>NW_021703767.1:99405717-99792988 GCF_005190385.1 Monodon monoceros | reverse complement strand
AGATAGCTAGTGGGAAGCAGCTGCATAGCACAGGGAGATCAGCTCAGTGCTTTGTGACCACCTAGAGGGGTGAGATAGGGAGGGTGGGAGGGAGACACAAGAGGGAGGAGATATGGGGATATATGTATATGTATAGCTGATTCACTTTGTTATAAAGCAGAAACTAACACACCATTGTAAAGCAATTATACTCTAATAAAAGTGTTAAAAAAAAGTATATATAGCCACGTATTTTAAAAATCTGTTGGCTCTCTTTTTCTTTCACAGTTCTTTCTGAACCTTCTCAATTTAGTTTCTATATCCTATAGCTTCTCTTAATGTAGAACTGTTCTAGAAAGGACATCTTGTTAGTGAGTTTCAAGGATCCATAGGGCCCAGCATCTTCCACCACAGAATTTAGACAGTCTCCTTACAGATGCCTTTGAATTAAAATGTGTACAACCTTGACCCAGTTTTGGCTCCTGTGCTCTGATTAGCTGGTCATCTGTCTGTAGGTGATGTGAAGTTCTCAGGCTCTCAAGTCTATCTAAATTCACTTTGGCATCCCCCTGCTTCCTTTCTTATAGCAGCTGATACCACATGGATCTTGTTTTGTTTTGTTTTTTGTTTGTTTTTGTGTTGTGTGTGTGTTGTGTAACAGTTTTATTGAGATGTAATTTATGTATTATCAAATTCACATTTTAAAATATACCATTCAATAGTTTTTAGTATATTTATAGAGTTGTACCGTTATGATTATCTAATATAAAAAAATTCATCACCTTAAAGAGAAATCCATTAGCAGTCACTCTGCATTACACCTTACAGACAGTCCCTGGAAACCGTTAATCTACTATCTGCTCCGTAGATTTGCCTATTCTGGACATTTCATAAAATGGAGTCATAAAGTGTGTGTGCATGTGTGTGTGTGTATGTGTGTGTGTGTGTGTGTGTTATAATTGGCTTCTTTCATTTTAGCATAATGTTTTCAAGACTTATCCATATTGCACCAGTTTTTATATCGCTGAATAATGTTTCATTATATGGTTATACCACTTTTTGTTTATCCATTCATTAGATGATGAACATTTGGGTTGTTTTATCCAGGTCATGTGTTTATTTTCCAGTAACTCCTTAGAGAATGTTATTTCTTCTAGATCTCTATATTTTGCTGTATCAAGCTCATAGTCACTCTATCAAGTTTTATTTTACCTAAATAAAGACTACTTTGAATCTATTTAAATATGCAAGTTCAGAGAAAATATAAGTATAAATGAAAGTAAAAATGAAAAAATAAGATTTAAATATATTTCAAAAAGCTGTAATTTAGAAACCATAGATGGTTATAAGACTCCAGTTTGAATGGGCTGTGTTTTAAAGTTCTGAGTGTTTCTTCAATAGAAATCTTCAAACAGTTACTGGATAACAATGTAACAGAAATATTATAGGGAGGTTTCCTGGTCTAGTCTGAAAGTTTAACAAAATGATCAAGACGATCACATCAAATTCTCTGCTTCTCTGATTTTATATATCCTAGAAATTATGAAGTAGCTTTAAATAGTCATTAACATTTTATGTGCTGTCAATTGTTACATAGAATTAAGTTTTTTGATGGGGTATCTACTCACATAAAATATAGGCATTTCTATCATCTCACAGAATAGTCATTCCTAAAAAGTTTTTAGCTCTTTTGCAAAACCTCACATTAATAATGTCAGGGTTTTTTAGTGAAATCAAGGATAGGCAAGACCACTCAAAATCTGTAAAACTTTGCAATTGGAACAGAAACACAAACAAATAATGGCATTCTTTATAAGTATACTGGTACAGTTAAAAAGATATATGAAATCGTTAATAAGTATGAATATTATTACAATAGGACTTTATTTACCAAAAAAAGGGGCAAAAAAGGTAGCTCTGGAATGAGGAATAAGGAAGGTCTGAGTTAGATTGCTCTATTATGGAGACAAAAACAAAAATTACAAGGTGTATTAGTTTTCTAGGGGTATCCTAACAGATTACCACAAACTGGGTGACTTAAAATAACAAACATTTATTCTCTTACAGTTCTGGAATCCCTAAAATCAAGGTATTGGCAGGCCATCACTCCCTCCAGAGTCTCTAGGGGAAATTCTGTTTCTTGCCTCTTTCAGATTGTAGTTGTACTATGGCAGTTTCTGCCTTAATTTTTTCATACGGCCTTGTTATCTTCATGTATTCTCTTCTTCTGTCTGTCTCAAATCTCCCTCTGCCTTCTTCTTATAAGGACATATATTATTGGATTTAAAGTCCATCCAGATAATCCAGGTTAATATCATCTCAAGGTCCTTAATTATCAATATATTTGCAAAAATCTTTTTTCCAAAGAAGGCAATATTCACAGGTTCCAGGAACTAGGATGTAAGCCTAGCTTTGGGGGACTACCATTTCATCTAGTACACAAGTATCACCGTGAACTCTATAATAATCATTTTCAAGTTAGAAGAGTTGTCCAACATGATCCAAAAGGTCGATTGTGGGATCAGTGGGTACCACGTAAAATACTATATTGCTTCATGGCTTGCTGAATTCAGCAGATACTTGGCACTAAGCACTAAAGTGCTAAGGAATATCATGTATGAACCAACCAATTTATGCATCATATTGACATCATTCCCCTGTTTATCAGTTGTGTATGACTAACCTACTTTACAGAAAATACACATTGTAGCAGAAAGTCTCTGTCTTTCAGAACAAGCCATAACTCAAATATAAATTAGCTGAAAACTCTGCCTTGGTTCTAAAATTTTATGTCCCTATCAGTTTTAGAATTTTTAGAAGAGCAAAATTATGTTTTAGTTATTGAGAAAATTGACAGAATGGCATTTAACAAATCACTGAACTAGAATTTGAGGTGCATGTATACAGCAGGGGGAAAATGATATTTTATCATATGGCACTACAAGTTATATATATAAAATATAACCTTATTCCTAAAGAAAGTAGTTTTTGGAACCATTTAAGTAGGGATATAAAATAATAATACATTGAGAATGGTTCATTTCTCATACATATATTTTTTTTCAAAGAAGGTATCATCAAAATACAGACTTAATGACTGTTTTCAAGGTTCACAATGAGCTACTAAAATTCAAACTTTTCTAGCTTGTTTTTTTTACCCTTAGACTATTTTTGTCAACTTTAGCAATGTGGAGCATACTGAGATTAGTATTTCCATTAATACATTTTGTTGACTCAGGCTGAAACAGAATGAAATCCACTGTGTGTCTATGGGGACTAAGGAGGAAATCCTTTCATATTTCATTTCTGTCAGTATTCTTTTAAAGAGAATATAAAATACCTTACAGGTTAAGAAATTATATTTAGAAGAGTCTCTGAAGGATTTGATTACCTTATTGAAACCCTGTACTGGTTTCAGTGAAATCATCTTGAGATACACTAATACATTACAGAGTGTTTCTTATTTTGGAGTAAAAATAGAGATATTTTGAGATATGACCACAGTAGAGTGACATTGTCTGATACTTGCTTCAACAAATTGACAGCTAAAAACACTTTCTTCCTTACTAAATAACTACTTAGGCTACATTTTATAATTTCTCTTAGTAGCACAATTATGTTAAATAATGTTCTGTGCTTATAAAAATCAAAATATTTCTAATATGAGAAGTATACACGCTTTGGATTCACAAAAGCATGCATGCTTTGCACAGATAGTGTAAATAGATTCCCTTTCAGAAGTAAAGTTGGATTTGCTTTTGGAAAGGGCTATCAATATTTATCTTATTATTTATAATGATATCATTTTAATGATTTATTTTATCTTTTTTAAGACTAAGGACTTTCAAAATATATAGCCTGTACTCTAAAGAAGGGAAGGAATATCGCAGGCAGTCCCCACCATGTATCTCCTTTTGTTTTGCTCCATCACTCAGTCTTAAATCCTTAATTACATTTTTTATGTCAGTTTACTCATTCATTTGGTGAATTCCAAAAAGTATAATAATACATATTTAAGACCCTTTACCATGTATGTCTTTAGACATTTCTTAATTATTATATTTCATGTTAATTCAACAAATTCTACAGTTTTTAGCACTTAGTATTATATATGATGCTCTGTTAATGACTGTGTGGGTAAGTTGGATAGGACATGGTTCCCACCAATATGGCCTTTAGATCAATGAATAAGAGCTCCACAAGTCAGAGGGCCTTGAATATAACAGATTTATTAAAGAACACATGACAATTTCTGCTCAGCACACCACATATCTTAAACATTTGCTGTCATGATTAACACCATTCAGATCCCAGGAAAAGCTTCACTACATATCTTGGCACTTGTTCTTGAAGCAAAAGGTGATTGTATCCAAATGTTTTGAAAATTTGTGGGCTGTACCATTTTCAATGTCAAAGACTGACATACTTCTTCGGAGTGAAGAGAAAGTTTGAAAGGTAGAAGCACTTCAAAAAAAAATAGACAGGGTCTTCCCTGGTGGCTCAGTGGTGAGAATCTGCCTGCTAATGCAGGGGACACGGGTTCGAGCCCTAGTCTGAGAATATCCCATATGCTGCGGAGCAACTAGGCCTATGAGCCACAACTACTGAGCCTGCACGTCCGGAGCCTGTGCTCCTCAACAAGAGAGGCCGCGATAGTGAGAGGCCCGCGCACCGCGATGTAAGAGTGGCCCCCGCTTGCCGCAACTAGAGAAAGCCCTCACACAGAAATGAAGACCCGACATAGCCAAAAATAAATTAATTTAAAAAAAATAGACAATTAATTTTTAAAATCCTTTCTTTCAGCTAACATGAATGTGTTAGACTCTTACATAACAAAGTACTGTTTCCCGAGAATGCAGAGTGTTCATTTTCTTGCATCTCTTTGTTCTCCAGTTTGCAATCCTTAAAGTACTTAGAAATAAGAACACTTTTTACAGCTGTTGCACATTCTGGCTGAGGAATTTTTTCAAAATTTAACAATTCATATTACTCTTAATTTTGAATAAATGTAGATCTAGATGTAATATGCATAAAGCTTGATACCAACACCTTACATTGGTTACTAGATGGACACTGAATGACAGACTTGTGAATAGGTCTACTTTTATAAAAATAATTATTTTAAATAAACATTTCATAAAATTAAATCTATCTATAAAGTTAAAAAAATTTTGATAATCATTAATGATCATTTATATATTTATTTTAACTTACAAGAGTATTTTGAATATTATAGTATATTAAATATATGTGAAAATATATTTTTGAAATTTTTGCATTTAATTTTCATTACATATTTGATTAAAATGTATTGAACTTTCACCTCCTTTGGAATAATTACATTTTATTAATTTCTTTAGATCATTATGTGAAACTCTTATCACCATGTTAGTGACTTTGCTGAAATGAAGGCAAGAAAAGTATGTTTTATGAAATAAGTGTGTAATAATTTATGAAATATCTATATATGTAGTTTGTGTGTGCATACGTATTTATGCATCTAATGTCTGAAGCTTATCCACACAGCATCAGGCATGTGTAGTGATATTTACATTTATTCATCTTTGATATTTACTAACTTTTGAAAATGATAGCTTGATACGTTTTTTTGATTTTGTCATTAGAAGGGTATATTTGCTAAGGTAAGAGGCTAGAACATATATTAATTTACAGTTTGTTTAATTTATAGTTTTAAATATTGAGACCTATGATAGGTGGACCTGCATTTCTAGTCATGTCTCAGGGCCTGTTGATGTCAGGGCCAGGCCAGATTTGCTCTTTTAGGAGATTGTGGGTCAGTTGAGGAGAATGATGTATACAACTGACCCAAGCCAGTACCTGTGAAGGGCTCTAAGGGCATGATCCAAAACGCCAATTAGGCCTAGTCAGGATGAAAAAGTAGGCTACCATGACAAAATATACTATATTCACTAGTGCATTTCTTGTATTATAAAAATGAACACTCATTGTGGAAAATTTGACAAATATAAGAAGGTATAAAATTTTACAAATAAAAATATCCACAGTGCTAATATCTTGAGAGAAAACTACTGCCAATGTTTTTAGCTGCATTTTTAAATTTCGTTGTGATTATTTATAAAATTTTAAAATATTGACCTTTTAATCTTTTTTGTGTATGAAAAAAAATTTACTTTGAAAAATGTGTACATTAAAAATACTAAAGTTGTCTAGAATTCTACAAGTCATAAATAGCAACTCAATATTTTTGGTATACTTCTTTTATATTATGCTATTCTTATATATGCATATGTATTTATATACTGAATATTAGTTACTGAAGGAACACCACTGGCCTGAGATTCAAGAGGATATGAAAAGGAGGCTCTACGACAGATAATATTGATGTCATATTCTAAGTGATTTATTATTATTTCTCAATTAAAATAGAAGTAACACAGTGCATCAAGTAATTCAATGTGAGTTTTAATTATCAAGAAAATCATTAATTAAGTTTGTTGGCTATTAAGCTGGCTTGTTTTTTTTTTTTTCTAAGCAAACCAATAACTTTGAGAGAGACAAAAAAAAAAAACTTTGGTTTAATAATGCACTGAGCCTAGTAGCTCAACTGTATAGTTTCGATATTGTTATTAGCAAGTGCCTGGAGGAAAAAGCTGTATTTCATTTTTAAACTTCTATCAACTCAGGAAAAAGATCTCAACCGCACTCTTGATGAAGGAAGTATACTCAAGAGATATTCCCTGGTACAGGGGAAGGAGAAAAAAGAAACAGCTGGAGGTAGTATCATAGGATTAAGCCTCACATTTTAGGCTGCAGAATTTATTTTTATATTTAGAATCCAAACAGAATAAGCAGTTCTGTTAATCTATTAATATCATGATTTTTTTCATTTTTAAATTGTAAATTATCTACTTCTGATTTTTTTTTGGAGTTAGAGTCAATCCATTTTTATTTTTAAGAAGATTTATTAGTCCCATTATTTCTGAGCCCATACATATCTGGGGATGTCTTTTAGTTTTCTGCATGAATGGGAAATAACTTGAAAGGAATAATATATCTAATTCTTAATATTTTCTTTTAAAATCCTACCACATTACTCCATTGTTTTCTGCAGAGGAGAGATCTGAAACTAACTTGTTATTTACTTCTTTTTCTATATGGATGACCCTCAGATTTATTTCTTTATAAATTAAAAATTTGCTACGCTATATATGGTTCAAATCTTTTATTTATTTATTTTTCTTTAGAATTAGTAATGATTTGGATCTGCATTCTCAGTTCTCTTTAGTCTAGAGAATTTTTATGGTTAATTTATGATGTACATTATTGCTTCTGCTTCAGTTCATCTCATTTCCTTCTTGGAAACATCTCCCATGTTCTCTTCGCTTTTCCTTTCTCTAGGCCAGCTGTCCCCAACCTTTTTGGCACCAGGGGCCAGTTTCGTGGAAGACAATTTTTCCACGGACCTTGGCGGGCGGTGGGGAATGGTCTAGGCGGTAATGGCAGTGATGGGGAGGGCAGATGAAGCTTCGCTCACTGGCCCGCCACTCACTTCCTGCTGTGCGGCCCGGTTCCTAAGAGGCTGCAGACCAGTACCAGTCCATTGCCTGGGGGTTGGGGACCCCTGCTGTAGGCCACGGGAAATGCAAGTTCTTGTGTGATCTCCATTTTACTGAATTTCTCAAGTCCTCATAGAATCTACTTTCTCTTTCTTTGGCTATTATGCTTGCTGTCTGACTACAGGGATTGATTTTGACCTCTTGAGACATTTTTACATTCTTTCTCTTACCTAGAATATATGTCCCATTTTATACTTTTCTACTTCTCCCTGGTATATTTCTAAACTGGTTACTTCCCTCTCACTCTCAATTCCTAAAAGGAAAACAAATTGTTTTTTAAACGTTCTTCAATATATAGTTTGAAAAGATTTTGAAGCTATACCAATAGTAATGATAAAATAATCAGAGTCTTTCCCAACAAAATTAGGGTATCAAATATATTTTGTTACTTAACTTTAGTAATGCTAATCGGATGTTTCATAATGTCTTCTGCTATCTCTACTGTTTGTTACATTATGTATTGGGCTTTAGAAAATGTTAGATATCATTCTGTTTATCTCCTTCATTTAGAATTACTGAGGCACAGAGAGATTAAGCTACTTACCTCTATCTCTCAGGTAGTTATTAGAGGATATAGAACTTCAGTCCCCTCTTCAAGGACTTTTGTACTAAAACTTATTATGTCATCCTGGGTGAAAGATGTTTGGCAGGTGTATCATTTTTAGAGTCATTGCTTTCCATTCATTTCCAATTATTTTATCATATCTTCTGAGAAAACTGGGTAGAATGTTCTAACAGCAAGGCAGTGGCCAATATCTGTGGTCCTCATTTAGCTGAATGTCACAGGACTGGACTTACAGTGGCAAATATTTAATCATCTGTCAGCCTCTTGTTGGTGACTTTGAGCTAGTCAATATCCAATCATGCATTTATGCCATCTGTATTCAGTTCATCTCCAACCATGGGCCTGAATCTATTTAGATTGGCTTTGGATCTGTTGTACTCTGCACTCCTGTTATTGCTACTGAGTATTTCTTATTACTGAATTCTTCTTGTCTTCTTTTCAGGCTCTCTTCTTCAGTGCTGATTCAAGATACCTTAAAAAAAAAAGTATCTGATCATACCCACAAAGCAAAAGCCTGGTTTCAGAGATGTAACTCATCAATTAAGATTTAGGATTATAGACTTGAAAAGAACTATAGAGATCTTCTAATCCAGAGCTATAGAGATCTTTTAATCAAAATCTAGGCATCCTGAGATTCTTTCAGGGATACTTCAAGATCAAAACTAATTTTTTAATAACTTAAGGTATTATTTCCTTTTTACTTTCATTCTCACTTGAGTATCCAGTAGGGCTTTCCAGAGGCTACCTGACTGAATGCTAAAGATATGTTCAGTTGCCTTCTATTAAACCAATAAAGAGATATGCAAAAATGTAATATAATATCATGCTTATCAATATTTTTGTTATGGAACGCATAATTTTGTTTTGTTCTTATAAATGTTTTTATATTAACATGTACGGAGTTTATTTTTGTTATTTTAAATGAATTAATAAACACATTTTAAATTTTTCTCAGTTTTAACTTCTAATGTAGTAGTAGTTATCTCCCTCTTTAAGCTTTCAGTTTGTTTCTTGACTTTAACATTTACAAGGTACAACTAACTTAGGGCAAGTTAATCATGCTAAGCCTTCTATTTCTACATAGGAGACTAAAAAGGGATCAACTAAACATGCAATAAATGCTATTTATTATTAATAAGTGAGATTCAGGATATTTATGTTGCCTTTCTTTTAGAATTGTGAAAGCATTTTGTAAATGGTAAAATTTTATAAGAATATTTTACCTGATTGTCATTAGCATTCAAGTTTGTAGATGCCTTGAACTAAATCCAATGTCATAATTTCTAAAATCAGAATTCCAGGTGCCATGTTAAATTGTCTACTCTTTCTGTGCCAGGAATAGCACCACTTTATCCCATGGCTTTCCATTTTCTAAATTTGGATCTAGAGTTATAGAAAACTATATGTCTATAAAAATTCTAAAAAATAATAATATTTCTAATAAATAGGTCTGCTTAGTCACAGAACAACTCAAATAAGCAAAGTGATGAAATAATTGTTCTTTGCATTCTTAAATATTTAAGATAATTCTCCATACTTTCTTTAAAAATTTCCCTTTTTAATGTTTTCAAGACTTCAAAGTATGAAGTCTCAGTTAGTTGTGTTTTAATGATTGTAACTTGTCTGAATCTCTTTTTAAAGAGAGAGGTGTGTCCTAGTGTATCAACCAGCAACAACTAATTGCAGTTAACAAAGTGATTAGAAGATGGGCTCAGGAATCCTGGGCCCATCTTCTAATGGGCTCAAAATCAGGAATCCTGAATACATAAGTCAGGAGAATCTTTTAATAAAGAGAAAATGTAACATAGAAAAATATAGTATACTTTCAGTGATGCAGGTCCTTTGCTTTGGGCATATCTTCTGTATTATAGCTATTCTGTACATAAAGATTTAGGTTTTAACTGGAAATAAGTAAAGAAAATTTAAACAATGACAATGACTTTGTGGCTTCACTAACTTTCATATAAAAGGTCCATATAATAACCCTATCTGCTGTTATCACACTGTTTTTCTATTACATTTTGTACAGTGGTATGCTTTTGCCTATGGCTCTTAGGAACAGTTCAAGTCTAGATAGCCAAATGTTAAACTAGTTGACGTTGGAATTAAATTCTTGATCCTATCACTAATAGTGCAATGCTCCAACAAATTTAAGAAGTGGCAGCCTAAAGCACCCATTATCCACAGAAATTTAAGGAAAGCAAATGTATATAAAGGAAATCTATGAATTTTAACCCATTCTATAGTGTACATAAACAGAGAAAAAGTAACTGCTTTGTTTTTTCTATATTCAATTTGTGAATATTTCTCCTGAATCCCAAGCTTTGAACAGTGTGTATGTGGCAGAGGGAAGGGGAGTGACTCCCCAAATGACGGTCAAGAAACAATCCAATTAAAGTGTCATGTAGTGTTTGTTTATTTGGGGATAAAACTTTTCAATTCTCAGATTATCTCCCCACCCCTAAAATCACCATCATTTCATATAAACAAGAGGGGTGAGGTTTTTGTGTCTTTGCAAACTTGAGGATAAAGGAACTTCGTGTTTGCTTTTGGGTACATAAAGGGCAATGACTTTTCTTCTTTCTAGAGCCACGTCCTACAGGTGAATTTGCATTTTATTCTTTTTGTTTGGGTACTGAAGACTTCTCAGCCATCTTCCTGTCGTTGACTCCTCCCCTTCTCCTCAGCACTCTCTAGCTGTCCACCACTGCTATCAGCCCATGGTGACAGATATCACCTCACCACACCATAACAGATGCCAAGGGGCATGGAGGGGGAGTGGTCCTGGCTCTCAGTTTACTTCCAATCCATACAGGAAGTAAAATTTAAAAATTTAGAAAACTAACTTCAAAGCTTCTCCCCACCCAATCACATTTTGCTCTAGGTTATTTACGACACATCCTGCAAAATCACCCCCTACCAGTGGTTGAATAGGTAGTCAGGGGAGAAATTCCTACTGTTAATGCTCTTTTCAGCAAAGCATTTCTCCTCCTTTCTACTATTTTTCCAGGATTAAAATGGGGTGAATTTTTCTTTTACTTCTTCTAAGTAATACACCCCTTCTTACTGAGTTGAGCTAAGACTTAATTGTAGACACAGAAGGAGAAATTATTGAGACTGACTCGGCAGGCCTATCCTTGGTGTGTTATATCAGAACTAAAAAATCTGGTAAATTATCTTTTAAGAAAGTATCCAGGCTCACAAATTCAAATATATGTATATATGCATGTGAAAAAAATAAGTACAGCAAAAAGACAAAATAGAAATGTCTCAAGATATTCAACCCCTAGATGGTGACGTAATGAGTTACTATTATTTATATTATATTCTTTGCTTTATTTCCCATATTTTACGTTACTTTTATGATCAGAAAATATATACTAAAATGTCCTTTTATTCTCAGAAATACCACTAAAATGACTTTTCCCAGATATCTCTCCCCCTCACCATAACATAAAATAGAAAATGGAACAAAGAAGAGATAAGATGTAATAGGAATTATTGGGTTATAATCAAGAAATTCTTTAGGATAAAACTATAACATGTAGATGTAATTTATGGATTACTGTGTGTGAAATTTTAAACAAAAAAAATGCTATTTTCTTTCTTTCCTGAATGTGGTAATGCCTGATTGAAGTACAATACCAGTTAGCTGGCCTTATATAATAGTGAGATTGTTTATGAAAAGAAGATATAAGAAACTTACTTAAGTGTACCAAAAAAGGATAAACTTTAATCAGAACAAAAGAGATTTTTCAAAAAGCATCATCTTTCTAAAATCCCTTTTTAATCTCTAAAATAAAAGGGCTGGGCAAATGATCTCTAAGGTCCCTTTCTACCACAGTGTTCTCTGATAGCATGAAATCCGACTCCCTAATGAAGGATAATACGGCACTGAATCAGGCCAAAGAGATTTACGGATAGGAAGTAATGAGAAACCCAAATTAATCAGCAGAATGAAGGAAACTAGGAATGGCTTATGGCTTATTTTAATAACAAAAACAAATAAAGTAGAACTGCATCTGAGTTGAAATAATGATGCCAAAATAATGTTAACATGTGAAACCAAGAGTTCCAGTATTTCAATGTTAACATTAGACTAAATTGCACATATAGATAATATATAATTTTGATTATATTTATGAAATTGCTTTTTAATATAATCAATACTACAAGCAAAATATTTCATTATTTTTTTTTATATCTCTTATAGGATCAACCAGATGGGACTTGATAACTTTAATTAATTACAGTGACACTTCATTTGTCAGGAAGCTTCTTTTCTGGCTGACTCACTTGTCTGAAACCCCATAAAATTATGGGAGATTGCCCCAAAACCACTTAAAATCCATGTCACATTAATATAAAAGCTTGAAGTCAAAGTAAAATGGTAAGAACACAGTAAGAGATGACAGGCCGATAGTAAGGGAGAGGAGAGATAACTATAAACTACAAACACAAGAGCAAAAAGCTTACTGATTTCAGGCCATCTAATCCAAGAAAATCATTCTTATGTACCTGCCTTAATGCCAAATGAGGAATCTTTGTATTTTCTTAGCATAATAATTGAGGCTCATCATTATGGTAATTATTTTTTTAAAACAGTGACATTTATAATGTTTGTATAAAAGTTTCATCAAAGATTATTAAAGAAATACAACTTTGGCTCTTAAATGGATATATTTAAATAGTCCAAAAACTACACTTTTGTAAAACTAGTTCATTTCATTGTAACAAATTATAATTAAAGCTAATAGTGTTTTTGAAGTATATTCTCTTTATTCTTTCAGTGGGACAATTTATTCTTTTCTATAGAGTCAGCTAATGTTGGTTTAAAGTCTTGCTTTTACATTTGAAATTTTAAATTCTTTTTAAAATTTTATCTCGAAATTTTTTTTTAGTTACAGAGCAGAAGATGTTAAGATTTTGAGAGTATCTCTTTGGATGGTGTTTGATCTAAAAGGCCATTTTTTAAACCCTGCTATTTGTAACCTGTTGCTAGATCATAGCTAGTATAGGTTAGTAATACGTAAATGATAGCTATAGGACAAATGATGGCTCTAGGACAACTGGGAATAATGTATTACAAAAATGTTTACTATAATTATTATGCATTTTGTATGTATTATAAATGAGAACATTTTTATAATATTTAAAGAAGTAAAGAGTTCTGCTTAATTCTCTTTCTCCCTTATGTGGAGAACAATTAGGAGAAGGACTTGGGGATGAGAAGGGCGGGAACAATTTTACATGAAGTTTCATGGAAATGAATGGTAGATCCAGAGATCTTTTCTTTGCGTGTTGCCAACATTTCAAGCTCGTACAGACAATAGTAAATGTTACCTAGACAAAGTCTAGGAGCCAAGGAATGGAGTTAAACATGGGCAATGGAACCAACAGTATTGAGAGATGAGTAGTAACAGAGAGTAAACAGTAAAAATGTCTGAGAAATTTCCAAAGTGGCATATAGACACCTGAAAAAGTTCTGGGGGCATTTGTGCGACAGTTGGCATGTGTATGCTGAATATGTGTAAAGGGACTGAGATGGGGTGGAAAATTCTTCTGAGACCTGTACATCTGTGTACCTAGAAGGATCTATTTAAATAAAAATTTAATGCCATTTAATTTTTTAAATGTTTTACTTTGTGCACACTTTTATGATACCTCTGAAAATGATTTTTATGTGTAAAATAGTTATGTACTATAATATTCCCAGGTATTATTAATAAAAGTACATTAATGATGTCTTCAAATACTCTTTCCTGAGTATTATTACTATAAGGCAGTTTGTCATGTCAGCATTTAAAAGACAAATCCTAATTGTTGCAATAAAAACCCGTCTAATACTTGTTGCATTAATTATAAGTACCATTTCCTTATAATCTGGAAAGTTTGGTAATACATTAAAAAAGAGAACATTTTTATTTAATTATACAAATTACTTTTAATCAAAGAATTACATCTCTTCATATAGAATGGGAATGCTCTTCATTTTTAAGAACCTGTATAAATTTCTATAAATTTTTCAACTTAAACTCCCAAACCTAAATTTTATATGGACTGCAGTAGAGTCACAGTAGTAATAAATTGGCTCTTGCTGAGGCCAATTCAAAATTTTTTTCCAATATCACCATTACCTAGCAATTGTGCCATTGAATAGTCCTTTTAATTTATCTATTTCTTTGAATATCTAGACTATAAACTCTGTGAAGGCAGGGACCATGTTTGAAAATTCAGCACATAGCACAGTGCTTGGCATATAATAGATATTCATTATATGCCTATCCAGTGATGAAAATAATGAGTGAGTCAGTGGATTTTTCCCTTCTTTCCCAATTCATTTGGTTGAAACTTGAGTACTCTTCCTAATTGTGTTCATTGACATTCCTGACTGGTTCTTGAAAGCTAATGCTAATTGAGACCAGATGTCCCAGAATAATGACTCCTCATTTCACCATACTGCTCCACTTTCCTGAACAATAATCTGGAATCCCCACTTTTACAGTTAGGTTAGCCTGTTTGATTCCTCAAGTACTAGACCCTGTAGCTGAATTATTTCCCCATAGCTCAGTTACAATATGCAGAATGAAACAAATAACAATATGTAGAATGTAAGAAATACTCATTCATTGATTTAGATTTTCAAGTAATTGTGCTCTTTGTTCCCAATGTCTTGTGGGTAGTGGTTATGTCTTGTATTAAGTAATTCTATATAACATTTTAAACAGCTTCTCACATGAGCTTGATAATAAATGAATATTTATTTGTATTGATTTACTTTAAATTAATCATAAATATTTCTCTCCTTTGAATAGCAAACATTTGAGGTTTTTAGCCATTTTTGTATCAGATAAAATATAATCTCCAGCATATATTGCACAGAACTATTAGGTTAAAATGCTATCCATTCATTCATTTTCACATACATTTATTCATTCATAAATATTTACAAAGTATCTACTAAATACAAGATTTCATGTAAGGTAGAATGGTAAGAGCAGAAATAGCCTCAACAATGACAGTATGGTCTCTGACCAGATGAATTTACAGACTAGTAGAGGATGTAAGAAAAATACTTTGGTATCAAACAGAGCACAGTAGTCATAAAGGGTGTAATGCTGTGTTTATAAAAGAGTTCAAGGATCTGGTCTTATTCACTTCTGTCTCCTCAGTTCTAGCACAAAGTCTAATTCTTTTTATTAAAACAGTGTATTTTTTCTTGTTTTTAATTATTTTTGATGATCTAAAACAGTTATATTTTAAACCTTACATTACATAATTTACTAAGGCACACTTATTCAACATTTTAGAGGCAAAAGGGAGACTTATGGTTTTCATACCCTTTCTATTGCTGATGAAGCCTTTTCTGGTATGACCCTATTAGTCATTAGACCAGTTAAGCTCATATTATATTCTTACATAGTACATTAGCACATTTCTTCTATGCATAAATGGAAAGGATTGTAGTCTAGGGTTTCAATCTCGGCATGTGTGTTAAGGTTGATCACCAGCAGCTCAGTGCTGTGCTTTCCTATTGGAGTCTTGTCAGACAAGGTTTATTTTCCTTAAGGTCTAAATATCTATTTATGTATCTTTTTTCCCCTCTCTCTTTAGTAGAGATTTAGAAAACATCACCACTCTTTCACCTTTTGGCTTTGGATCAGAAGCTTTCCTTTTCTCTTTGGATCAGTCTCATGTCTTCCACATTAACATCTAACAAATTATCCCATAGTAGATATTTCATCCACCCAATCTTGTCATAGGGAAAACTGAAGTTGCTTACATGAAACCATCAGTACAGAGGTTATAGCAAATGCATGGCACTTTAGCATTTTTTTAAAATGGAGAACTGTGGGTTTTTTTTTTTAATATACAATTTTTTTAAATAAATAAATTTATTTATTTATTTTTGGCTGCGTTTGGTCCTTGTTGCTGTGCACGGGCTTTCTTTTAGTTGCGGCAAGCAGGGGCTACTTTTTGTTGCAGTGTGTGGGCTTCTCATTGTGGTGGCTTCTCTTGTTGCGAGCACTGGCTCTAGGCACATGGGCTTCAGTAGTTATGGCACTCGGGCTCAGTAGTTGTGGCTTGCGGGCTCTAGAGTGCAGGCTCTGTAGCTGTGTCACACGGGCTTAGTCTCTCCGAGGCATGTGGGATCTTCCCAGACCAGGGCTCAAACCCGTGTCCCCTGTACTGGCAGGCAGATTCTTAACCACTGTGCCACCAGGGAAGCCCAGAACTGTGTTATTGATTTCACAATGTCTGGGTCCTTGTGCTCTCTAATGCCAGCTTCAAGCAAACAACACAGCAGTGTGGATATAAAGGACTTAATATTTCTTTAAAAATACCAAATATTCTGTTAACAAATCTAAATTTGCCCCACCCCAAACTTAAAGAACCATAAAGTTGTTCTAATATCTAAAACAGCCAGTATTACAAATAGAATCCTCACATATTTAAGCTACGGTAGTAATAATTATAGGAAAGAAAGTGTATTGACCTTGGAGTGTTTCCCTAAATATTACTGCGCCTCTTTTTTTTGCTCAGCCAAGGTGTCTTATAGAAACATGGTCATTCTGTCTTCACTCCATAAATAGAACTTTATTTTTTTTCCTTTCATGTTTTGTTTTCCTTCCCTATTTGTGCTTTTTCTCCCATTCTTTTCTCAATGAGAGATTCATTAATCCAACAGCAAGAAATACTCCAAAATGAATAAAGAAACCAGGTCAAATTTAAAAAGTGTTAATAGAGGAGATGAAGTAGAAATTTTTCTATATTCAGAAGTTAGAGTCACATTTGTAAAATAAAGCTGCTATAATAAGAATTGAAGAACATTAAAAAATTCATGTGAATACCAGTGCTAAAATAAAACAAACAAACAAATGTAAGGGCTAGATAAGGAAATAAAAACACAAAATGAACAAATTAGTCATCTGGAAATTGAACCAAAGTATTTTTGTGTTTTGTGGTAATTGTCATAAGTTGACTTAAAATAGTCCCCAAATTAGAATTCACATAAGAAATAGTCTTCAATCAAATGTAATTGATAAACAGAATAGTTGCAAAAATATTAAACCAACTTAGAAAAAATTTAATCTTCTGAAATACTTTTGGATTAAGAAAAAAACAAAACTGAAGTTGCAGAATATTTAAAATGAAAGTATTTTGAAAATGCAGCTAATTAACACACATAGTGTAAGGCCTGAACAGGATTCAGGGGAAAATTATCTTTCAACATGCTCATTATAGAAGAAGAGACTAAAAATATGTGAACAAAACACTCAACAGCAACAATAAAAATCTAGAAAGAGAAAAATGAATGAAACCAAAAGAAGATATTGGATTAGTATGCAAAAACCAACAGCTTTATCACTCTTATGAAAGATAACATTAAGGTTAAAAAAATGAAAAAGGGAAACTTTCCAATAACAATATAAACCATACTACTCCAGAACTGTATGAAGAAAAATATAATTTCTTTACTGCTAGTCATAATTAAAGGCCAGAATAAATGGAGATGACCATCAAGGTAAAATGAATTGATATTGTGAAGTTGTGGTGGACAGTGTGATGCACCATCCAGATTCTTCTTCGATGAAAGAGTTGTTCCCATAACTGCTAAGGGTGCTATTGACAGACAGTCTTCAGCTCTCTTCCCCTTTATAAATTGCCTCAGCTGAAGAGAGCCACCTTGCCCAGGGTCATAGCCCTTCCCTGGTCTTTCATTCCCAATGACTGATTGATGAGGGAATTGGGCTATTTCTGCCTAACATTGGAAATCTCTGACTGGCCGGGGGCCATTCTAACTCTAGAGCTCCCAGTGAGGTTGAGGCTGTTACTGGACCTGCAACATCTCATCTCCTCCTTCTGACAATTACTGTTTACTTTGTTCTCTTTTGAGAATATAGTGCATGCTCTTTTGGTCTCCAAGTCTCTTTTCCAGGGAATGTAGCCTATGACAGTTATAGTTATCCCTTCTTCCCCAATTCATTTAACAAATTTAACTTCCTCAATCTATGAAAGAAAGTAATTGCAATCAAATTCCAAAAGGATTGGTGTGTATGTGTGGCAGGGGGAAAGGGGTTACATGATAGTTTTAAGGTTTAAGATTTGTTTAGAAGATTTGTATGTCAAACTTTGTTCTTCTTATTATTATTATATTAAAATTATTGGCATGGAGATAAGGAGTAACACTTTGAAACAAATATAAAAAATTCTTAAAAATGACTGTGGCTGCTCAGATGCCACAAGCATAGAGTTAGACAAGTAAGTGAGTGAAAGAATCCAAAATCTTATCTATGTGTATTTGTGAATATACTATATGATGACTTTGAAGGGATGAGGGAAGATAGAATATAAAATAAAACTATTGGGAAAAATTGCTCTGGGGGAGAAAACTTTGTGGATGCCTGTCTCAAATCATATCCCAAATGAAGTGCCAGGTGGATTAAAGACATAAGCATTTAAACAACTATAAAATATGGAAGAATATTTTCAATAATCTTCTCATGGAGAAAGCCTCCCTTAAAGAGATAGCAAAGTTAGAACTCTAAAGGACAAGGATTTAGATTTTAACTAATCAAATTTAAAATTTATGATTGGCAAAGCATATCATGACCACCACACATATTAAGAGATAAAGCACAGAATCAGAATATGTTTGCAAAACATATATATGGTAAATTATTGGAATCCTTAGGATAAAAAGCCCTCCAACAAGTCAGTCTACCAACATCGCTCATTTCTTCCTTGTCTTTCATGGGAAGTGCACAGCATTTACGATGTTAATTTTAAGTTTAAATGTTCAGTAAATTCACAATAGTAACTTATAATTTCTGTCCATTTTTCTATTTCCAAGTTGGGGTTTCTTGTCTTTATTGCTATTCTGATGATGTAACTCTCTGCTGCCTTTATTCTCTTCATGCTAAACCTCGGCATTTAGTCCACAGTCCTGCTGCTTCCCGTCATTATTTCCTCAAACAACAAAGTAGATTATAGTAGTCCTCCTTTATCCCTGAGGGATACATTCCAAGACCCTGGGTGGATGCCTGAAACCACGAATACTATGAAACCTTACATATAATATGTTTTTCCCTGTACTAACCGGCAAGTAGCTTATACAGGATGGATACACTGGACAGAAGAATGACTCACCTCTAGGTGGGGCAAAGCCAGGCATTGCAAGATTTCATCACACTACTCTGAACAACATGGCAATTTAAAACCTACAAATTATTTATTTCTGGAACTTCAATTTAATATTTTCAGACTGCAGTTGACCACAGGTAACTGCAACTGCAGAAAGTAGAACTGTGGATGAGGAGGGACTAATATACTCCATTTAAAATTTTTCCTGGAGGTTATAGAGATCTTTATTACCTACCATAAGTTGAGTAATAGTATAAGTTGAGTAACTAGTACTACTCAACTACTTGTAGTTGAGTAACTGCTATAAATTGAATAACTACTTAATATCAGTTGAGTAGACAACTTATATTGAGGCTTAGGCATCTTACTTCCTTGTCCAGGCCCATCTTGTAGGCCTGGATACCCTATAGCAGAATCTGAACTACAACCTCATGTTTGGCCAGTAAATACTGAGTTATAAGTCTATTTTACCCAAGCCCAGATATACTAACTTACCCAGGAGCTTCTTGAAGAGATTGCACTAGGGACCAGAGTTACTTTTCACAAGGCATTCCACATACTGACTGTCAAGAGAGCATTTGACATTCATCTAACAGATGCTGAAGGCTGCTTTTGGAGAAATTTGAGATTCCAGTACAGCTTGATGCTAATATGTGAGTTTTAGTAACACTTCTCCAGGTACAAATAGCCTTACAGTTATAAAAATTGAGGTGTCCAGAGACTGAGGCATTTTTATAGAAATGGCACATTAGCTTTTACTTTCTGCAAGGGCATGCCCAACATGCCCTGGAACACACCATAAAAGCTACACAATTTTTTGAAATCACACCTTTATGTACATTATTGTGCTCTTTGTGTCTCTGTTGTACCTTAACCCCGTTCCTGAAACTCTAGAATCAACTAAATTCTAGAATATAGTCTTTTAAAAAATTTTTATTGGAGTATAGTTGATTTACAGTTTTGTGTTAGTTTCAGGTGTATAGCAAAGTGAATCAGTCATATATATATATATCCACTCTATTTTAGATTCTTTTGCCATATAGGCCATTACAGGGTATTGAGTAGAGTTCCCTGTACTATATAGTAGGTCCTTATTAGTTATCTATTTTATATATAGTAGTGTGTATATGTCAATCCCAATCACCCAGTTTATCCCTCCCCCGCCTTACCTCCTGGTAACCGTAAGTTCGTTTTCTACAGATGTAGAATATATCTTATAAAGTAACTGCCTGCAACACACATTCAACTATTCCATAATATTTTGGACAAAGGATTGCCTAAGAGTAGGGATTTAGCATTTAATGTGAACGCTGCTGACCTGACACTTATTATCCTTTGGCATGCCCCTGGCCCAATTTGAAGCCTTTGATTAATATCGGGAGAGCTTCTGCTCCTGTTGTCATTGGTTTCTCCCTTGGCCTTCTTATCTAGCCTTTTTTTATAAAAACAACACACCCTTAGCATGATGTATAGTCTTTCTCTTTATTAGTATAAATTATTAATGTACTATAAGAGTAAACTACTATTTTTATATGAGTACGATATGTGGGGCTAGTACCATTTTAATAACTTTTTAGAATATTAGCTAAGTGTTTATTTAGTTTTAACTGATTTCTTATAATGTACTAAGACCTTTATCTACATTACCATATTTTAATCTTATAAAACCCTATGAAGTGTGTAGTAGCCCTGTTTACATATCATGAAACTAATGACCAGAGCTTAAATAATTTGGCCAGAGTTATGAATTTTTGAAATGTTAGAGTTTATACCTAGGTCTTTCTGAATAGCAAGAACCAGAACACCATTCCCTGAAACTGACCATTAGTGCTACCTCCTTTATACTGTGGCAGTTATGACTATAGTCCATCCCAGGAGGCATCCTCTGATGAAAAATTCATGTTGTCTTGGGACCATCTAAGCCCAACTTCTCTTTCCTTCAGTGAAGTTCAGGTAGCCATGCTTCCATTCACTCTGACTTCATTTAGCTCCTTATTTTTTACAGTTAAGGATTTTAAGACTCTGAGGTCATAACAACATAATTACTCATCCCTAAATTATTTATAACCTTTTTCTTAATAGCTTGAGTTACTTTATAATCTCCTTCTATTCTTGGTTAGAGCGTACAGTATCTTTCCTATGTCAAAAATATTGTAGTTCTCAAATTAAAAAATTGTTGTAGTTCTCACTGTTTTGACAAAGATTCTTTGCTTGACCAAACTTTAGTCAGGCTCCTGAACTTTCTCCTAGGCACATCTGTGCACTTCTTTGTAAAATCTAAAATTTTAGCAAAAGCCCTGCTAAGTTAGGTTAACCACCGCCCCTCCCTCAATACCTGCTCACCCTTAATATCTAATCAGGTTCCTTATTCTCCACCATTCCCCAGGTGTAG
This sequence comes from Monodon monoceros, assembly GCF_005190385.1. NCBI lineage: Eukaryota > Metazoa > Chordata > Mammalia > Artiodactyla > Monodontidae > Monodon > Monodon monoceros. The sequence continues at coordinate 99,771,309 of NW_021703767.1, read as the reverse complement.
TCTGAACACCCTGGTCAGCAAGAATCCTGTTAAGTCAGTTTAGCCAAACTCCCTCTTATCTTGGATGTTTCCTCTTAGTAATTTTCCATCCACTGGCCCCCACCCTGTGCTATGCCTATAAATTCCCATTAGCCTGTGCTGTATTCAGAATTGAACCCAATGTCTCTCCCCCACTGTAAAATCCCTTTGTAGTGATCCCTATAACCTATTGCGATGGTCCTGAATAAAATCCACCTTACTGGGACTTCCCTGGTGGTCCAGTGTTTAGGACTCTGCGCTTCCACCTCAAGGGGCATGGGTTTGTGGGTTCAATCCCTGACTGGGGAATTAAGATACCACAAGCCACACAGTGAGGCCAAAAAAAAAAAAAGAAAGAAAGAAAAAAGAGATCTATCTGCCTTACAATCTTCAACAAGTATCATTGATTTTTTTTTCTTTGACAGTTTAATGAAATCCAGGTATGGAGTATTGATAGTCATTTCTCCCTCTTCTTCTATCTTCTTCTTCTTTGCCTTTTCATTGCCATTAATCCATTAAAAAAATACTTTCTTGACTAAGTAGGCTCAAAGATCTCTCACTCCAACTCTTTTTCTCGTTGCTTTTTGAGTATATGCTAACAATATATGTTCTACACTTTTCTTAGAATTAGTTCTTATTTTATTTTTCATGAATTTTTCTTTTGAAATATTTATGAAACACATATCTTTTACATTCAATTAAAGCACTGGTTATCTAATTTTCACTTTGGTAGTAGTTTGTACAGAAGGATCCACTTATATACTTTGAAGGACTTCAGAATAGGTGAGAAACTAAGTAAATTGAAAAATGAAGTGTTTAACCAAAATTCTCACACTGCATTGCTCTTAATCTTAGTAGAAGAAAGCAGAACATTGGTTTATTTCAGGAAAGCATACAACTGTTAGAATAGTTAGTAGGATAAATTTGAATAAATAATATATATAGAGAAGAGGATGTTGGCTCTCGTTTCAGTAGATTAACAAATTTCAGTATTTCAAAAAGTAGCAATATAAATTGGCTCCTCTGTAATATTGTATTTTCTTTATTCCTGTAGACTGTTCTTCCTTTTTGATTCTTGACATTAATCTCATTCATCTACTTTGCAGAATACTACAAAAAACTATTCTTATAGCTGTCTTAAAACTATTTTAGTACATTTGAAAAATGCTCTTATTTGCCTTAGTTATGACTTTGACATTTGATTTTATTTTTAATGTTGATAAAATTGAAGTTTGTTTGTTTGTTTGTTTTGGCCACACCACAAAGCATAAGAGATCTCAGTTCCCCGACCAGGGATGAAGCCCTTCCCCCTGCAATGGAAGCACAGAGTCGACCACTGGACCTCCAGGGAATTCCCTGAAGTATATTTAAATAAGAAATTTTCTAATTCTGGATATGTTAAACTGTAGTCACTTGTTCTCTCATAACAATGAATCTTTTACCTCTTTCTAAATAAGGTGGAAACAATGTGTTATTCTGTTCTTATCTTGTTCAATCTGCTCTCAAATTACACTTTTACTGGTCAGTATGCACTTAAGAGAGTGTTTTATTCCCTTTATTTGTTTTTCTTTTTCTTCTGTCACAAGGAAAAGGAATCTTTTAAAATAAATTGTATAATTGTTGCATTTATATTAAGGACTGCGTCAAAGAAGCAGAATTAGCCAAGTTGAGGACCTATTTAGTATGTGAGAATGATTGGTGTCAGGTTTCGCAATGGTAAGAACTTAGTGATTAATAAGAATTTAACAGGTATTTGTTGAATGAATAAATAAAATTAGTCTTCCCCTAGATGAGCTAAATGTCTTGTAAAAGATGAATTGCCAGACAGGCAGAGAGCAGAATCACCTGAGCCTTTGTTGTCTTCCTCCTCCACCCCGCTATCCTCTGTGCTGGAATGTGATCAAATGGATGTTCCTCTTTCCATTCACAGCCTTTTCACAAGTTGTAATAGTCTTATTTGTTGTTTTACTTATTTTGTGTCTGTCATCCCTACTGGGATGTAATCTTCAGGTGAGCCAAGAGCCATGTCTACCTTGTTCAAATTTTTAGCCCAGTGAATGTGAAGAGGAAGCACTTAGTTAAAATGTGTTGATGGAATGAATTATCTTCTGCATGAGTTCATTTTGATTCTACTAGAAAAAGAAAAGTGATTCTACACTGGAAAAATCTGTTTCTTGTCTGGTGCATATGTCTGATCTGTGCACCAAACTTGCCATAAACTCATGTTGGCCATCAACTTTGCAGTGTGTTTTCAATGACAATTACCCTCAACAAAACCAGAATATTTGTTTACAGACTAATTATTTAACTAAATATGTAGTGCTACTGGCATTTATAACTGCCATTCAGGTACAGCCGAAAACTAATTGCCCAAAACCATTTGGCACTCATATATTTTGTTTGGGAAATTTTGTACGCAAGTCTGGATTCTTGCTAACACCCTCCCAGCAATTTAAGAATTCCTGAACTCTGGGACCCTAAATTTTTCATCCATTTTGAAATTTTGACAGGAGAATATTTGATAAAGGGACCTAGTCTTATTCTCATTGGAGACAAAAAGAAGTATCTCCTACAGTTGCCAAGGATAAGGTAGTGGAGAGACACAGTCTCATGATTTACTGGGGTTTCTCTAAAGATGGGAGATTGCTTCTGCTAACTGTGATGGCTGCTACTTGAGTAGAGTACCCAGCAGAAAATGCAAAAATGAGAATAATGGGTGTAAGATAGCAAAGGCAAAGTGGAGGCTTCTTATTGTCCAAATAACAGTGCTTTATAAACTTATACAGGACACATCAGGTGGCTCTTGAAAGATTCCAGCCATAGAAACATGAAAGAAAGCTAACACCTGTCCTTGCCTAACTGTAATTCAGGAGAGTCTCTCTCGGCCTCTGCATCTCTCCACTTTCAGCATCACTGCCAAAGTTGAACTCATTATCCCTCACTGGGGCTTTCATAACTGCTTACCCTTTGGTCTACCTAATACTGCTTATCTTTTGGTCTTCTTGGCTCTGGTGTTTCATTGTGTTAATCTTCTCCAACTTTAGTTACTTTTGAAAAGGTAATTTATACTCCCCAGTAGCTTAAAAAAGTAAATCAGGGCTTCCCTGGTGGCGCAGTTGTTGAGAGTCCGCCTGCCGATGCAGGGAACACGGGCTCGTGCCCCAGTCCGGGAAGATCCCACATGCCACGGAGCAGCTAGGCCCGTGAGCCATGGCCGCTGAGCCTGCGCGTCCAGAGCCTGTGCTCCGCAACGGGAGAGGCCACAACAGTGAGAGGCCTGCGTACCACAATAATAAAAAAAAAAAAATGTAAATCAGACTTCCTTAGGCTGGCAAATGGACCTCTTCCTAGTCTGGTGATCTTTACCTTTCTCCAGTTCATTGCCCTCTGTCATATCCCTTGTCTTCTCCTCTGTTAACATTATGCCATTCATACCTTTCTTACCCATTTACAAATGGTCTTTTTCTTAGACTGTGTCTTTTGCCATTCTATTTTTCTTTTCAGATTCACTTCCCCTCTCTATCTGGCAAATTGCCTTTGAGTGCCATCTTAAGTGCCATTATCTACTGTGAGCCTTCTTTGACTCAAACAGAGGTGGACACTAAATTTATACCTCTGTCATAGTAAGCATCACTTATATTGTAACTCATCTGTTTATATGCCAATCTTCACCACTAGTCTGAGAACTCATGAGTCATTTTCACTTGCGACTACTTTATCTTTATAAACCTGGCATATTTGCTAATCCTCATCAAACTTTTGTTGAATGAACAAGTTATCTTGAGATGCCAGCCCAGTCCCTCAGCAACAACAACAACAACAAAGATAATTTCCTAGCTTTGTTGGAAGACTTTGTCTAGAAACAATAATCTAGAGTATTCAAACCATATTAAATAATAAATCATTGAAACAAAAATCTTACATCAAGCATAGGGAGGGTACAATCCTAGAAACAATACAGAAGGCTTGTAATAATTACCTACTGGTTTCGGAGTTTTATATCATATTAGGTAGAATTATACTTTTAAGAGTTTAGTGAATGTTCCAGTAAAGAAGTATGAACTCACCAAGGTTTTAATTTCCACAGAAGTAACTGTTACTAATAGATTCTTCAAGAATTGGTGTCTGAGAAAATCTGAGTACATGGATTCAGAGTGAATGTGGATTAATTTGTTGCCCAAGAGAGATTATATAAATGAATAAATGCAGAGGGCAGAAATCAGAAACCTGAGTACTGACAACATTTTTGGAATAGTCAGAAGAAAGTAATTTGCTAAGCAAACTTATATCTGCTAGAGTGGATTGATGGACTGATCCCCCCATCTAGCTATTCATTTACTTTTTTAAAAAATTTATCTCCTACTATTTACCTGGTTGTGCTTGGAATGGTCTTATAGAAGCATAACTGTGCATGACATGCTAGCATCACATTTAAATTAAGGTATCATCATCATCATCATTTGAAACTTGCCTCGATCTACCCAGACCCAACACATGCTAACTACCTTTTCCTACTTGAGTTATACTGTTGGCTTAAGCCATTTCTTGACTGAGTTTAAAGCAAAACAACTAAGAGACTTGGAAAATTCTCAGGTTCTTATTCATATGTACAGAATTATTGGCTGATTATGCTCTAGGAATGATTCTGGAAAGTCTATAATTTCCCAATTTAAATTCTAATACTAAACTCTTATACTCCAAGATATTAAGTTGTTCTTTAACACATGTATTTCCTAGGATAAATATGAACATTCACACGTGATTTGTTATTCTAGAGCATTTTGATTTTGGTTAGTAAGTATAAGATCATATAAATATTAAATAATTTCTAAATTGAGAACTGGAAAAATCTTAAAATAAGTGTTTTTCTATGTAGTGATTCTATTCAATTAATGAAATTCTAGAATATGAACTCCTAAGAGGGTATTGATTAAGTTTTGCATGTTTATTTGGATATGTCAGAATCCAAAATTCAATTTAATTGTTTAAATAATAGTTAATAGGACATATTCTCTCATTTGGAGACATTTTAGGATCCCAGAAGATTTAAAATATTCAAAACCAGCGATAGTTTTGCATATTTATTTGACATAATTTCCATATAGTCAGGAAAATAAAGACATACAAATCTATATGAAATATAAATACTATTATTTGTATATTATATCACATGAAGGGAAACAACATAACACAAATTATTACAGCACTATAGAGAGAAAACAGTTACAACAAGAGCCAATATATTTGTATCATATAAATAGAAAATGCAACCTTGTGGTAACTCTGCTAAAAGCAAGTGTTGTAGCAGTGTATGTACAATTCTGTTTAGTTCTGTTGCATTGTTACTTCTGAGGTACCTTGTTATTTTACATGCTACATGGTAGAATTGTGTGGCAGCAAAAGCACCATAATATGATGTGACAGAAAATACATAGGTAAAATTTATCTGCTTATGTGTCTCTGATGCTTACTTTCAGTTTAAGTCAGAGTTTTGAGTTATGAATAGAGTTGACAGTCATAGGCAAGGGTAGGACTTCTGGCTTATAGGCTTCTGTACCTTTGGAACACTTTTTTAAAAAAAAATAATTTTGCACACTTTTTTCTCTCTTTAATATTAATGTAAGTTTTCACATATGTATTTCCTAGTAAATCACATTTCCCTTTATACAAGATGCAATTTTTTGAACATAGTTGTAGGGTTATGTTGTTGATGCCTGGAAGCTCTATTTACTAGCCTCATATTTCTGTAGTGTTAAATCTGTGATTTTGTGATTAACCCCCAAAATCTGACACTGGGGCATCTTCGGATGGCCTGTGGTGCTGTGTCTTTCAAGAATGTCTAAGTGTAATTTTAGTGAAATGTGCGTTCAAGTGTTCTTTTTCTGTTTTTTTTTAAGACAGATGTTTTAAAGGGATTAAAACAAGGATTTTGCATTTTTGTATTAAAAATTATGTTTTATGAAAGAGGAAGAACATTTATTCTGTAGGATTTTTATTTTAACATAGTTATTTTAATAACTGAAATGATACAGATACGTTTTTTCATTTCTATTAATACCTGGGCTCTTTTTTATTTAGCAGCATCAGCAAAACATGAAGTAAATCCAGTGCTAATGAAATGGAAGTGATAATGATCCTATCTTAAAATAGGAACAATGTAGCCATGTAGTAAGGAGCAACAGTTCCTTTAGTGTATGCCCTAGGGATACAATTCTGCTGTGTCACATCCCTGCTAATCATAGACTCAGGGCTGTTAGAAACTAGATGAATGTGGGAGAACCTTTGTTCGATTAACTCTAGTAAAGGAAAACTCACTACTTCATGAGTTCTCAATTTCTCTTGAGATGTTGACAACTCCATTAACAGAATATAGCACTGAAATGTGTCAGATGCGCCTGAGTTAGAGATCTGCAAAATTAAGTTTGAACTCCAGCTAAAGAAATAATTTAAATTCAAGTTTTTGGGAGTCATCAGGTCTATTTATATCCTGTTGTACTAATACAAGTTAAATCAAATGTGTGTGTGTGTGTGTGTGTGTGTGTGTGTGTGTGTAGGTAAAAGATGTAAGAATAGAAACAAGAGATGATATCTTTCATACTGAGAGAAGGAATGAATGACACATCGCACTTCACTCCTCTGCCCTAATCTATAACTTAAGATTGATTGAGTAACCTCAATATTACATGTTCTATCTATTATGAGACAGGCATGCTCTGAAGTCTTTAGGTTCTGCATCAACTAAACTTTCCCGTCTGTGCCTTCATAAAAGCAGATGGAGAATATTACCTGCTAATTTATGATTTCAATAAGAAAATTTAAAAATAATCTCTCCTAGGTATGATGACAGATTATCGGTGCATTGCTGTAGATAAGAAGGCCAACTTTGTAACAGACTACTGAATTGTAAAAATAAATAAAATATAGTGATTTATTGAAAATATTTCCTTATAATTTCATTAATTCTGTATTTTTTGTTCTGCTTTAGGTCATTGGTCTCTGAGCTAGATAGATGACAATCACTTTAGATAAAAGCTAATCAGACTGACTTCAATTTTCTCATGATCACAAGTAATAAGTTAAACACAAACATATTATAATACATATTTTTGAATGGAAAAATCTGTAAGTCAGTATTTCTAAGCCTATTAAAAGTGAGTCGTAGGTAAAGAAAAAAATTGTTTTTTGCCCTGGGTCTGAAAATTCACAGGGACACGAATAGTTCTATAAGGAAGAGTACTTACCACCTACCTCAACACTGCTTTTTATTTATCCCTTCTTTTAGTATTTATTGCAGGCTAATTATGTGCCTGGCTCTTACTTAGGTACCTTCTGAGATACCCAGTTATTTCACTCAAGGGTCTAAAAATATAGAAAAACAGGGATTACTTGAACACAAAGAGTTATATAATAGCAATATGTGATAACTGCCATATATAAAACATACATGTCTTATGCATATAAAATCTTGTAAATATGTAAATACATTGTAATAAATGTTTTAATATTCATAATGTTAAAATGCTATATATCTTTAAACTGTGAAGTCATGTAGCACCTCACTTCCCTCTTCTGCAAAAAGGGATGGTAAAAATAAGACCTAACTCATAGAATTATCTTGAGATTAAAATGAGATAATAAAAGTTCATATCACAGGACTTGTTCAAAAAACATCAATTATCATTAAAGATGTCTGTTAGTTTCTATGAATATTTTCTAAATGTAGTTCTTATTTCTATGTTTTCTACAGATTTTAATTAAAATTGTAAGTAACATTTTTGTATATTAATCCCACATTTTCAATTTCCTTCTGCCATTCCTTTAGGCAGAATTCTATACCTTGAATATATACACCAAAAATATCCTTATTTTCTTTATTGGCATGAAAGAGAGTGAAGAATATAGGTTAAAAAGGAAATGATTTTTTAAAATGATCCATGTCCCCAGGAAGGCAGTGTTTTGCAATAAAAAACAATGTTCACTAGACATTAGAAAACAGACTTTTATTAACTAGGAGAGTAGTCTTGGGTAAGTCACTTCATTATAATCCTTACTTTCTTCTTCTGTAAAAATAAGAGGCAAATGACTTAGATGATTTATAAGTGTTATGATTCTAAGAATCCCACAATGTAAAAGTAATGGGCAAATATATTACAAAAAAACTTAAGGAAAATTTGCCTGGCAAACTAAACAAGCATATTTAAATTATAGAAGCAAATGAGTTTATGCTTTACTTAACAAAAAAGCTTTACTTAAAAAAAATAAATGTAACTAAGAATGGTCTTCTTTCCAAAAATGAATGCATGCATTCTGCAGATGAATTATAAGTTTTTAAAGCTCTTGTATCTCATCTACCATGGGTTCAAAGCCATGTTCTGGTTCTCTTTAGAGAACACAGTATTTTGGGATTTATCCCAGCTAATAAATGCAAGACCCTGTGGCAAAAACTCAACACAGATGCTTAGATGGATGCTGATCTCGTGATATCTGCAGAATTTCACTAATCCGGGTTTAGCTACTAATAAATGAATGCTTGAGTAGTTTAATACACAGGGGCTGAAAGCAAGTAGAGGAGATGGCCCCAACAGATGTCAGGAATGATAAATGCTAAAAACCTAGAAATGTAGTTGTTGATGGCCTGAGATAGTGTTCCAGCACAGTGAGTCCCAGAAACTGACAGCCAGATATCAAAGCGAGAAAGATCACTTTTAGATTTTTATGTAACTAGGGGGAAAAAAGCCTTTGCACAGGAACTACAGATGTATATAAGCAGTATGTTATGAGAAAGTCATTTTCAAAGGCTATAGGGATTTGTGATTTTGTGATAACTATTAATGCACTTTTGTGATAGATTTTATATACCAGAGAAGATGACCCTAGCTGAACCTTGCCCTGAAATCAAGAGTTATAAATTTGTTAACATTTTCAGTTTAACTTCTTTGTGTTAACATAATTTTTCTCACTAAATCTCCTTTTTGGATGCTTGTTTGTAAGAGCTTGGAGGACAGAGACCAATACTCTATTCTTTCTATATTTTCATAGCCTAGGAAATGCCTAGCAATGTAATTAGTACATGATGAGCTCACACTGATAAAGCATTATATTTAAAAATGCTCTCAAATATATTTATATACCTTTTTCTTATAACAGTCTCATAGTGAAAACAAAACAGATATTATTCATGTTTTACAGAGGGAAAATACATGGAAGTTCACAGATTTTAAATGACTTGATTGAGGTCAACAGCTTCTAAGTGATATAAGTAGTATTTAAGTTCCATTCTCTTCTTTTTAAACTTAAACCTTCGGTCATCATATCATCCTGATTTTCCCCATTTCATCATGTGTGCTAACTTATATTCAGAAACCCTAAGTGGTTTCCTCTGTGTGACATAACTAACAAGGAGGTGAGGCTATGACTACCTAAAAGTTTATCATATTATTATGGGGTTGGTAGAAAGGCTATACTGAACATCAAAGGTATATCATTCTACTGAACACTTTAAATGGGAATACAGTTTGTCTCTGGAGAGCCTGTCTAAAGAGATGTCTGGCTTAATTTATGTCAGTTTCTTTGGACATTAAAAAAAAAGTAATTGTAGAAGGGAATATTAGGGAAGGAGTTGAGGGAAATTAAGTGTGACGAAGTCTCGACAGCATGAGAAGAAAGGCTCTTTCAGTAAAAATAGCAAAGAAATAATAATTGTATTCACTGGACTAAGAAATAAACTAGCTTCTGAAAGACAGGAAACAAGTTACTTCTTTCTCCTGGATAGGTGTCCTGTCCTCATTTGTGAAATGGGTATAGCAATGTGAAATTTCTTCTTGTACTAATTGGAAAGGTTGACTTGGTTTTAGATATATTTAACTTTTCACCTATTGACTCCTTATAGTTTAAATAAGACTAAGGTTAGCCATTTGTTTATTTTTTTATTGTACCTATATATATATATATAATTATATATATATAAATAATTAGTTTTATATATATGTATAACTAATTCCTCTTGGATGGTGGATACCACAAGCTATATTCTCTAGGAGTATCACTCTATTCTAGCAAACTTCCACAAGTTTGCTTTTGGGCCCAGAGGGTGAGCCAGAATTGTTTGGACACTCCTGAATTTACTTATATACTTGGTTCTCTCATTAAAGAGCAAATCTCTGTAATAACTCTCGGTAAGTAGTTTAGTATTGAGGCATAAAGTCTGGAACAATCTACGAAACCCAGAGTTATGAGCATGTCATTTTTAGCTCTAATGATATGCAATATTATGAAAGATATCACAGTTTGTCTTCATCACCTTTCCTTTTGATAAATCTTCCTTTTACTTTTGTACTCCTTCCTAGGCTTTCTTGCTACCTCTCTGGAATTCTGGAGTACTGTCTATGCCTGAATGTCCTTGGTTCTTTTTGTTCTTTCTCTATCAGAGCTATTACAATGTTAGGACTGTAAATGACACCCTAATTATAAAATTCTTATGAAAATATTAACTTTATGTTCCCTATCCAAATCTAACTGATGTCTCTCTTCCATTGTAAACTCACAATTAATAAAAGTATTGGTGAAATAATTCATGCTAAGATCTTTATAGCTATTCCTAAGTGAAAGTGTAACCTATAAGGCAGTACTTACACCTAAGTAGGGTATTGTTGCCAAACCCCAACTAATAGTAAGATTTCATATATTAACACATATTGTGCATTGTAGGGGGTGCTTCCATATATTAGCATATATTCCAAGCATCCCTCAAGCACACTGTCTTGGGTAATCACCTATGTCACCCTCCCTATAAAGCCAACCCTTCCCCCAGCCCCAAAATGTCCATTAGAGAGCTCAGCTGCTGCCGGACTATCAGGCATGTAGCCAGTTGGCTTAAGCCTGCAGGATTCAGTACCAGAATGTCACAGGATCCTCTCAAAGTTGTTTGGTAAAGTGTACACTAAGATTACCTACAATATCTACTTTCTTTTCCTTACAGAAATGTGTCATGAGAATAAATGAGATAATTTAGGAGAAGCACTTTGAGATCCTCGGAAGAAAATGCATGCTATTTATTCAGGTTATTGTCATTTTTAGTATTATTAATAAATACTACCTTGAAGGTGCCCTGAAGCTAAGGTCTGACACTTTACTATAGCTGTATTTGAATAAAAAGCTTCTGCACAATTGGCTGCAGTTTGCTTCCATACTACCAAGATGTAGTGGGTCTTTCATTTTATTGAATTCCAAGTTGTGGAATAGCTTTACTTTCTAAGTCTGTTTGTAATGTAAACAATTTGCTTTGTAAATAAACGGCATCTTTCGTAGCTGACATGTTGTAATTTCCAATAGAAATGTAAGGAAAATTGATGAATCCGTTAGAAGGTATATTGTTAGGTGATGCTCATTTGTTTTCAAGGGATGAATACTACGTGAATGCCTAGTTTCCTTTTATTTTTGTTTTCGTACTGTGCAAAACAATGGAGAAAACTCAACTAGACAAAGGGGGAAAAATAGGCCATTAGGACCTTGTGAATTGGAGAAAAAAAGAGAGACTTGCTATGGAAAAGATTGTATTAATTTAAAAGCAATCTTTTCTTTTTTGTGCAAGTGTAGAAGGCAGATCCTTTTCTGTTCTGAGACATCCCTACATTCCTGTTTTCTCAGATTAACTCTCCTACTTTCCCAACTGCCTAAGCCCTACAGAAAGCACTAGTCAAGGCTGCTCAACATCAGAGCATAAATGCAGGCTCTAAACAGCAGGAGGTCTGAGAATTACTTTAGCCTCATGACGGGCCAAATTTTTTTCCCTTTAATCATCTCCTTCTTTATTCTCATTGTATCATTTGTATCTGACAGGGAACAGCCTGCCTTCCAGAGCAAGAATGTCCTTATTTATCCCTGAACCAGACCCTCCCAGAAGCAAAATTTCCTCTTCAAGAACAAGTTAAGGATTCTATGTCTCATTTGACGTTTCTGGATTAACAAAAGATAGAAAGTTTTCCTCCATTCTCAATTTTTTTTTCCTGCAAAGAAATAGACTAGAGTCCCACAAAGTGTCACAACGTGTTCCTTATTTGAAATGTTAATGCATTACAAAAAGAATTATGACCCATAAAATAATGTCTGCGATAAAATTCATACAATGGAGCAAAACATAATAAAAGTGCTGATATAATCCTTATACAGGCATAAATCTCTTTGAATTCAAATGCATATGTCAAATGATAACTCCCTCAAATATTAGAAAATGATATGCATGATCTTTATGAATAGTTATAATGAGACTACCATTTTCATGTCTGTATACTAATAGCACTATCAATATAATGTGCTCATATTATTAGAGTTAGAAATGCTAATTCAAATTTACATTGCTTTACCAGAAAAATGTAAAAATGGATGCTAAATTCTGTTTTAAGAAAATGGACCCAAGGCCAGAGACATTTGTAGTTTATATTTCCAAATAGCTGGCAAAAAAAATAAAGAAAGAATGTATATATTTTGTTACAGAGATGAGTCCTTCAAAATTGTGTGGGTAATTTATTATTATAACCAATGGAATTTTATTTCCCTTTATGCTTGAGATAATTTTTGGCAGGAAATTACTCACCTAGGAAACCATCAATTCTCTTAGACCGCTAGAATCTCTTATAGTGCAAGGCTCCTCAAACTTTGACACATTTTTTGATTCCTTCTAAATCGCTGATTGCGGGTAGATGCTCACAGTAATGTTTCTGAACTTGAGATAAGGTGCGGAGGAAGGGTAAGTTGAGGATCACCTATATTTTCCTGTTAGAAGTGACTACAATCTGCAAAGAAGGAGTTTGACGGTAATCTTTCTCCAAGCCTCCTTTATAATATGAATAGCTCTATGTTGGGAGCAGAGGTTGTAGTAGCTACTGACCTATGCTCAAAATTTACAAATTCTTAAGATTCATTGTTGAAGGATCTTTAACTTAGTATATTATTTATGTTTCAAATAGTGGATCCATGGATATTGAGACAGAAACACATAGAGACGTGTATGCATATAAATCCTACATATTTGAATATTTGTAATTATATAGCAATATTTCATCTATAAATGGACTTTGACCCAAGTACAGTAAAAAATATTTTTAAGTAAGAAACATGTATTGAAATAAGTGTTTTATGATTATAGGGCCACTTTAATGATAGTGTGGGCTTCACTCTTCAAAAATCCAGGGAGTTGCCTTTACATCTTTATCAATATGAATGATAACTCTAGTGTATATAGTCTTTGGAACTAACGAAATTTTCTCTCCCACCATGTGGAGCCCAGGGTTCTTGTAGATAAAGGAAAGAATTAAAGAAATGGTAAAAATCATTATTTCCACCATTTCATTTTTTAAAAAGTTAGTTAAAAGTTCATTGCTATAAATTAAAACAAGTAGAAAGCAACTAAATGTTGAGTAAATTCAAGAGAATAAAATTTAAGTGAGAACTTGAGTAAAAGATGGTGTCCTTGAGAAGATAGTGCATCATCCTGGCCAGGAAGGAAATCTAGATATAAATTGGTAAGGTGTATCCCAGAAATAAAGAACATTAAGAAAGGGACAATTTAAGAAAGAAACATTATGTGCAGAGGGGATAGTGAAAATACTGGATTGACTGTAACTGTGTGGGCGTATTAGCGAGTAACTGCTTATTCATCCTTGATAGGATAGGTTAAATTAGATCAGGCAAGTCTTGAAAGCTAGACAGAAAAGTCTGCACTTGATGCAGTGGGCAATAGGACAATTGCAGATTATTGAACAGGAAATAATAGCAGTGGTTTTGGCAGATAGAACCAGTGATAAGAATAGAAACTTTTGAGATAGAAGATTCTGGAAAGGCAACCAGATTTCATGTATTGAAAAGATAATAAATGGGTTGATGGTGTGAGGAAATAATGGGCATATATCATGTCCGGAAGGGTTTTGTCACTGCTAGAAAACCAGTGAACAGTGAAAGAGAAAGAAAATTAAAAGCTTTTCTTTCCTGTTTGATTTGTTTAAAATTGAAGGACTCTTTAATGTGCTTATAGTAAGAATGAAAGGAGACCTTGAAGAAAGCCTGATGGAAATGTTAAAGAGGGAATGGGAAGAATTGGGGACTGGATTTCCTGAGACTATAGGAATTGATGAGTTTAGAATACTGATGGAAAGAAAAGAGAACTGAGTAAAAATGAAAAAAAATAAAGTTAGGAACAGTGCTCTCTAAGAGTCTATTAAGTAGAAATTTCTAGTTATAATGATTACTGATTTTAAAATAACTCAGAGCACTAAAATATCTTGAATTGCTTTCTAAATCTTTAGTTATTAAGTTGCACTCAAATTAGATTTAGTGGATACTGATGTATGCTAATTCTATGAAAATAGGCAAGTCACGTATACATACATGAAAACTGTATAGCAACCAGAATATATGAAAATTGAAAACCCTTTTTTTAATAAGAATGAATAATAGAGTTTATTTATCATTGCTCATGCCAAATAGGCATTAGAAATTACATAATTTATTAATGTAATTCTGAAATGTTTTCTCAAATTTTCTTTGTTGTAAAAGCAATCTTTGAAACTTTAACTTTTAAAAATATTTTATCCTACATACTTGGGGGAAAATCTTATTCTTTTGTAATAAACTTCAAAATTAAAAATAAAAGGGACTTCCCTGGTGGTCCAGTGGTTAAGAAGCCACCTTCCAACCCACAGGGGACACGGGTTAAATCCCTGGTCAGGGAAATAAGATCCCACATGCTGTGGGGCAACTAAACCCTCGCGCCACAACTAGAGAAGCCCGTGTGCCACAACGAAGAGCCGCATGCAGCAACAAAAGATCCCGCATGCCACAGTGAAGATCCCATGTGCTGCAACTAAGGCCTAGTGCAGCCAAATAAAAGAAACAAACAACAACAACAAAAAACAAATTAAAATTTTAAAAAATGTCCCTACTTGATGGGCCTGAAAAGAAAATTCAGAATGCCATTGGCTTGTACTCTCTGTTTGAGTTCCATCATAATGTATGCTATCAGAGCCATGTTATTATTAATGTAAATAACCAAGTTTATTTTCTTAGGAATAGAACTAATGTAAGGTGAGAGTCAGACTATTATCAGGTTTATTTCTTATATGAAATTACTTTAAGGGAGACAATCACTTGTGAACTGAATAGGAATGCTTCTCTAAAACCTGCTTTCTATAAGAAAAATGTGATATATTCAATTCAACTATTTGTAATATACAAACATAATTTATCTTAATAGTTGAGAGGCTTTTGTTTAATTAGATGAGCTTTGTTTTTACGTATAAACAGGATTCTAATTAATGAATTGCTGACATTCCACTTTTACACTTATTTTTCATGACTTGTTTTTGATTTTTATACAAACAAAAATTAGATAGTAGGCAGGTTTAGGAGGGTTGATAATGACCATTTCAGTATGAGGACAGCTAAACTAACATCTATCACTTTGTGAGTCCTACTTTATGCCAGGCATCATGGTAAGTTCTTTATATACAGTATTTGATTTTTTCAAAACTTAGGAGTATGTAATATTTTACTCATTTAAATTGAGAATAATAACTTTGGAAGGTTTAATAAATGCTTACACAGTTACTAAATTTCAGAGCCAGTTTTAAATCCAAGTGTGAATGATTTTCATAATCATGAGTTTAACCACTTTTTTGTACTACCTTTTGATATCTAGTTCAGAATGAGGTAGTGAATTGCCTGACATGATACTATAAGTGGTCAGCTGGTGTTTGTAACCTGGGAGAAAACAAAACACACAATAATGTAAAAACTGTATAGAAGCATGAAAATTTAAAGCTGAGAAAAATGTTTGAGGTCATATGGTCCAAACCCTCTAACTGAGAAAACTCAGACTTAAAATAGCCAAATGGCAATACAGACAAGTCACATCAAACAGCATTTAATTTATCAGCTGCTTTTATCATCTAACTCTGTGCCTAAAATATCATGAGACCAGTCTCTTATTGCATTAAAGAGCTAATGGAGGGGCTTCCCTGGTGGCGCAGTGGTTGAGAGTCCGCCTGCCGATGCAGGGGACACGGGTTCGTGCCCTGGTCCGGGAAGATCCCACATGCCGCGGAGCGGCTGGGCCCCTGAGCCATGGCCGCTGAGCCTGCGCGTCCGGAGCCTGTGCTCTGCAACGGAAGAGGCCACAACAGTGAGAGGCCCGCGTACGGCAAAAAAAAAAAAAAAAGAGTTAATGGAAGAGGGGAGATTATGTTAGGGAACACAGAGCTAGAGTATCGAGAATCTAGTCACCAAGTCCTTCTCTGCAGTTTTTCAAAGAAAAAAAAAAGCTGTTGTGGTAAAAATTAGGCAAAATCTAATTTCAAATTTAGAAAAAACTTACTGAGCATCTTCAATGCACCCAACACTGTATTAGATAATTCCACATTTATTATCTCATTTAATCCTCACAGCCACATTTGGAACTATTAACATATACAGTTATATAGGGTTAACATTAAACCTTGTTGACAAGCATATTAATTTTAGAATTATCTACTGATTCCACATTCACAGTTAGAAATTAATTATTAAATCTTAATGGCAGTCTGGTGTGAATAGTTGTGCTTTGGCAAATAGAATTGTCTTTAGTTAAATATGGCTTCATATATCTAAGTATTTCTTAAGCCATAGGGTGTGTTTATATTACTATACAAGATATATACCCCGCCACATCATACTCTAATTTATGGTTGATTTATGGGAGCTTCAAGGACAATTTTGATTACACATGATTTTTCCATGACTTTATAACTTACTCTCCAACTTAACTATATACTGTTATTAGAAAAGAATATTGAATAAATGTACACATGAACCAGAACCAAAGTTTCTAGATCATTGTTGCTGCCATTGCAGTCCTCAGAAACCTGCATCATAATTACCTGAGCTGTTACTGGAAATGCAGATTCCTGGGTCCACCCCCGATCAACTGAATCAGAATTTCTGAGGGCTTGAGCCATGTATGTGCATTTTTAACAAAACTGTGTGTGGTTTCTATGCACACTAAAGTTTAAAAACCTTGTTCTATATTCTCAATCCAAAACCTTCCCACACTGCCACCAAAGGGTTAAGTCAGCAGCTGTATAAAGTTTTTCTTTTTATTTCTGCATTAATATAACGTGGGAGATCCCATCTGGTATGAATCAGGAAGGAACTTGCCTTGAGAGGAAAAATTCTCATTGTGGGGAACAATTATTTTCTCATTTTTTTGAAATGTGTATATATCTACATATTTGTGCATGTGTTTGTGTGTGTCAAATAGAGAAAAAGTGCTTCCCTCATTCTCTCACATGAAGAAAACCTTTGTACAAATTAGGTAAATAACTTCAAGAAGAGATGCCACGTTTGTCTGCATTTTGTACTTATTTTTGCTTCCTCTATCTACACAATCCATCTTAGTGGATAATGGATGTCCTGTCTTCTTTTGTAATACAGTCTTTGAATTGCAGTCATGGAAATTGTCTTAAAAAGTCCTCTTGTCCTTCCCTTGGCCTCAAAGCCTCAAATATTTAAAATTCTATTTTTAAAAATTTTCCACAGTTAAATGTTCTGATATCCCTTGGGAACCAATTTAGTGTTGAACAGTCTCTTCCATTATCAAAAGCTTCTTTCTTTCTTTCCTTGTTTTGCTATTAAAATTCATTTTTGCCTGTTATTTTTTCAACAAAAACAAAAAGAGCTGGTCACCACAATCTGTGGAATAGCTCTTCATTGAAGACTATTAATAATGACCTTTCTATCAGCTCTTTAAATAATATAAGTCCTTTTTACCTTTCTTGGAGTTCTCATTTTCTAACCCTTTAATTATTTTTCTTCCTCTATCCTGAACTCTCTTCATTCTTCTCAAGTTCCGAGGTGTGAAACTATACACAGGGAGATCTTACCGTTGCTGAATATGATAGGATTACCTGGCTGCTCATATTTACTCTACTCCTATTTATGCATCCCGTAGAACTCTGAGAGGTGCAGATTAGATGTAAATGGGTGTCCCGTGATGTTCATGGTCTTGAATAATTTCATAACATTTTTCATAAAGATATGGTTGTTATTCTCAGGAACCTGGGCAGTTTGTATCATAGATAATTGCTTTCTGGCTATTTATAGCATTTTAAGTTTCAGTTAGATGAATTATTCTTCACTTCCACACGCAAAGCCGTTATTATAAAAAGTTGTTTGAGCAGAACACAACAACTCTGCATTTTAACAGAGGGAGAAAAGACCACTTTATATCCAGCCTGTAAAGAGTCTAGCATTCCTTGGGGGGTATGAAATGATACAGAGTCCTGCTTTCCCAACCTAATGCACACAGTCCAACATGCTCTTTATATTTTCTTTTATATTATTATCTTGCTTAGCTATTCTAAATCCTAACAAGAAAATCTACCTTGACAGTACCATTTATTTACTAATTCTAGTGAAATTTTAAGTAAAAAATGTTTAAACTAGAACATGAAATTGACAAAGCTGTAAATCAGATTTACACTTGTTCCATCAATTTAAATAAAAATGCAGAGGACTTACTTTTGGTTTTGCTTGTTGTTTGTTGTCTTGTTCCATATTGGAAATGACCAATAAAATTAAATATTCATTGTTCTATAAAAATATATTGAATACTTATTATGTCAATGCATGCAATCAGTTTAACTGCTGTCAGAGAAAGTCTAAAACAGATTAGCACAGTCTGGGTTTCCAAGGGTTCTCTTTCTTATTTTCTATTGAAATAGATTTTTTTTGCATTTTGTTTATTTATTTATTTTTAAATGTCTTCTGTGTATCTCATTTATTGAAACTCCAAGGCTTTTCTTTTTGCATTCTCTCCCACCCCAACTCTGAAATTCCAGGTCTTTGTTTTAACTTACTTGGCTCTGCATGCAGTCCAGAGACTCTTGGATGTAGCCAGTTTTTGTTGTACAGAAGGATGATATCACTAGCACATCCTTGTCTCATTTCTCAGCTCTTTATCCTCCTTTCTACCCACCTACATTCTTCTCACTCTCAAATGGGCTTATGAGGACTTAGGGAAGTTTTACAAAGACATTGAATGTTTGAGATGTATCTTCAAAACACAAATGTCATCTTGCCATACCCTACCTTTAATAGAAATTATTGCTTGTAGGATAAAATCTATACTCTTTTCTATGCACTTGATAATTTGACACCATGTTACATCAAAATATCCCCCTTTTTAGTTTCTCTGCCTTCTTCCACACACCCCCCCAAACTGCTATTTTCCAGGTTATGCCTGTTGTCCACCTTTCGCTCTGAAAGGTATGAATGAAAAATTATGTAATCATCCCTCTATTAAGATGCAGCTCATACATTTAATGCATTGTGAAACTTCTCTAAGTTTCCATTAGCAGAACATTGTTTCCTTCTTTATGTTCCTATGGAAGTTAAAAAAATGCCTGCTATAACATTTAACAATTAAAGAATGTGGTTTTAGATGCCAGGACTATATAATCATTCATTCATTCATTCATCCATTCAATAAATATTTTATTAAGACATACTTGAAGTCAAGTACTGTTGTGTGATACAGTTAATGCTGATGAAGAAAACTAACAAGGACCATGTTTTCATGTTGCTTTTATCCTTCCTTCCTTCCTTCCTCCCTCCCTCCCTTTCTCCCTCTCTCTTTCTCTCTATCTCTCTTTCTCTCTTTCTTTCTTTCTTTCTTTCTTTCAGAGGAGCCTGCAGATAAGTCAACAAATAAATTCATTTCAAGTTGTCATAGAAAATAAAATAGAATAATGTAATAAAAGTAGAGTTCAGATTTGGTCTCAGTTAAAGAAACTGTTCAGGAAAAGCATATCTGAGGATGTGATCCTTAAGCTGGAAAACTGAATGATGAGACTATGTTAGCACCATGAAGATCTGGGAGAAGGGAGTTCTAGACAGAGGAGAGGCCCAGAACAACAGGAATGAGCTTGGTGGTTTGAAGAATTGAGAGAAGGCCTGTTGTGACTAGAATATGTACAGAAAGGTGGAGGAGCATAGTCAGAGACAGCATGGGAGAGATAGTCAAGAACTATGCTATTAATAGAGGTTCTTCAGTAAATGTTTTTTCTTTAATGAATAGTAATTGTAATTGATATTATAATAATTTAATGTTTTAATAGTATAATGAAGGGCAGTGGATGAAAAGGAAATGGATTAATAGATTTAGGTCCATAATCTTTAAATATTTCAACCCAATAATGGCCAAAGCACTATCATAAGTCTGTAGTATAGTGTAGGATCCACATCACAGGCAATGTACTTTTTACAGCATAAATATAAAAAATGTGTCTGAAACTATCAAAGAATTTTACTGTAGACAGTCATGCACACTCATTTTTTGTGATTCTAAAATAATTTGTAAAGGAGAGACTAAAATGAATTTTGATATCACAGGAAGAGATACATTAAAGATGAGGAAACAAACTGGGTAATTTGTGAATATAAATCTTTCTATGGATATATTCAAAATGCATTAGACTATAGTCTCTTAAAGTATAGGAACTATTTTTTTTATCAGTCTTTGTTTACACAAATGTTTAATTAAATAAAAATATATATCCCAAATTATATTTTTAAAGTTCAATTTTGTTTCCTTAAGCAACTAAGATAATTTTTAAAAACCTCAAAGATTAAAGTATAACTTTTTGTTCATTAGTCTCTTCATAGCAATTTTAAATAATTTTACTTTTTTAAAATAAAATGTGTTTGGATCAACTCCAAAATAATTTTGCATATTAAATTATTTTTCTTTTATAGAAATAATAATTGAGAGTGGCTTAGCATAATTAACAAGCAAAAAACTTACAAAATAATATTCTAAAGACAAAGAAAAATTCAACATTACAGAATTGTCTTCTCTCATGAAATATCAGGCAGATGGTAGAGATCACTGTGGTTCTTGATGAGTGGGAAGTAAGAACATCTCCACATTGTACCATGGACAAGTGTCAGCAAACAAGTACAATTTTAGTGTAAAACTTAATGGAACCCAATATTCCACTTTTATAGTAAAGTGTCTGTGCTCAAATAATCCTTATTTTGAGATTCTCTAATGATGCCAGATCCATATCTTAGGCCAGGAATTCCCTGTAATATTTCATTAGGTTTGTCAACCAGATTTATTCATAAATGAGAATAAATGAACATGTCAGCATAAGTTATTGTGGTAATTTGTGAAACTGTTAATGAGATATTTTCTGAGCTCATAAAAGGAAAGAGCTATGTCATTAAATTACTGCACAATAATTTTATTTTGATACAGTAAGTGAGCTGATATTTTATCAAAAATGACACCCTGATGCATCAGTGAACTGAAGATGAACAATTAAATGTTCCAATGAAGGAGGTCTGATGTTATTTAGATGTAGTTAAGATGGAATGTGGAGTTTAAAAAAAAAAGGGTTATTATTTTGAATTAATAGATATGTTTTTTAATTTTTTAGAATGTAATTAGGAAACAATAATAAGAATTGCCCTATTAAAAAAAAGATTTTTTTTACAGTGTAACAAGTATGTGGTGTTCTTGAATGTAGACACAAATATTAAGTGTTTACAGGAGGCTTAAGGGATAAACAAGTCTTACAGTGAGCCTATAGAGACAATCAGATAATCATGGGTGTTAAATTTGGGTTCTGCTGTGCTATAAGGAAAGAAGGAAAAGGACATGGACACAAGAGAAAGAAGAATATGTGTGTTTATCTCAATTTGAGCAGTATTTAAAAATAAACTGTAAGTTTATAAGTACTCTAGTAAGAAAGGGAGGGTGGTGATGTTAGTAGATAGCACAGGACATTCTATCAGAAAGAGGGAAAAATTGAGTATTGGAATGGAAGACATCTCTCCCTGGATGGAGAAGAGGGAGCACCTGTAGTTTACTAGACGCTGACATTGGAGCTACAGGGTTTGTGAAGAAACCAGTTCATTCAGTGTGTTCTTCAACCTTTTATTGTCATCACTATGGTATCCAGGGAACCTGTACAATTTTTGTGATGCTTCTGGGAACATTAGAAACCAACTCTTCAAGGTGTGAACATCTCAAAGGCAATACACAATATGTTTACAACCTCTGCATATAAGGACCTAAGAGTAAAAACAGGAAAACATACATATAGATAGATCTTCATAGTACATCATTATAAGTATAGCTCATCAATACTCTTTTTTTTTCCTTAAACTGTGTTTTCATTTTGTCTCCTTTAATGTTCCTGGGTAGATGAGCACCTTTCTAAAATTTCTCCTACCTGTGGCTTTTATTTAACTCAACAAGAATATCATTCCTGGCTCTCTTCCTCAAATAAAAGCTAAGTCAGACTTATAAGGTTTGGAGTGGACTAGTCTTAAACGTGAGTGATGGATGTAATCACTGATTTCATAAGAAAATATTTACTGGATGCTTGCTGGCTAGTTGGCTGTAAGTAAGAAGCTGGGGATACACTTAAATATAAGAGATTCCCTGTGCTGTAGATCCTATAACTTAAGTAGGAATATAGGAGACACACGTAAAAAGGAAAATCAGTTATTAAATGAGTGCATTAAAAGTTCTATAATTCTTTAGAAAGGCCACAAACATAGAGGTATATGATAGTTAAGAAGGCTTTGTGGGGAGAAATGCCTTCAGTTGGAACATATAGCAAAGACAGTAATAACTTTAGCATGCTTTACATTTGTATAAAAATTTTATATGTGTTATTTAATTTGCTTGTTACAAGAACCATGAACATTTTTACTTTGTTCATTTTTTAAGCTACTGAACCTCAAGGAATTTATGGTAGAGTTGGGAGTCAAATTCAGGCATTTTGTTCTGTTACTTATACTATTTGATACAGTGCCACTCAATGGAGGACTTAGACCATCAGATAAACTCTTTAGAGGAACTTTATTACCAAAATCACGGAGGTAGTATAATAGTAAACAGCATGGGACCTGGTTTTCATATCCTGGCTTTATTCCACTTTAGCTATGTGACCTCTGAGAAATTTTTATACCTCTATTTCATCTATAAATCATGAAAATAATATTACTCATATGGTTGTTTTGAGGATTAATGAAGTAATACCTGCAAAGTCCTTAGACTAGTATCTAGCTGTATCAATAGTTCTCAGATTTTGGGTTTTAGGACCCTTTTACAAACTTAAAAACTGTAGTGCATCCTAAGGAATATATATGTGGGTCATAGCTATCAATACGTGCCATATTAGAATTTTTAAATGTCTCTATTAATTAATTAAATATTACAACAATATACCCCTTACAAGCTTAAATAAATAACTTTTTTAAGGAAAAGTAACTATATTTTCCAGACAAAAAATTGAGTTAAAAGAGTGGCTTTGTTACATTGTTACATTTTTTCAAGTCTCTACTATTTTCCGTAATGAAACAGAGATGGATTATCATATCTTTTTCTGTATGCAATCTGTGATATGTTGTTTTTGTAGAAGTATATGAAGAGAATCTGGTCATACATAGATATGTAGTTGGAAAATGGAGAAATATTTTTAAAAGCTTTTTTCAAAATTGTGGATTTTCTTTGATAGTACACCAAATCTTGACAAATGATAGTTTCTTAAAGATTTGTTGCAATGTGGAATTTGAAATCATATTAGTGAACTTTTAGAGCTCTGTTACATTAAAATCCATTGATCTATCATGTACTTTGAATGGATTTTTTACTGATGCGTCATGCGTTGGTCACTTGAAAAATGTTGGTTAACTTAATTATGCTGATCTCCCAAATGTTGCCACATTTCATTATGCAATATCCAAAAATCACATTCATTAATGTCACCACCAATTACATTAGATTTTTTTTTCATTATTGGGAAGCTCTTATTTAATTATTGGGAAGCTCTTAAGCCTATTATGGTAGATGCAAGTTTTTTATACCTCTTATTTTTGCTTGAAATCCTGAATTTTATTATTAATAAATGATTGCTTTCCTTGAAGTATAAACTCACTTTGTTCCTTTCTGTGAAAATTTCTGCCAAATAACCATCTGAATAATTGTAGTTTGTCTATCAGTTGTTCTTTCAAGTAAAAATTCCTTTCTATGTAAAAAGCAGCTAGTACCACTCAACATAAATAATCACACATCTGATTTTTCTGGAGATGATCATCCTATGTTAGTAGGCAGCAGAAATGCATATGTAAATTTCCCATTTTATCACAGGGAAGAGCAAAAAAGACATATTTATGGGTTGTGATTCAATAAAATTAATAATTTTTATTGTTTTGTGGATATTCTTAAGTGAATCTGACTTTTTTTTTTATTTTTTAACTGTGTATGTGGTGGTAAAGGATACAGTTTTGTACCAGTGCACTGGTTTGTGCTGAGACACTATCAATGTTCTCCACCATTGCTTTTGCATCTTCCACAGTGAAAATGGCAAACAACATTTTAGTGCTACAAAAATAGATTTGAGCTCATGAACCCCATAAAAGTGTCTTGGGGACCTCAAAGATCCTTAACCACACTTTGAGAACCACTGTACTAAGCATTCATGTTAAATATATTATTATTAAGAAAGAAGATCCAAGGTCTGTGCAAAGAATTAGTAGCGTAGGTAAATGTGAATGGCAGATTCCTATCGGCAATACACTTGGGAGAAGTAAGAGCCAGTTGTAGAGAGTTCTGTTTTATAAAGGACTCTGTATTAAACAATTGAACAAAGGAAGACCTAACATTTTAGTTGTTTTTAAGGCTGTATCAGGATGTCTCCATGAAGCATAGCAGAATAATTCTATCCAAAAAATGGATAGGCCATATAACTGTATAGTCCAAATAGTGTTTGCAGGTTTGAGTTGTTCACTGTTGTTCAAGTGTATTACTTTTGTATACATAATTTTGTCGGACTAGATGTGCATGCCTTTATGTAATATGTACCCTTCATGCCACTCAGCCCAAAGGACAAGGTATATATATATATATACTTATTGAACAATTATTTGCTACCACACAAGCCATATTTTATAGTCAAACTTGGTATGTGACTCTGTAACATAGACCCAGAAAGAGTGATTGTGTACTTAGTAGATGTAATCTTTGGAAGTTATATCTAGATGACATTTCTTTTATGTGCTTCTTAAATAAAAGTATTATCCTATTCCTTCTATATCTCTCATTTACAATATTTATCTGGAAAGGAAAATTCACTAAGGTATTCACATCCATTAGGTTCATTGTACTAGAACCATTCTTAAAATTTAGAATTAACTTATTTATATAGAACTTTGTATTTTACAGTAAACATTTTTAGAATAAATAAACAAATTTATTTTTAAAAAACGGATATAAGTAGGAGGATAATGAAAATATTGGGTTGGCCAAAAGATTAATTTGTTTTTTTCTGTACGATGGCTCTAGCAGCACTTAGTTGTCTTTAACTTCATTCAAAATAATTTTGTTAGACTGATTGTGACAACTGTCATATCAGCGTGCATTTAAAAAAAGACATCAAAATTGGTGAATTTTTGTGTAGCCATGTTAATATTGAAGATGGAAGAAAAAAAGCAACATTTTTGGTATGCTTTATTATTTCAAGAAAGGTAAAATCACAACTGAAACACACAAAAAGATTTGTGCAGTGTATGGAGAAGGTGATGTGACTGATCGAACATGTCAAAAGTGGTTTGCGAAGTTTCGTGCTGGAGGTTTCTCTCTAGACGATGCTCCACGGTCGGGTAGACCAGTTGAAGTTGATAGCAATCAAATCAAGACATTAATTGAGAACAATCAACATTATACCACGAGAGAGATAGCTGACATGCTCAAAATATCTAAATCAAGCGTTGAAAATCATTTGCACCAGTTTGGTTATGTTAATCGCTTTGTTGTTTGGGTTCCACATAAGTTAAGCGGAAAAAACATTCTTGACCACATTTCCGCATGAGATTCTCTACTTAAACATAATGAAAACGTTCTGTTTTTAAAACAAATTGTGATGGGCGATGAAAAGTGGATACTGTACAATAATGTGGAATGGAAGAGAACGTGGGGCAAGTGAAATGAACCACCACCAACCACACCAAAGGCTGGTCTTCAACCAAAGAAGGTGATGCTGTGTATATGGTGAGATTGGAAGGGAGTCCTCTATTTTGAGCTCCTTCCGGAAAACCAAAATGATTAATTCCAACGAGTACTGCTCCCAAGTAGACCAACTGAAAGCAGTACTGATTAGTACAATTAGACCAACTGAAAGCGTCCAGTATTAGTCAACAGAAAACACATAATCTTCCATCAGGATAATGCAAGACAGCATGTTTCTTTGATGACAAGGCAAAAACTGTTACAGCTTGGCTGGGAAGTTCTGATTTATCCACCATATTCACCAGACATTGTACCTTTGGATCTCTATTAATTTAGGTCTTTACAAAATTCTCTTGATGGAAAATATATCAGTTCCCTGGAAGCAAAGGAAAAAAGGCACCTGGGACAGTTTTTTGGTCAAAAAGATAAAAAGTTTTGGGAAGATGGAATTATGAAGTTGCCTGAAAAATGGCAGAAGGCAGTGGAACAAAAGGGTGAATACGTTGTTCAATAAAGTTCTTGATCAAAATGAAAAATGTGCCTTTTACTTAAACACCAAAGGCACTTTTTGGCCAACCCAATAAATAGTTAAACTATGTCTTCAAGCACTTTTTTTTCTTCAAGAACATTTAACTTTTGTTTTAACATGATTTTTTTTCTTACACATGCCTATTTTATTACAGTAAACTTCCTGATACATCATCCTCTCATTCAATATTATTAAAATCCTCTGCAATCTGAGCTCTTATCTTTATTTAACTGCTCTTCCTAAGTGACCCTCAGGCCACAAAGCTGAGAATCAAGGATCAAGCATTTAACAAAAATCTTCTGAATTTTGTTTAGTCCTAAAACAAACATACTATACTTACCCTCATTTTATATTAAAAATGTGCAATTTGTCACACTTCTGTATACAACAAAAATGTTAAAACCTTCCCCAAAACACACTTTTTAATCTGACATGGTCAAAAGACATAAAACTATGGTAAAAATGTTTGCAGCTCCGCCTCTGTTTGCCAGCAGAGGTTGCTCTTAGGTTAGTGATTACCTTGAGATTACGTGATATCAAGAATATTAAGCAGCTGAATGGAAGCTACATTATGATGTAATTATGCAGAAGTTAGATTTAAATTGAATAATAACTACTTGAGTGACTCTTACATGTGTGTTAATCTCCGTATCATCAGAAATTATGCTCTTTACAAAGATACCTCTGTAGCAGAGCAGAAAGCGACATTCATGAAATGAAAACTGTTTATGGCTTGCCAGGAGCTAAGAATTGCTAATTTAGAAAATCAGAAAAAACTTGAGGCTAATTAAGATGGATTTATAAAATCATATACTTATTCTAATCATAGCATTTCTTTGGTTTGCTAATAAAAAGTGCAAACCTGTGCACATCTGTTTAAACAAATGTAAAAGTACAGGTAATTGCACATATATGAGAAAAATATTTTGTTATAAATTTTAAATTTAAAAAATATTTACTTGGTGATAAGCAGAATGGATAAAACTAGCAGTGATGTGCAGCCTATTTCATTTTCTTACATAGATCCGTGAATGTGCCAAGTTCATTTCACAAAGAATAATTGTAGAGTTTGAATTCCCTTGTGGTAATTCTGACATATAAAATTAATTAAATCCAATACTTCATTAAAATGGTACTTTAAAAACCTATTTAATTAAAAAAAATTTAAATGTCAGAGAACATTATGAAATAGAACTTTTATCTTCATTGTTAGGAATTTGAAGCTTTGAAGAAAGAAAAACTTCCAAGAGTAATATGATATTTATTTTGCAAATATACATTTGAAACCAAGAAGCATATGAAATACCATTTTAAACCACTTTGTTAGTAATAATAGATTATCTATAACAATGCTCTATATTGGGGGTCAGCAAACTTTTCCTATAATGAGCCAAGTAATAAATAATTTAAGTTTTGTAGGCCATATGGTCTCCATAATAACTATTTAGGCACATTGTAGCACGAAAGTAGCCATAGACCGTATGTAAAGGAATGAATGTGGCTTACTTTCATTAAAACTTTATTTACAAAACAGCTGGTGGACCAGATCTGTTTTGTGGACAGTAGTTTGCCAACCCCTGAGCTATATCATAATATTACAGAAAAAAAACTAAATGATTTTTATCAATAAATTTTTGCTTCAACTCCACTTATTGTTTCATAACATCTGTTGGGGACATGGCATTTTTTGTTATACTTTACAATATGTAACAATTAGATTAATGTGTTTCCATTATCCATATTTTTACACCTGATGCCATAGATTATACCCTTTAAATATACAGTATATATATTTTTTCATTCCAGTGTTACTACCTTTTATAAGTAAAAATTATAAACAAAATTTAAAATGTCACTCTTTGGAAAAATTTTCATATGTCCTATAGTTAAAGTTACTAGAAATTATAGCCCTTGTTTTCTTTCTTTTTCTTTTTTTTTTTGCAGAAATGTTTATTTTATCCCAGATTATTTTTGCTAATTTTGTGTTATTTTTTGGTAATATATTAAAAATAATATATTAATATATAACTCATATTGGTTTTATATTAGACAGGCAATAATAGTTTCAGTGCTAAGATATTCTGTAAGAATATGGATAAGTAAGGTATTTTAAACTCCTTCACAGAAGAGCTCAAATTCTATCTTTGTTATTTTATTTTATTTTAAAAATGACTATTGTTGTGATCATTTGGCTATTATAAGGAGAAATTTTGATTGAGCCATTCTCAGCATTGCTCATCCAATTGACAGACCTGATGATAGTTGACCATCTCAAATATTATTTAGAAACCATTGTCCCAATAATGTCTAACCAGTAGTAATGGGAATAATAATACAAATAATAACAATTGGAAACAACTGTATTTCACTTTATGATTGCCTGCTTGATATCTTGCAAAAGAAGAAAAAGAGTCTTAGAAAAATTTGCTTATTTGTTTAGTCAACCTACCAAAGCTATTTATTGAGATTTTTAGGTATATAGGCAGGAGCAAGTTATACAACTTGCTCAAAAGTGAGATGACAGAGTTGTGATTCACAATACAGCAGTCTGTGGCCGACTGCTTCTCAGCTGAGAAACCACATGGATCTCATATAACTTTGCCTTGGTTCAAAAACATCTGATTTCTGAATTTATATACAAATCCTATTTGTTTGCTATTATGATCACATCACTACTGGTTTAAACATATAGCTGCTATGTTACCATATGCATTGGTATTAAAGATATAAATAACATACAAGTCTACATATACATTTTAAATACCTTTAAATATTGAAATATCTAAACACTATCTTCTAAAAAGATGTTTCTTAAATTTAATATATTTAAGGATATGTTTTAATGAATTCTTTAGAACCAACAAAATTAAAAGGTGATCTTCTACAGTATTTGTTATTAAGCCCTCTATGTATCATGTAAGAATTTTTATATTTCTTGTAAAGAGTCATTGTTTATTTAGAATTTAATATATGTTAAAATATTTTCCTGTCACAAATATTAGCTCACAACAAAAATTTTAAACCTGAACTTTTAAACTAATTTCATGTAATTTCAGTTAACTGTGGGTCTGAAAACCATATAAATGTAATTTTTTAAATTCAAATTTAATTTTGAAAAATGCCCTTTGGTAAACTAAATGCATGCTTTCTTCAAACCCTTAAAATGATTACATAACTGTCTTAAAATATTTTATTTGCTTAATATGTAAAAATATTTTCCTATGAGGTATTAATACTTTAATACTGACATTAAAATGAATGTTTTTCCATTAGGAAAAATAGTGATGTCATTCATGCATAGAGTGTTTTCGGACATCCATTTCTTTAGTGGAGAAAACAAGGTCACAAATAATTTAGAAGAAAATTTAGATCACAGTTGGCTTTTCTGCCAAGAAATGGAAAAAAAAAATTAAATTTTAGCTTCCTGATATGCATCCAGGATATGCATAAAGGATATGCATATATTCAAATATAGGTAATTTTCATCTAAGAGCCCAAGAAATATGCATGTTAATATAAGACATTTTAAATACCATATCTTGATTTCATACTATGCATATTTAGGTACATGTTACTTGTTTCTATTGAAATAAAGCATTAATTTTGGTCACATTCAAATGTTACCAAGAATATACTTTGTATTTGGATCTATTGGAGCTGTCACTGGTTGTATGTTATCCTGGTTTGTGGTAAGGGAGGGTAATATGGAGTAAACTTGAGCCTAGACCTAAACTTCCTCCATGAATGAACATATTTATCTGTATACTCTAGGATTAAGACCACTTCTCCAGACAGTACTCACTACTTAAAAGCCATCTGAAAATAAAAGTGGGTTTTGTATTTGGTTCCTCAGTTTATCCTCACAAAAATTTAGCACTACAATCACTTCGGTTAATCTGTAAAGTGTGTATATATCCAAGTAGTATGACTAGACCATCTTTCTAAACTAAGTCTTATGTACAGTATTTTATTGAACTGTTAACTGGTGAGAAAATATTTAAAAATAAATAAAAGAGAGAGAAAGGAAGAAAGAGACAGAGATAGAGAGAAATCAGTTATTAGATTTTAAAGTAAAATAGTTGGGGGAGATCAGGGCTTGGCAGCTGAAGATCTATCATATTCACAGTTGCCGTAAGGTACTTTATTATTTATTTATTTTTTAAACACCTTTATTGGAGTATAATTGCTTTACAATGGTGTGTTAGTTTCTGCTGTATAACAAAGTAAGTCAGCTATATGTATACATATATCCCCATATCCACTCCCTCTTGCGTCTCCCTCCCACCCTCCCTACCCCACCCCTCTAGGTGGTCACAAAGCACCGAGTTGCTCTCTATGCTATGCAGCTGCATCCCACTAGCTATCTATTTTACATTTGGTAGTGTATATATGTCAATGCTATTCTCTCACTGCATCCCAGCTTACCCTTCCCACTCCCAGTGTCCTCAAGTCCATTCTCTACATCTGCGTCTTTATTCCTGTCCCACCCATAGGTTCTTCAGAACCATTTTTTTTCTTTTATTTTAGATTCCATATATATGTGTTAGCATACGGTATTTGATTTTCTCTTTCTGACTTATTTCACTCTGTATGACAGTCTCTAGGTCCATCCACCAATAACTAAATTTCATTTCTTTTTAAGGCTGAGTAATATTCCATTGTATATATGTGCCACATCTTCTTTATCCATTCATCCATCGATGGACACTTAGGTTGCTTCCATGTCCTGGCTATTGTAAATAGAGCTGCAGTGAACATTGTGGTACATGACTCTTTTTGAATTATGGTTTCCTCAGGGTATATGCCCAGTAGTGGGATTGCTGGGTCATATGGTAGTTCTATTTTTAGTTTTTTAAGGAACCTCCGTACTCTTCTCCATAGTGGCTGTATCAGTTTACATTCCCACCAACAGTGCAAGAGGGTTCCCTTTTAAAAATATGGAACGCTTCACGAATTTGCGTGTCATCTTTGCGCAGGGACTATGCTAATCTCTGTATCGTTCCAATTTTAGTACATGGGCTGCGGAAGCAAGCATGCCATGATGTATTTTAAGTACAGGCCTTGACACAATAGATATGCAATGAATATTTGCTGAATAACAAATGATTGAACAGTATAGGATTTTGATCCTCCAAATCTTTATAGAAGGTTTCTTGTATTTTTTAAATAAACAAAGAAGAGTGCATATTATATGCTGGCAGTTTTCTAAGCATTTTATGAAAATTAATTTATTTAATCTTCCTCAAAATTGTATTAGGTAGGTACAAATTTTATTCCTATTTTATGATAGAAAGATTTGCTAACTTGCCCAAGATCAAAGCTAGACAGACTCTGTGCAAGGTCTGTGCTCTTAATCACATCACTAATTCTACTTCACATAACTGATACTGAACTGTGTGCCACCAAAATTTTATCAAAATCCAGTTGAGATTGTGAGTTTGTATGTGTGTTTATATATGTGTGGCAGGAAGGGAGGTGGTGCTTAAGAGATGTGGCCTCTTCCCATATCTCGATGCCAGTGTTCTCACCCTTTTTTTCTTCCCTCTAACATAACTGGAGTACGTACTACTTGGATTGGATTGTGCATACCAGAGAAAATACTCTCTTAGTGAGCATTTTAGTCTCAGGGGTGAAAAATGGTATAGTTAAAAATTGATCTCCCCCTATCAGGTTCTTCCCAGGTGAAGCATTCCTCTCTTTTATTCTTCTTTCTCTATTCCAATGCAAATCTATATTCTGAAACTCAGTATTACATTTATTACAAGGAGGTTGTTGGGATGCATCACATCACTTAGCTTCTCCTAAAGAGAGATGTTCCTAAGTGCCAACAAATCTATTGCTTTCCTCAAACAATTGATATGTTTATATTTTGTAGACATTGTAAACTGAGAGGCAGATCATGTTCCATTTTTTGCTTTGACTACCATAATATGATATTTAAAAGTTGCAACTCTTTTTTTAAAAGTTTTTATCAATGTAATGACCTGCACAAACCTCGTCTAGTTTTCACCCAGTCTGCATTTTCCCTTAGCCGTAATGCTCAGCAATTTAACTGTAGGTATTTTAAAGGCAGCCTTTATTTTTTAATGAAGCAGTGTAAAATAAATAAAATACCAAGGGTAAGAGAAAAAATATAGTAGTCAAAACGGTTGCTCAATGTCAAAAAATTGGAAATAGGATGCTTCTATAGGCAGGTGGTGGGGAATCCAGGGACAACGCAATAACTGAATGTCTAAGTTAGCACGTTTCAGCTGACTCCTGAAAGAATGTAGTATGGGGCAAATTACCAAGACAAGCACTTACGGGTAAAGCACCCAGGTTTAAGAGCTAGTACATACACTAAGGAAAGTCTAGTTGAGAAACCCAAAAGTCATTCTTGATGATTCTCTCACCCTTAACCCTATTTTTAAGTTATCAAATCTTGCTGATCCTGTCTGGGAAACCTTCTCATATGCTCTTCTTTATGTTTATCTCCTGTGGCACCAGTCTCACCTGGAATACTGCAATGGCCTCATAGTTGGTTTCCTCTTCCTTCTTTTGTCTTCCTAATGAAATCTTCATATTTTAGCCAGAATTATCTTTTTAAAAATCACTGCCATGAATATGTCTCTACCATGTTTATATTCATTCAGTGGTTCCCAGTTTCTGTTAAAATGAAATCTGGGGGCTGATGTGTCTTTTTGTTTTCCATTCCTTGCCACTCTTCTAGCTGCTTGTTTCACACCACTTTCCCTGGTGACTCAGCCACACTCACCTGACTCAGGTTTCTAGAATAAGTCCTTTTCCTTCCTGCCTTAGGGCTATTGCACCTAGCACTTCTCTCTCCCTTCTCCCCTCCCTTACCCCTACTTGCAGTCTTCCTCCTGCCCTATGTCTGGTTAATTCTTTTTCATCTTTTGCATCTTCATCTCATAAACACTTTTGTAGTGATGATTTTCCCTGGACCTCTCAGCCTGGGTCAGAGCCCTTGCTCTATGCTGTCAGTGCACGCCGTACTTCTGTGTGTGTCAGTAATGTCTATATTGCCAGCACCTAGCAGTCTTGGGCATGCAGTCATTTCTGTATAAATTGTTGTTTAATAAAAGAATGAATGACTAGCAGCAACGATGATTTCATACTGATTTTCATTCAGTTGAACTAAACATCTTAAATTCTTCGCGGTTAAGGTCAGAAATGGTCTTGGTGGCAGAGTCAGGCTACGCAAGTAACCAGGATTCTCATGATTCCAGAGCTATGGGGAAAGGAGACAAGGCCTGATAGATTGCTTCTATATTCACATTAAGACTCCAATCAGCTAGTAGATTTTAGAGAAGGTACTCCATGATTCTGAACTATGATGTCAACATGTTTTCTTAGCTAACAGCATTCCAGTTAAAAGAATTTACACAGCTGATGTCTTTCATAGTGTACAAGTATAGGATTCTCCTGAAATCTTGGAGTGAAGTTTTGCTGTGAAATATAGCAAAATTATTCCGGGGTGCCCTTTAAGTGAGAAAGAGACAGAGAGAGAGAATATGAATCTTGGCCACTGAGGATCCCAAGCAATCTTATGATGACCATTTTGTCTTTATTCCCATTACTTCATTTTGGAAGTTAATCTATGAAATGCTATGTGTTTTTTTGCACTTAAACTAGTGAGTAAAGATTCATCTTTAAATACCATTATGGGTGAGTATGTTAATTTATTTCTCTGATATATTTTGTACTAATTCATGAAATAAGATCAGGACTCATTCCTTGATTGGCTTACTGAATAACAGAACCTGTTGATTTTAAAGAAGACTGGCATATTTTAGCAAGATTTTTTTAATTATAAAAATCATATAGGCCAATAATAGAAAATTTGGAAACTTTAGAACACTAAAGATTTGTCCAGCTACCCGAAAGCCAGTACTGTTACTTCTCTGGCACTTTGCCATGTGTCTTTTAAAGGAAAACTCTGAACTTGAAATACAACCTCAGAAACACCAAAGGATACACAATATTAAGTAAGAGATAAGGCAGCTTACTAAAAGGACCTACGGCTGTAAACTCACTGTGGCTAGGCAGAAGCTGGGCGTCAATCATACAGCTTACAGGAGAAAAGATGTGGCAGGGTAGAAATGAAAATGTTGGTTTAGTTAATTTAAATAAACTTTACAGTATTTATTTTCAATTAAAAATTGAACTATGTTGTCACTACTAAAACTGCTTATTTTATTTATATATACACACATATATATGTTATAAATATATATAACATTTTACATAGATGTCTGCCATAAAGGAAACAAAGTTTTAGCATAAATAGTACTGAAATTTGAATTGTTAATTATTATAACATAATTATCATTTTTAAAGTTTTAAAATTTTTTGTTATCTATTTCCAACATTAAAACTTGTGATTGATCTCAACATCCTTGAGACTATGCCCTGACCCACTTCCAAGAAAAGAGGAATGGCCAGTCGCATGTCACCATTTAACCTGATAAGAAAATTATGTATGCTTTTGCTGTTGAGTGGATCTTTACATAATCAGATTACAAGAAAATATAAGGTAGTATTTATAATTTATTATTTGTAGTTTGTTTTATTTTGTTCTGCTTTTGCTACCCTAAATGGTCTAGGTCAGCCATCTCCAACATTTTTGGCACCAGGGACCGGTTTCATGGAAGACAATTTTTCCATGGGGGTGGGGGGTGGTGGTTCAGGAGGTAATGTGAGCGATGGAGAGCGATGGGGAGGGCAGATGAAGCTTTGCTCACTCGCCGCCACTCACCTCCTGCTGCGCGGCCCAGTTTCTAACAGGCTGCGGTCCGTGGCTTGGGGATTGGGGACCCCTGGTCTGCGTAATGGGAGAGAAAAATTTCATATTGCCAATATTATATGCATATTGCAATACATCCTTAGATATTTGGAATACCTGGAATTTATATTATTGGAATCAGAAATGTAACTCATATGCCACAATATTTGTGCTGATTGTTTTGACAGACATCCTTTTGTAATAAATAACCCTCTACCCTTCCTTAGTAAATAGGTGATTCTGAATGTAAGTTATACTTCTCTTTATATTTTTTAAAAAATATTTATTTATTTATTTATTTATTTATCTTTGGCTGCATTGGGTCTTTGTCGCTGTGCACGGGCTCTCTCCAGCTGCAGCGAGTGGGGGCCACTCTTCGCTGTGGTGTGTGGACCTCTCATTGTGGTGGCCTCTCGTGTTGCAGAGCATGGGCTCTAGGCGCATGGGATCCAGTAGTTGTGGCATGCAGGCTCAGTAGTTGTGGCACACGGGCCTAGACTCTCCGTGGCATGCAGGACCCTCCCGGACCAGGGCTCGAACCAGTGTTCCCCGCATTGGCAGGCGGATACCCAACCTCTGAGCCACCAGGGAAGCCCCCTCTTTATGATTTTGGGTCCTAGCTCTCACCTCTCTTCTAAGGAAAATATCTTCGTTATATTCCACAATGTATTCTATGCCACATCCTTTGAGTTTCGCTGCTACAACTGGTAACATTGGTAGCAGTACCGTTAGCATACCTGCAACACTGGTAGCAGTACATTGGATAAACCAAATTGAGGAGATTAAGAAGAGGAAGAGGTTATAATAAAATTAAAACAGCACAGAACACTAAATTGAGAATTTTATGGAGAAAAGTTTCTATTTTTGCCTTTGATTGCTGAGTACTTCATCAGCTCCCTCAAGTAAATTTGCTCCACACAGTACCTTTCTTTTCTTATCTTTCTCTTCTTTTACTTCAAGTCAGTATATCTGATTAAGGAATCATGCCTGTTTCTTGGCAGCAGTGGAGACTTGAAATCATAGAGAAGGAAATTCCTTCCAACATATGAAGTGTGTTCAAAAGGTGCTGGACAGCTGAAAAAGCATGTTGACACTGTGTACTGCGTGATCATTCCTGTCTGGCTGGAGTATAAAACTCATTTTTCAGAATAATATAAAATTCTAAAAATAGAGCTGACAAATTCAAATTCAGGAGAGTCTTAAGCATCAGACTAATGAATTGAGACGATTTGGCAAATGAGGTACTGTCAGGGAAGGAAACGATATAATAGTGCATTGTTTTTAGAAGATTAATTTGGCAATAATATATGGAAGAGAAATAAGAGCAGAATCAAGGTAGTTAAGAGATATTTGCAACAGTGAAATTAAGATATCTCATGAGTCCTGACTTTTCAGTCCTGGTGGCAGCATAAATGAAAAGAGGCGGAGGACAGTACAATGATATATATATATATATATATATATATATATATATATATATATATATACTGTGCAAGTTGATTTTAAAGAACTTGACAGTGATGTGAAGGTAAGTGAAAAAAATGATCTAAAAGTGGAGGCTGGTTCTATGTTAAGTATATGGAAAGACAGTAGAGCAAGGTTATGGATTAGATTTTTGTCTTAATAAGGGTTTGTAGTAGAACACTCAGGTGGACATTCAGTTTTGGGGGATAGACATTAACGAGGAAGGGGCTAAGTGTATGGTAAAGCAAGCATTTTAAAATATAAATGTTGGAAGAAGAGATACCTCTTTCTCTGAGACTAAATGATAGAATAAGAGATAAATATGGTAAAAGTAATTTGCTGAGTTTGGGAGGATATTACCTGAGGAAGTTCACACTGGGAGTTGTTATTAAACTGTGTGTGAATTGGGGATTTAAAGAGATATGGCAATGTGTAAATTTTGGTATTGCTTTCTTGGAAGTATGCTAGGGAATGAGAAAAAAACGTGTGAACTAAATAATGTTTTGCAATAATGAGTCCTACTAAAAGATGAAGGCCATGTTTTGTTTTGTTTTTTTAAAGGGGAATTTGGCTTCATGTATTTAAATCTTTAACCAACAATAATTTATGGCCTGGAAGTAGAGAAAGGACAATAAACTCTGGGAAAATCTGAGTTTAGGGTGGGTGCAGTGATGGAAATAAAGGTCGTGATGTGTTCTGCAGTCTATAACTAGAGATTAAAGAACTGAGTAAATTAGCACGATTGAGCTATAGGAGTTTATACTGAAAATATAAAAAGCAGATTTATTGAACCTGAAAGAAAGAAAAGATAAAGGGTTTATGATAGAGAGAAAGCATCTAATTTAAGATCTTGAAGGTGGAGAAGTTCTGTGTGATGTCCAGGCTGATGAGAATATGATGTGGGGCTTGAAAAACGTAACAGATATTAAGGAAAGAAGTTACCAGGTAGACGATGGATTGGCAACAGAAGATATGGGATTGAAAGTATGAAGAGGAACATGGAAAAAGAAGAAAAATAATCCAGGTGTTCATTTTGTTTTAGCTGAAGAAGTTACATTTCTAAGGGATTCCATGAGTTTAGTAGATGGGAAAGTTACAAAACTTCTAAAAGGATCATAAACAGCTTGACTTGAATTTGAAGCATCAGGAAAAGGCTGAGCTTTCAAAGTTGAAAGTGAACACATTTACAAGTAAAAGAGGTTTAAATAGGATGAAACAGGCAGGATGAATATGAAGAAGTTATTATTTTATAGCTTGGGAATCCACCTTTTCTATCCCCATCCCCTTTAGCAATATGTCTCCTAATTGATGTTGGAAGCCAATATAAAGATGAGTTTGTTTGTTTTTTAATCATTTTACATTTCATGTTCTCTTGTTCTAAGAATATCTATATATAAAATCAGGCCAAGATGCACATAGTTATTAAAGATATATTCTTTTTATTTTAATTAATTTATTTTTAATTTTTTTTAAACATCTTTATTGGAGTATAATTGCCTTACAATGGTGTGTTAGTTTCTGCTTTATAACAAAGTGAATCAGTTATACATATACATATGTCCCCATATCTCTTCCCTCTTGCATCTTCCTCCCTCCCACCCTCCCTATCCCACCCTTCTAGGTGGTCACAAAGTCCCGAGTTGATCTCCCTGTGCTATGCGGCTGCTTCCCACTAGCTATCTATTTTACATTTGGTAGTGTATATACGTCCATGCCACTCTCTCACTTTGTCCCAGCTTACCCTTCCCCCTCCCCTTATCCTCAAGTCCATTCTTTAGTAGGTATGTATCTTTATATCTGTCTTGCCCCTATGTTCTTCATGAGTTTTTTTTTTTTTTTAGATTCCAATATATGTGTTAGCATACAGGATTTGTTTTCCTCTTTCTGACTTTACTCTGTATGACAGTCTCTAGGTCCATCCACCTCACTACAAATAACTCAGTTTCGTTCCTTTTCATGGCTGAGTAATATCCATTGTATATATGTGCCACATCTTCTTTATCCATCCATCTGTTGATAGACACTTCGGTTGCTTCCATGTCCTGGCTATTGTAAATAGAGCTGCAATGAACATTTTGGTACATAACTCTTTTTGAATTATGGTTTTCTCAGGGTATATGCCCAATAGTGGGATTGCTGGGTCGTATGGTAGTTGTATTTTTAGTTTTTTAAGGAACATCCATACTGTTCTCCATAGTGGCTATATCAATTTACATTCCAACTGACTGTGCAAGAGGGTTCCCTTTTCTCCACACCCTCTCCAGAATTTATTGTTTGTAGATTTTTTGATGATGACCATTCTGACCGGTGTGAGATGATATCTCCTTGTAGTTTTGATTTTCATTTCTCTAATGATTAATGATGTTGAGCATTCTTTCATGTGTCTGTTGGCAATCTGTATATCTTCTTTGGAGAAATGTCTATTTAGGTCTTCTGCCCATTTATGGATTGGGTTGTTTGTTTTTTAATATTGAGCTGCATGAGCTCCTTGCAAATTTTGGAGATTAATCCTTTGTCAGTTGCTTCATTTGCAAATATTTTCTCCCATTCTCAGGGTTGTCTTTTCATCTTGTTTATGGTTTCCTTTGCTGTGCAAAAGGTTTTAAGTTTCATTAGGTCCCTTTTGTTTATTTTTGTCTTTATTTGCATTTCCCTAGGAGGTGGGTCAAAAAGGATCTTGCTGCGATTTATGTCATAGAGTGTTCTGCCTATGTTTTCCTCTAAGAGTTTGATGGTGTCAGGCCTTAAATTTAGGTCTTTAATCCATTTTGAGTTTATTTTTGTGTATGGTGTTAGGGAGTGTTCTAATTTCATTCTTTTACATGTAGCTGTCCAGTTTTCCAAGCACCACTTATTGAAGAGGTTATCTTTTCACCACTGTATATTCTTGCCTCCTTTATCAAAGATAAGGTGACCATATGTGCGTGGGTGTATCTCTGGGCTTTCTATCCTGTTCCACTGATCTATATTTCTGTTTCTGTGCCAGTACCATACTGTCTTGATTACTGTAGCTTTGTAGTATAGTCTGAAGTCAGGGAGCCTGATTCTTCCAGCTCCATTTTTCTTCATCAAGTTTGCTTTGGCTATTCGGGTTCTTTTGTGTTTCCATACAAATTGTGGATTTTTTTGTTCTAGTTCTGTGAAAACTGCCAGTGGTATTTTGATAGGGATTGCACTGAATCTGTAGATTGCTTTGGGTAGTAGAGTCATTTTCACAATGTTGATTCTTCCAATCCAAGAACATGATATATCTCTCCATCTATTTGTATCATCTTTAATTTCTTTCATCAGTGTCTTATAATTTTCTGCATACAGGTCTTTTGTCTCATTAGGTAGGATTATTCCTAGCTATTTTATTCTTTTTTGCAATGGTAAATGGGAGTATTTTCTTAATTTCACTTCAGATTTTTCATTATTAGTTTATAGGAATGTAAGAGATTTCTGTTCATTAATTTTGTATCCTGCTACTTTACCAAATTCATTGATTAGCTCTAGTAGTGTGCTGGTAGCATCTTTAGAATTCTCTGTGTATGTTATCATTTCATCTGCAAACAGTGACAGCTTCACTTCTCCAT
This sequence comes from Monodon monoceros, assembly GCF_005190385.1. Classification (NCBI taxonomy): domain Eukaryota; kingdom Metazoa; phylum Chordata; class Mammalia; order Artiodactyla; family Monodontidae; genus Monodon; species Monodon monoceros. The sequence continues at coordinate 99,730,891 of NW_021703767.1, read as the reverse complement.
TTCCAACTTGGATTCCTTTTACTTCTTTTTCTTCTCTGATTGCTGCAGCTAAAACTTCCAAAACAATGTTGAATAATAGTGGTGAGAGTGGGCAACCTTGTCTAGTTCCTGATCTTAGAGGAAATGGTTTCAATTTTTCACCACTGAGGAGGATGTTGGCTGTGGATTTGTCATATATGGCCTTTATTATGTTGAGGAAAGTTCCCTCTATGCCTACTTTGTGGAGGGCTTTTATCATAAATGGGTGTTGAATTTTGTCGAAAGCTTTCTCTGCATCTATTGAGATGATCATATGGTTTTTCTCCTTCAATTTGTTAATATGGTGTATCACATTGATTGATTTGCGTAGATTGAAGAAGCCTTGCATTCCTGGGGTAAACCCCACTTGATCATAGTGTATGATCCTTTTAATGTGCTGTTGGGTTCTGTTTGCTAGTATTTTGTTGAGGATTTTTGCATCTATGTTCATCAGTGATTTTGGCCTGTAGTTTTCTTTCATTGTGACATCCTTATCTGGTTTTGGTATCAGAGTGATGATGGCCTTGTAGAATGAGTTTGGGAGTGTTCCTCCCTCTGCTATATTTTAGATGAGTTTGAGAAGGATAGGTGTTAACTCTTCCCTAAATGTTTGATAGAATTCTCCTGTGAAGCCATCTGGTCCTGGGCTTTTGTTTGTTGAAGATTTTTAATCACAGTTTCAATTTCAGTGCTCCTGATTGGTCTCATATTTTCTAATTCTTCCTGGTTGAGTCTCAGAAGGTTGTGCATTTCTAAGAATTTGTCCATTTCTTCCAGTTGTCCATTTTATTGGCATATAGTTGCTTGTAGTAATCTCTCATGACCTTTTGTATTTTTGCAGTGTCAGTTGTTACTTCTCCTTTTTCATTTCTAATTCTATTAATTTGAGCCTTCTCCCTTTTTTTCTTGATAAGTCTGGCTAATGGTTTATCAACTTTGTTTATCTTCTCAAAGAACCAGCTTTTAGTTTTATTGATCTTTGCTATCATTTTCTTCATTTCTTTTTCATTTATTTCTGATCTGATCTTTATGATTTTTTTCCATCTGCTAACTTTGGGTTTTTTTGGTTCTCTTAGCTTTTGCTTGTCTGTAAAGGTTTTAATTTCTTCATCAAATCTGAATGAGATCCTTGCTGAGTAGAGTAATCTTGGTTGTAGGTTTTTCTCCTTCATCACTTTAAGTATGTCCTGCCACTCCCTTCCGGCTTGCAGAGTTTCTGCTGAAAGATCAGCTGTTAGGCTTATGGGGATTCCCTTGTGTGTTATTTGTTGTTTTTCCCTTGCTGCTTTTAATATTTTTTCTTTGTATTTAATTTTTGATAGTTTGATTAATATGTGTCTTGGTGTATTTCTCCTTGTATTTAACCTGTATGGGACTCTCTGTGCTTCCTGGACTTGATTAACTATTTCCTTCCTCCTATTAGGGAAGTTTTCAACTATAATCTCTTCAAATATTTTCTCAGTCCCTTTCTTTTTCTCTTCATCTTCTGGGAACACTATAATTCGAATGTTGGTGCATTTAATGTTGTCCCAGAGGTCTTTGAGACTGTCCTCAATTATTTTCATTCTCTTTTCTTTATTCTGCTGTGTGGTAGTTATTGCCACAATTTTATCTTCCAGGTCACTTATCCGTTCTTCTGCCTCAGTTATTCTGCTATTGATCTCTTCTAGAGTATTTTTAATTTCATTTATTGTGTTGTTCGTCACTGTGTGTTTGCTCTTTAGTTCTTCTAAATCCTTGTTAAACATTTCTTGTATATTCTCCATTCTGTTTCCAAGTTTTTGGATCATCTTTACTATCATTATTCTGAATTCTTTTTCAGGTATATTGCCTATTTCCTCTTCATTTGTTAGGTCTGGTGGGTTTTTGCCTTGCTCCTTTATCTGCTGGGTGTTTCTCTGTCTTCTCATTTTGCTTAACTTACTGTGTTTAGGGTCTCCTTTTCGCAGGCTGCTGGTTCGTAGTTCACATTGGTTTTGGTGTGTGTACCCAGTGGATAAGGTTGGTTCAGTGCATTGTGTAGGCTTCCTGGTGGAGGGTACTAGTGCCTGTGTTCTGGTGGATGAGGCTGGACCTTGTCTTTCTGGTGGGCAGGTCCACGTCTGGTGGTGTGTTTTGGGGTTTCTGTGAACTTATTATGATTTTAGGTGGTCTCTGTGCTAATGGGTGGGGTTGTGTTCCTGTCTTGCTAGTTGTTTGGCATGGGGTGTCCAGCACTGTATCTTGCTGGTCGTTGAGTGAAGCTGGGTCTTGGCATTGAGATGGAGATCTCTGGGAGATTTTCGCCATTTGATATTACATGGAGCTAGGAAGTCTCTTGTGGACCAGCGTCCTGAACTTGGCTCTCCCACCTCAGAGGCACAGCCCTGACGCCTGGCTGGAGCACCAAAAGCCTGTCCTCCACACAGCCCAGAATAAAAGGGAGGAAAAAAAGAAAGAAAATAATAAAATAACGTTATTTAAATAAAAAATAATTATTAAGAAAAAATGTTTTAAGTAATAAAAAACAAACAAACAAAAAATGGACAGAGAGAACCCTAGGACAAATGGTAAAAGCAAAGCTATACAGGCAAAATCACACACAGAAGCATACACACACAGCCTCACAAAAAGAGCAAAAGGGAAAAAAATATATATATCCTTGCTCCCAAAGTCCATCTCCTCAATTAGGGATGATTCGTTGTCTATTCAGGTATTCCACGGATGCAGGGTACATGAAGTTGATTGTGGAGGTTTAATCCGCTGCTCCTGAGGCTGCTGGGAGAGATTTCCCTTTCTCTTCTTTGTTCGCACAGTTCCCGGGCTCAGCTTTGGATTTGGCCCCACCTCTGTGTGTAGGTTGCCGGAAGGCGTCTGTTCTTCGCTCAGACAGGACGGGGTTAAAGGAGCCGCTGATTCGCGGGCTCTGGCTCACTCAGGCCGGGGGGGAGGGAGGGGCACGGAGTGCTGGGCGGGCCTGCGGCTGCAGAGGCCGGCATGACGTTGCAGCAGCCTGAGGCACGCTGTGCGTTCTCCCGGGTAAGTTGTCCCTGGATCCCGGGACCCTGGCAGTGGCGGGCTGCACAGGCTCCCGGGAAGGGGGGTGTGGATAGTGACCTGTGCTTGCACACAGGCTTCTTGGTGGCGGCAGCAGCAGCAGCCTTAGCGTCTCATGCCCGTCTCTGGGGTCCATGCTGTTAGCCGCGGCTCGCGCCTGTCTCTGGAGCTCCTTTAAGCAGCGCTCTTAATCCCCTCTCCTCACGCACGAGGAAACAAAGAGGCAAGAAAAAGTCTCTTGCCTCTTCGGCAGCTCCAGACATTTTCCCGGACTCCCTCCCGGCTAGCCGTGGTGCACTAACCCCTTCAGGCTGTGTTCACGCGCCAGTCCTCTCCCTGCGCTCATACCGAAGCCTGAGCCTCAGCTTCCAGCCCCGCCCGCCCCTGTGGGTGAGTAGACAAGCCTCTCGGGCTGGTGAGTGCTGGTCGGCCCTGATCCTCTGTGCGGGAATCTCTCCGCTTTGCCCACCGCACCCCTGTTGCTGCGCTCTCCTCCTCGGCCCCGAAGCTTTCCCCCTCCGCCACCCGCAGTCTCCGCCCGTGAAGGGGCTTCCAGTGCGTGGAAACCTTTCCTCCTTCACACCTCCCTCCCACTGGTGCAGGTCCCATCCCTATTCTTTTGTCTCTGTTTATTCTTTTTTCTTTTGCCCTACCCAGGTATGTGGGGAGTTTCTTGCCTTTTGAGAGGTCTGAGGTTTTCTGTCAGCGTTCAGTAGGTGTTCTGTAGGAGTTGTTCCTCACGTAGATGTATTCCTGATGTATTTGTGGGGAGGAAGGTGATCTCCGCGTCTTACTCTTCCGCCATCTTGAAGCTGTATTAAGGATATATTCTTAAATTTGGAATATGTTTATATGAATGCATATCTTTATTCAATAATAATTTTCACGTAATTATCTCTTATACATACCTCTCCACCTACTTCTTTAAACATACCCTGAATTTTCAACTCTACTGTTTTCTGTTCCCCATTTTCCCTTGTGTAACCCTGGGCGTGAAATACTTGTTCATGCTTCTCTACTGAATAGGCTTTCCCCACCTTGCCTCTTTCCCATCCTAAATGTTGAAATTATAGATGCCATTTATGAAAGCTATTTTCACCGTTTTTTTCTAAATTCTTTAATCAAACACATGTGATTTCTTCCTATCTTGATACCTGTGTCTACTGAAAAAAAAAAAAGGAAAGCACAGCCTAAAAGTTGAGAGTTATGTTTTATTTGGTGGACGTTCTGAGAACGTCAAACCCTTGAGACAGGACTCTCAGATTGCTCTGAAAGACTACTCCAAAGAGACAAGCGGGAGCCAGGATATGTAGGAGTTTTCGCAACAGAGACCAGGTAATCAGAACATCAAAAGATTACTGTTAATTAAAGAAAACCAGATATCTCAAGGGATTTAGCGCCTTTCTATGTATGAGAAGATGCAAGAGTCTGGGCTCACTGAAATCATTCCTTTCATATGCACCTTGGCTCATGGTGCCAGTATACTGTGTTTTCTCATCCTGATTTTCCTCAGGGTGCACTGTTAAGGTGGCTACAGCATCTGACTGCTAGATGTGGGGGCATCCTGAGTTCCCTCTGGACTCACCATCAGGGTGGCTATAATGTGATGGCTTGATGACTGCAACATCTTTTGTTTACTGATATGGCAGGCAATATTTTTCACTCACACCTGCTAGTATTTGTCAATATTTTTTATACTTAAAATATCCTCTCTTTCTTATACTTACTATATCCTGTTTTTTGTACACTTTTCTCCCTTGCATATGAAATTGTAAACTTATTCATCTTTGTATTCCCTGAAATGCTTAGCATGAAGTTTTATGGATAATAAGCTTCCATATTTGTTTGAAGATTTGCTGTAATTGTGACTATAGTTTTTAATTTGATCCTGTGTCTCCTTTTAATTTATTCAACTATATCATCTTTCAGATTATACCATATATTCTGAACATATTAACATAGTGTCATTCATTTTCTTTATATTCTCAATACCTTTGTTCTTGATAATAGTTATATTAACTCACTGGTGAATTTACCTTTAAATGTTTCTTCTGCCTGTGGTGATATTTGATAAAAAGAATTACGGTAACAATAGTGGTAATTGTAGTTTGCCTCACATAATCTGGACTACCACTCTTTTAAATGATTTCAGACCTGTATGTCTCTCCAACAAATAGAAATATTTTAAAAGCCATGAAAAGATCAAATTAGTTCAAAGAGTGTTTCAAAAAGGAGAATGTGTCCTTATTAGAGAATATCATAAATAATTATAATCTAATTATGTAATGAAACTTTTAAAACATCTAAAGTATCAATTACAGTTGAAGGTAAATAGTGGTCCTATGATAGTTACTAGAAAATACTGCAACAAAGAAACTTCTTTCATTTAAAAAAATCTTTCTGGACGAAAAATTTAGTAATAATTTACATCATTATAGTATAACCCTGACCAAATTTCTGGTTATAAATGCCAAGATAAATAAAAAGAGGTCTTAATATTTGTTTGAGATTATTAAAGCAAAACAAACACAAACATTTGATATTATATCACAATGCCATCTTTGCCAAGTTAAACCTTGAACAACTTACTCATGTGATACTAGACTGATTTTTTATTTATGTCATGTTCTCAGACCTAACTAGCCTGGGGGTGCAGTAGCAAAACATGAGTAAAATAATATCAGAATAATATCTCTTGCTTAAAGTTCTTAACAAAATATAAAACTCCAAAATATGAGATTGGTATTGTTACCAATATTCATTTTTCAAATGAGAAAAACTAAGGTTACCCTTGGTGAGGTATATCACAGGTTGAGTTCTCCAGGCAGCTGACTTGAGATGAAGTTTAGGGTACAAGATATTTATTAGGAATGGCCCTTGAAATTGGTATCTGTGAAAGGGAGGAAAAGAAGCAAGATTAGGCAGAGAGAAAGGTCTGGCTTTGATGCAGTTTGGACAGCCTCAGCGGGCCGTACAGGAGCTCTGGAGCTAAAAAAATCACATAGTTTCTGGAAGAACCTAGTTTCAAACCAACCATATTTATATCCAAAGACTGTGTTCTTTACCACTATGTTACAAATCCCTTGTCTCCCTCTCCTCTGCAGGTCCTGAGACCCACCTACTAAGCTGAAAGCCTTTACCCTCAATCTAGCTATTGCTTCTATTGGCAGTACCATAGCTCATATTTCACTGCCCACTGAGCGTGCCTCAGGACTGTAGAAAGATAATCATCCTCAGATTCATGAGATCACCTTATTGAGCTTCTAATACTGTCAGTTTAAGAGAACTTATAGCTATATATGTTTATATATTATATACATGTACATATATGTGTTTATATATTATATGTATTATATATATATTTATATATCAAACATTTACTAAGTAACAGGTATTTGCCAGCAACTTGAAAACCCTAGTTTGTGAATAGAATGAAGGGAATAGTAGAATGGTTTTGATTCACAGAGCATTTTAATTTCATTTGTTCTTTAAATTAATCACAGTTCCTTTGATTCTAGGAACCTGAGAAAAAGTCAGATCACAGATTTTATACTTACCTATTTCTACTCTCAAAATCATTCCCTCTCTCTGGCACCCACCAGCAACTTCAAACTATGGATCTGGACTCTCTACCTCAAGTCGGGTTTCTTTCCCAATGCTTTTATGCCATAGTAAATGAGAGTCATTGTTTTTTTCTGAATTTTTGGTCATGTGCTTCAACGATCATAGAACTCTACTAAGTACATTTCCCACGGGACTCACGGGTGTTCATGTAAATAAAATTCTGGTTGATCATGGTGCCCCACCAGTCTTCGACTTGCCCAGAATTTGGTGTGTTCTATTTTTAGGAATCTACTATGGGGCCGTGGATACTTGGATATGGAAAAATGAATTTGATAGAACATTATATTAATTACAAGACAAACATTTCTACTGTGGTGGAAATATTTGGTTATTTGGAATTTTCAATAGTAATTTTAGAAATCTCAGAATGGATGAAAATGCATTGTAGAGGCCACACCAGGAGCAACTGGCCTTGCTTTGTCTCACTGATACTTTCCTTCATGTTGGTGTACCTTTTGTAGGCAGAGTCTGGCTAATCGCCTTCCAGACTCAGAACCCAAATGTGTCAGCCACCCTAGAGGCAGTCTCTCTTTCATGAGCGTCATTCTAATTTGGCTAACACAGCACAATTTTCCAACTTGTTTCTCCTTTTTCTTCCCTACTATATGAATTGGAAAGCATAAACCCTCATTCTTCCAATATTTTTACTGGTAGAAGTGGGCATGTTAAATAGTTCTGGCCAATATTGGCAAAGGAATTTCTGGAAAAGCTTTCTCTTCCCTGATAAAATATCCAGATATCAGAGACACAGACCTTTCATCTTAATTATTTTTTCTTTTTTTTAAATAATTTTTTAAAAATTTATTTTATTTTTAGCTGCATTGGGTCTTCGTTGCTGCATGCGGGCTTTATCTAGTTGCAGGGAGTGGAGGCTACTCTTCGTTGTGGTGCACAGGCTTCTCATTGCAGTGGCTTCTCTTGTTGCAGAGCATGGGCTCTAGGCACGCTGGCTTCAGTAGTTGTAGCACACAGGCTCAGTAGTTGTGGCTCGTGGGTTCTAGAGTGCAGGCTCAGTAGATATGGTGCATAGGCTTAGTTGCTCCGTGGCATGTGGCATCTTCTCAGACCAGGGCTTGAACCCGTGTCCCCTGCATCAGCAGGTGGATTCTTAATTCTTTCCCTGAGTGCTGACTTGATGCGTTGAACTGAGGTAACCATCTTGCGACCATGAAAAGGTTGAATTAATCTCATAGGTCCTGGCATTACAAGCTATGAAACCAACACCAGCAGCTAGCTATCTTTAGTCTTTTGTTACAAGAGAAAAATTAACCCCTGTGTTGTAGCCACTGTTGGTCTGGTATTCTATTACTTTTGGATGAAAACATGCTTGTTACAAACAATTGCATACAAATTAAAAGGGCAATTTATAAATTAATAATGAGATATTTAACCATCAAACCTATCGGAATACTTAGTTCAACATATTGAGCTGTATCCTTGTAGATGGAAAACCAAATTATAAACTGCTTGATGAGTGTGGATTCTGAGCAAATGAATTTTATTAGAAGAAAAGAATGTCCAATGACAATAGATTCAGGTAATCTGATCTCTGTTATTACCAGAGTAGGAATAGCTTTGCCTATGGAATGAAACACTCCAAGTCCATTGGATAAGAATATGTTTACTCTGAACTGTGCTAGGATGAGCCCTGAAAATCTGTCCACTATGATGCAGTTTTTCTAACCTGATTTCAGTACTTACCAACTGTGTAGCCTTGGGCAGGTTCCTTTTCCTCTGGGCCTCAGTTTTAATATGATAATAATCATATTTATTTTGTACTGTTTGTGTGGGGATTAAGTGAAAGATTCTAAAGAGCTTAGAATACTGTTTGAAATGTAGTAAATGCTCAATGATTTTAGGTTTATTTCATGTCCAGCTAATTCTCCTTAAAGGCATGCATTCTTTATATATTTTAATGTATTCAGTCAAGACAGAATCAGGTCTTGTGACCTCATATCCCTTATGCTTCTTTAAGATAGTTCACATACCATTGTTCTGATTAATTATTCATTGATATGATTAAAAACCTAATGTTTAGAGAGGAATGGTTTTCTTCACAACTATCTCTCAATGTAAACTATTGAAAAATGCCTGCACTTCTGAGAAAAAATTAATACTACTTATATACATACATACGGATATATTCCCTCATAAATTTTGGTATGATCTAGTGTAAAGCATATGAAGTCAGGAGGCAGGGGCTTACATTCAATGTAATTTAGACATGCCTCTGAATGGCAAAGAAATTGTCAAATCTCACTATTCACAACTTGTTGCAAAGTGCTTCCTGCCCAACATTCTTTCTCTGCTGTCCTGTACTGCTCAGGTGTTCTGAGATTACCCTCTGTCATATCATGAGGTTTCTGAGTGCTTTTAAAAATCTCCCACAAAAGTTTTAAATGAAATAATGAGGTCAGTTAAAATTTTTGAGAGGGCTGCAGATGAGAACTCCTGTGAAAAGGTGTCACTAATGGAGCCAAAATAGTTTTCAGCTGCAGTGTGAAAAACTAACAGATTACCCACCTCATGTTTCAAATTAATGTAAACTCTTTTAGAACAATAGGTGACAATCTGCCAAGATTAAATACAGAATTAAACTGCAACCCTATTGAATAACACAAAGGTTTCGTATTTTAAAATTTAAAATTTTAGTCGAGGAAGACAGATTAATGCAGATAAGGGCTGACGGCTAATACTCTCTGAGTTTCCTTTGGATATTAAAGGTGATGTTATTTTGTTTAGTTGTGAAATTTATATTCACCTTTCTTCATAAACATACATTTTTAAAGATTTAAGAGAGTAAGTCCTAAGAGTTCTCATCACAAGGAAAAAATACTTTTAAAATTTTATATTTATATGAGATAATGGATGCTCACTAAACTTACCATGGTAATTATTTCACGATGTTTGTAAGTCAAACCATTATGCCATATACCTTAAACTTTTACAGTGCTGTATGTCAGTTATGTCTCAATAAAACTGGAAGAATAAACAAACAAATGAATAACTAGAACAAAAAATCCTTTAAATTGCTGAAAATTATTTTCAGATAAACCAACCATCCCTGAAAGATAGGGTCATTTTATAATTGTGGAGGGAATGTTTCAGTATAACATAAGTGTTTCTGAAAACTCCATTGTTTGAATCCTAAGGGTCAGGGTCCTGTTGAGTCCATATCTGAAGACTGATTTCATCAGTTATCTTTAGTGGAAGATACTGAGTGTGTATAAAGATGGTGGTGATGATCGTGGCAGTGTTTGCTGCAACAACAAAATAGCTACCAATATTTTAGTACTTTTGTGATCCATAAAATATATGAAGTAATTAACGTATTTTATCAATTTATTCTACCAAATATTGAAGTAATTTTTAATCTGCATTTTCTAGATAAAATTGAAGCTTTGAAGGGTTAAGTTACTAAGTGTGATTATTCAGTAAACTAACTTAAACTCAGGTCTTTTGGACTCCAAAATTTTTGCTTTTAATCAATAACAGTGTATTTATTTATTTTTTATTTTTTTATATCTTTACTAGAGTATAATTGCTTTACTATGTTGTGTTAGTTTCTGTTGTACAACAAAGTGAATCAGCTATAAGTATACATATATCCCCATATCCCCTCCTACTTGAGCCTCCCTCCCACTCTCCCTATCCCACCTCTCTAGGTCATCACAAAGCATCAAGCTGATCTCCCTGGGCAATGCAGCAGCTTCCCACTAGCCATCCATTTTTACATTTGGTAGTGTATATACATCAATGCTAGTCTCTAATAACAATGTATTTGATTATGCATACAAAATGAATGAACAATTAAATGCTTGAGATAGGTTTTGAAAACTTTACTTTTTCACATTAATTATAGAAATTGAACTTAAAATTATAATTTGAGACACTGGTTCCATTAGCTAATTTCATATTATCAAAACTTGAATTTATTTTAGAGGTATCTTATATTTTCGAGAATTAAATATTATCTTACAGTTTATATCTCACCAATTTTCCTTCTACTTTCATTCAAGTTTCTCAGAACTGCCTAAATATTGGGTTGGCCAAAAGGTTTGTTCGTTTTTTCCCGTAAAATGTTTCTAGTAGTGCTCAGTTGTCTTTAATTTCATTAGAAACAGTTTTGTTAGATTGTATTGTGACAGCTGTCATATCAGTGTGCATTAAAAAAAAAACATCAAAACTGGTGAATTTTTGTGTAGCCATTTTAATACTGAAGATGGAAAAAAAAGCACAACATTTTCGGCATATTATGCTTTATTATTTCAAGAAAGGTAAAAACGCAACTGAAACGCACAAAAAGCTTTGTGCAGTGTATGGAGGTGCTGTGGCTGATCAAACATGTCAAAAGTGGTTTGTGGGGCTTCCCTGGTGGCGCAGTGGTTGAGAGTCCGCCTGCCGGTGCAGGGGACACCGGTTGGTGTCCCGGTCCGGGAAGATCCCACATGCTGCGGAGCGGCTAGGCCCGTAAGCCATGGCCGCTAAGCCTGCGTGTCCGGAGCCTGTGCTCCGCAACGGGAGAGGCCACAACAGTGAGAGGCCCGTGTACCGCAAAAAAAAAAAAAAAAAAGTGGTTTGCGAAGTTTCGTGCTATAGATTTCTCACTGGACAATGCTCCATGGTCGGGTAGACAAGTTGAAGTTGACAGCGATCAAATCGAGACATTAATTGAGAACAATCAGTGTTATACCATGTGGATGATAGCTCAAAATATCCAAATCAAACGTTGACATTCATTTGCACCAGCTTGGTTATGTTCATCGCTTTGATGTTTGGGGTCCACGTAAGTTAAGCGAAAAAAACCTTGACCGTGTTTCCGCATGCAATTCCCTATTCAATCTTATGAAAACATTACATTTTTAAAACAAATTGTGACAGGCAATGAAAAATGGATACTGTACAATAATGTGAAATGGAAGAGACCGTGGGGCAAGTGAAATGAACCACCACCAACCACACCAAAGGCCGGTCTTCATTCAAAGTAGGTGATGATGTGTATATGGTGGGATTGGAAGGGAGTCCTCTATTATGAGCTTCTTCCAGAAAACCAAATGATTAATTCCAACAACTACTGCTCACAGTTAGACCAACTGAAATCAGCACTCGATGAAAAGTGTCCGAAATTAGTCAACAGAAAACACATAATCTTCCATCAGGATAATGCAAGACTGCATGGTTTCTCTGATGATCAGGCAAAAACTGTTAGAGCTTGGCTGGGAAGTTCTGATTCATCCGCCATATTCACCAGACATTGCAGCTTCAGATTTCCTTTTTTTTTTTTGGTCTTTACAATATTCTCTTAATGGAAAAAAATTCAATTCCCTGGAAGACTGGTAAAGGCACCTGGGACAGTTTTTTGGTCAAAAAGATAAGTTTTGTGAAGATGAAATTATGAAGTTGCCTGAAGTATGGCAGAAGGTAGCGGAACAAAAGGGTGAAGACATTGTTTACAGTAAAGTTTTTCATGAAAATGAAAAATGTGTCTTATTTTTCCTTAAAAACCTAAGGCACTTTCTGGCCCACCCAATATTAACTAGTGTGAAGTGCTTTCAAATCCTCTGTCACTTATCCTCTTCAACTTCTAGAAATAACTTTTAGAGTCCCCATTTTACTTCCTGTAGTAGGAATGATAGAGATGTTAGAGTTCAGGAGTCTGACATTAAAGAGAATTTGGTAAGATAAGGACAGCTTTTCAAGTTACTACAGACATGTAATACTAAAGGTTTTACTACTGCAAAAGGTGTATTTCTGTAACTCCAGCCTCTGATAGCGATTTCCTAACTACTTGCCATCTATTTGCTGAACTAATTACCACAAACTGTAGGTTTTTCACTATGGCCACTCTCCATTTCCAAAGCAATATGTGTATTACTCAGGATAGGTTAGAATATGCTGAAGAATGAAATAAAACCCAAAATACCAATGGCTTAATACTTTAAATGTTTACTTCTCATTGAGGCATCATCTGATTCATACCAGGTGTCTTGCTAGGTGTCTCTCCTCCAAGTATTGACTCATGGGTTTAAGCCATTTCTGTCTTTTAGTCATGCTCTTGAAGAACATGACTTTCAAGGTCACCGTGACAAAAGAGAGGGCCAGAAGGTTTGATGGGGTGTTTTAAATGGCTAGAGCAGTGAGTTTTTTACATCTCTTTTGTCTGTATTACATAGGCAGTCACATGACCAACATAATTGCAAGGGTGACTAGAAAATCTAGAGGAGCACATGGGAATAGTCTCTGCCACAGTCTCTTATTGAATGATCTTACTGAATTTCAAAATCTGATGAAACCTATAAAATCTTTACTATTAAGATAACTGGAACAATTTTGGACAGTTGATGTCACTCTGAACCTTTCTATGTCTTTCATATTTTATTAATGATTCATTTAGATATTTATTAATACTTTTTAAAATTTTATTTAAACTATAATATAATTCCTGTTCTGTTGTGATTACATTTCCACCTAATCTTATTCTGAACAAAGTTTCAAGCTGCTCGGAGACAGGAACATTGTTTATTATTCCTCACAAACCCAATTAGCCTCAAGTGGTGCTATGCCTAATAAAATCTTAAAAAATCTTAAAAATGTGTTAATCTGATTTCCTTTATAAACACTACAGTAAATGTAGGTAGGATTAAAAAAATATGAGCACAAGAATTAAAATTATGTTTACTTTATAGGTAAAGAAAACACAGTTTTAAATAATTTTTAATTAAATTGGGCTATCAAAAATGTCTAATAGTGAAAAAATATGCACTTCATTAAGAGGAAAACTGGAAAGAGTGAAAAGGTAGAAATTATGCAGTACCATGTTATTTGAAAATGTTGATAACATTAAAGTGTTTCTTTATATCTCTTTATGACTCTCTGTGTGGAAAAAATCTCCTTTTGATCATAGCAACTAATTTTCAAATGAACTATGCCTTCAGACTAAGTATGACCAGCTTTTGGTTATACTTTATTCTCTTTTTAGCAACCAGCTGCAGTAATTCAGATATTTCCTTTTTAGTCTCAATTTTATCAGTTTTCCTTTGCTACCCTACTTTTCACTGCCATTACATTAAGTCATTGTTCAAAAGAATGATCACAACTGAGCTTATCTACTAAGGCAGATTTAGACTGTAAATGAGTCTACTGCCATTTGTAAACACTCCTTGGTTCCAGAAATCCAGTCTTCATTGCTAAACCCCCACAGCTGTGGCTGTGCAGTCTATCATCATCTATAGTGTGCAAAGTCACAATGTGATTACACATATTTTATAAAATGCGAACTGCTGACAACCCAACCCACCAACTAGTGAAAACATATTAGTGTATATATATATATATATATATATATATATATATAATGTATACTAATTATGTATCTAGTAATTAATTTTTTAATGACTCACTAAATATTTATGGTCTTTTTTTCTTATGATACAATCATCAGTTTCCCCAAGAGTTATCCTAATTTAGGCAGATATTTAAATAGAATCACTTCATTATGCGTGTTTTTCTGTTGTCTTGGGAACAATGTAATAACACTAGTAAGATATTTTCTTCAGACATGAAAAAGAAAATATTTGGAAGATATTTAAGCTGTTGAAAAATCAAATTTGGAGGATAATATAAACTGGCTAATTGATTATGGATAATATATCAGTGCACTAGGTGATAGACACATAGATAAATAGATATTTATATGCTGATGAATTTCATTAATGTGAATCGAGGATTTCTGTTCAATTGTTTTAACTACTGAAACATTTTCAGGTTAGAATTTATCAAATACTATATACATTGCAATAGTAGCAACATTTTAAAGGAAGTCCTTAAATTCGCTAAGGCAATGAAGTGTCTATTCTAGTAGATCTCTTAATGTAAAGTTTTGCTTAGTGCATGACCTGAATGACTTTGCTGACTTCTTGAGTGGATCAGTACTAATGATATTTCAGTTCTGCTCTCAGAAATTCAAGTATTATGCCTTAATATATTAGAAATTAAATGGTAATTCTTTATATAAAATAATAAGGGGGCAGAAAACATAATAGTTGTACTTCTGAATGATGCAACCAGATTTTTGCCTTTACAGAGTTATCTCCTTTGATTGAGAACATGATTTTAATATATAGTTTTGGTCTGATCTGTTAGCTTTGTTCTTTGGTTTCCCCAGAACTATGACCTGTAAATTCTCAAAGGATATTGAAGCTTCCTGAATATGTACACTTCTCAAGATACAGGGCAATTTAAAAACTTGTAAGTTATAAACTTAAAAATGTTTTAAAATATGTAAATCCCAGGGTTTGGTCCTAGGTTACCTCTTCTCTCCTATCAACTTTACCTCTCTAGGAGACCTATCCGTTCCCCAACTTCTAATATCATCTGTAGTTCATCCTCTCCAGGCTTTATCTCTCTTCTTAGCTTCAAACTGTACACACTAGTGTTTATTCGATCTTTCCACTTACATCTCAAAACATAATTATCCTCACATCTTCCTGTGGTACTTCTATCTTCCTCCTTCACTCTTACTCATATTAATGCATAGCATCACATCCACTCTGTTGATTAAACTAACCTATGAATTATTGTTTGTTTTTCTCTCAGCTCTCATACCTTACCCATCTGCAAATCCTCTTGTTTCTTTTTAAAATACAACTTATTTGCATTGCTACTATCTTAGTCCAAGAAATACTTGCTTATCTGGGCTAATGCAGTAATCTATTTAATGGTTTGTCTGTTTCTACTTTACTCCTTAATTAGTCATTCTCCACACAGCAGCCAGTGTGAGCTTTTACAATTCATGGCATCCTTCTGCTCAAAACCCTCCAATGGCTTCTCATTGCAGTTAGAATAAAATCCAAGCTTCATACAAGTCTCTACATGATATAGTCACTGTGTCCCTCTCTAGTCTTATTGCTTGTCTCTCTCCCCTCCTCACTGACTTTGCTCTTACTACACTAGGATGCTTATAGTTCATGGAAAACACCAAACTTATTTCCTTGAAACTTGCATCTCCTTTTCCCTCTGCTTGGAACTCTCTGCATTCTGATCTTCATATGTCTGACTTACCCTCTTGACTCAGCCCAAATGTCATCTTCTCAGAGAGACCTTCCCTGAAAATCAATCTAAAGAATCGCCTCAGTTTTCTCTATTTTATCCACTGTTTTATTTTGTGCGTAACACTCATCATTACCTGAATTTATCTTACTTGTGTATTATTTTTCTGTCTTCTAAAATATAAACTGTTTTGAACGGTGTCCTTTTCTGCTTTTTCACAACTTTATCTCCAACCCCTAGAAGAATAATTGGAAGATCCCAGTATTTTTCCTGGGAGGGTGGGGGCACATAAGAGAGGGACAGAGAGAAAGAGAGACAAGAAATACATATTGTTTATGTACAATATGATACTGAAGTGATTGATATTTGATCCACATTCTCCCTAAACTGGTTTGGGTAAACTCTAGACTACAAGAGTCCTGGACACAGAACGATTTGGGGGGCAAAAGGGTGTGGAAGATTCTACTAGAGATTTATAAAGTTTTATTTTTTTAAGTCTATCATTCTGTAAAGTTTTGCAGTAAGGAGTCTTACTTATCATATTTAATCAAATGAATCCTAAAGTGAGGTGGACCTGGAAGGTGTTTTTTCCCCCCTTTTAACATACTAACTTTTGGAAATGCTGGTGTAAATCAGCACAGTATCCCACCTGGAAAAGAATTAAGGTAATGAGGGTGACATCTTTTTTCAAAGTTATTTAAAATGAAGACAATGAATAAGAAATATATATTTATTTTTGAAAATTTTGTAGAGAATTTGAAGTAACTATACTGAGAGAAGAGACAAAAATATACTAAAAATAAATTTTAGTACATAGAAGCTAAGTAACCAAGGATAAAAATCCACAAAAGAATAATAATAGCAAAAATAAAAATGAAAAAATGGATACTTTCAATTAGTTCCAGATTTAGAATAATGTTGGAAAATTTTGAACAGAAGATAATGTAATCACGGACTTCCCTGGTGGTCCAGTGGTTAAGAATCCACCTGCCAATGCAGGAGACATGGGTTCCATCCCTGGTCTAGGAAGATCCCACATGCTGCGGGGCAACTAAGCCCATGAGCCACAACTACTGAGCCCATGGTCTAGAGCCCATGAGCTGCAACTACTGAGCCCACATGCCACAACTACTGAAGCCTGCACACCCTGGGGCCCACGTGCGGCAACTACTGAAGCCTGCATGCCTAGAGCCCATGCTCTGCAACAAGAGTAGCCACTGCAATGAGAAGCCCGAGCACCGCAATGCAACGAAGAGTAGCTCCCCTCACCACAACTAGAGAAAGCCTGCATGCAGCAGTGAAGACCCAGCACAGCCAAAAACAAAAAAAGAAAGAAAAAAAAAATGTAATCAGGTAAAAAAATGTATAATTACCAAACGTGTTCTTTAGAAAGTCTACGAAAGATGAGATAACATAAACATGAATATCCTCATTATAGTTAAGGAAAGTGAGGTAAAACCAGAATTTCAAACTTAAATTCAGGGAGATATTAGGGAGATTAGATTGAGAGTAGTAAATCCATGAAATTTATATTTAACCACAATGTGAAAGGATAGTTTTTAAAAGCTGCTCTTTAAAAAGTCTGATTTTCGGGCTTGCCTGGTGGCGCAGTGGTTGAGAGTCCGCCTGCCGATGCAGGGGACGTGGGTTCGTGCCCCCGTCCAGGAAGATCCCACATGCCGCGGAGTGGCTGGGCCCGTGAGCCATGGCCGCTGAGCCTAAGCGTCCGGAGCCTGTGCTCCGCAACGGGAGAGGCCACAACAGTGAGAGGTCCACATACCGCAAAAAAAAAAAAAAAAAAAAAATCTGATTTTCAGCTGCATAAAATTTTACCAACATGGCTGTGGTGTTTTTAACTTTCATCATGTATTTATACTTTGCTTTAAAGCTTAGATGAACAGCAAATATGTACGTTAAAAACAAGCTTGTCATAGATAGGGAATGTATTGTAACACCCAATGGAAAAAAACTGTGTATTTATAGAATTCCCAGGTCTCTATATACCTATCCACAGAATCACTGTTATATTTTTAAACCTCATTCCTGGAAGCACTGCAGATGTCAGATCAATTTAGAGGGCCAAAGAGTACCTCTGGGAATGACATGGCAGCAGCTGAAATAGTATTTGGCCAAATTAAAAATGTATGCCAGTGATGCCAAAAATCACAGTAACCTGGCAGGTATGTAGCTATTATTTAACTGTATAATTACTGGTTTCTCTACTGAAAAACTATTGGTTGTTTATGCAGTGAAATGGAGCCCATGATTTAGGCAGAGACTCTCTTCTGATGTCAGTAGTAACTGGTTGGGGATTGTATCCAGTCACAAAATATAATTTCCCAAGCAAACTATTTGGAAAATGCTGTTAATAAATTATATTGTAACTCACTTAGAAACAGAAACAGGAGAATATCAATTTAGGGATTATCTTTGACTATAGATTCTTAATAATCAGAATGATGTTCATATTCTGAACTATTTATAAATTTCTGTACAAACAGATTAGCCTGATCTTAGTGTTTACTGAAATTTTTTAAAATTGTAAATATTTACTCTGTAAGACTACTAATAAGATATTGTTTTTTCAAATAATTTCCTTTGTATGTTCATGGTGCCTAGATCTCTGCTCTCTCACCTGAATGCTGGTCTTCTGGTTAATGTTGCCATTTGGAAAGAACTTTGTTTTCATAGTTCTTAAAATTCCAAACTGGCCAAAGTTGCCCAAGTGCCTGGAAATACAGCATGTGTTCTTAAATTTAGGAGAGTTCATAATATTTATAAATAGGCACCTCTGGATCTATGTTATTGTCCTCCTAATGGATAATGCTCAGTGGACTACATTATATATATATATATATATATATATATATGTGTATATATATATATATATATATTTTTTTTTTTTTGCGATACGCAGGCCTCTCACTGTTGTGGCCTCTCCCGCTGTGGAGCACAGGCTCCGGACGCGCAGGCCCAGCATCCATGGCTCACGGGCCCAGCCGCTCCGCGGCATGTGGGATCCTCCCGGACCGGGGCCGAACCCGTGTCCCCTACATCGGCAGGAGGACTCCCAACCACTGCGCCACCAGGGAAGCCCCTACATTATGTTTTAAAGTGGGACAATCTGCTATTTGGAAAGTGCTGGAATTTTCCTATTTCATCATTTAAGGAACAATTTTATGCTAAAGACATTACGTCAACATTATAAATGTATTATCTTGAAAAAAATTGTATCAGGATATTTTCATATTTGTAAGGTTCAGATGTAATTAAAGAGTCTCATTAATCATATATATAGTGGAAAGAATATTAAATTTGATCTGTGTTTGTGTCTTGCCTTTTCCAGGTAGAGCGTGTTTGGTCAAGTCACTTCTCTTTAGTTTAGTTCTTTGATTAATAATATGAGTCCAATAATACCTAAATATGAAATAGTGTTGTTTGTAAATAAATGTAAATAATTATTACATTAACATTATTGTCATCTTTATCATCACCAATTACATCATGATTATCATCAAATTTAATGTAATTGTGGAAGATTCCAGAACTCCCACACTCATAAACATACAAACAAATCTGAATCCACTATTTATGGGGTTAGAAGGCAGAATTCAGAATTAATATATTATCAAGTAGCAAATACAATTTTGACTATTTTCTATCTATTCTATACTTATTTTCTATCTAATCTATACATGTACCTGTATAGATTTGGGAGGCGCAAATGCTTAATTCAAGTAAAATAAATTATTGGGGGCTTCTAGTCTATTTCATGACCAAGTGGAAATCACAGAAAAGGCTTTGGGCAATCACAAATAAATGCATGCTCATACTGAATTTTAACTCCCCAAATTATGTTTTTTTTTTAATAGATCTTTATTGGAATACAGTTGCTTCACAATAGTTTCTGTTGTATAACAAAGTGAATCAGCCATATGAATACATATGTCCCCATATCCCCTCCCTCTTAAGCCTCCCTCCCACCCTGCCTATCCCACCCCTCTAGGTCTTCACAAAGCACCGAGCTGATCTCCCTGTGCTATGCTGCTGCTTCCCACTAGCTAACTATTTTACATTCGGTGGTGTATATATGCCGATGCGACTCTCACTTTGCCCCAGCTTCCCCCTCGTACCCCATGCCCTCAAGTCCATTCTCTATGTCTACATCTTTATTCCTGCCCTGCAACTAGGTGCATCAGTTCCATTGTTTTTTTTTTTTTTTTAGATTCCATATACATGTGTTAGCATATGGTATTTGTTTTTCTCTTTCTGACTTACTTCACTTTGTATGACAGACTATAGCCCCATCCACCTCACTACAAATAACTCAATATCGTTTCTTTTTATGGCTGAGTAATATTCCACTGTATATATGTACCACATCTTCTTTATCCATTCATTTGTCGATGGGCATTTAGATTGCTTCCATGTCCTGGCTATTGTAAATAATGCTGCAATGCACATTGTGATACATGTCTCTTTTTGAATTATGGTTTTCTCAGGGTATACGCCCAGTAGTGGGATTGCTTGGTCATATGGTAGTTCTATTTTTAGTTTTCTAAGGGACCTCCATACTGTTTTCCATAGTGGCTGTATCAGTTTACATTCCCACCAACAGTGCAGGAGGGATCCCTTTTCACCATACCTTTTCCAGCATTCATTGTTTCTAGATTTTTTGATACTGGCCATTCTGACCAGTGTGAGTTGATACCTTATTGTAGTTTTGATTTGCATTTCTCTAATAATTAGTGATGTTGAGCATCTTTTCAGGTGCCTCTTGGCCATTTGTATGTCTTCCTTGTTGAAATGTCTATTTAGGTCTTCTGCCAATTTTTAAACTGGATTGTTTGTTTTAAGTAATGCAGTTATATGTTATAGAACCTAGGAAAGAAAATACATTTGCTAGAGTTATTATATTAATGAATAATGATACAAAATAATATAAAAATTAGTTTTGATATAAAATATACTTTATTCCATTTGTGCTGGACAATGATAATCTTAGGTAAAATTAGATTATTAAATAATTCAGAAATTCTCTAATTAAATATACAAATGCAAGTGTTTTTGACAGATTCAATGATCAGCATTGTTGAAGGCAAACTTCCAAATCTAGGAGGCAAAACATAAAGGTACACACATCTGGCAAATAAAACTGTGTGAATCCTTTATCATTCTTTACCAGATTAATTTTTTTTTTTTTTTTTTGCGGTACACGGGCCTCTCACTGTTGTGGCCTCTTCCATTGCGGAGCACAGGCTCCGGACGCGCAGGCCCATTGGCCATGGTTCACGGGCCCAGCCGCTCCGCCGCATGTGGGATCTTCCCGGACCGGGGCACAAACCCGCATCCCCTGCATCGGCAGGTGGACTCTCAACCACTGCGCCACCAGGGAAGCCCCAGATTAATTTTTGCATTGCATATTTTCTTACTTTTACATTCATTTTGTGTGCTTTTGTATAACCATAAGAAACATATAACATGCTAAAATATAAAATACTAAGCTTGAAAAGTCTATGAATAGTCTGGTTGTTCATTCACCCATCCATCTACTTAGGAAACAAAGATAACTGAGTATCTGTTTTCACTTGGCATTGTAAATACAAAACTAAATGTCACATCTTGATGTCTTACAGTCCAGATGGTGAGGAAGACTTAAAAATAATGATTGAAATGTAGTATGAAAAGTGTTACTACACACACACACACACACACACACACACACTCAGAGCATTTATAGTGTTGACAAAGAAAAGTGTGATATCAACTTCCTTAGATAAGGAAGGCTTTAGAGAGGCAACATCACTTGAACTAGGTTTTTGAAACCTAACAAGGAGATTTCCACACACTTAAGATGGACTTGTTTACTGTAGGAGGGAGAAAAAAACATGTGCAAAGACAAAGAGGAGGAGCATGTGACCTGAGATTAGTGAGGTGGGACAAGATATATGATGAAGAAAAAGGCAGAAACTGATTCATGGAATACTTTGTAATTTCATTTAAGGAATTTGGAGTTTAGACTATGGCTAATATAAGAGCCCTGATGCTAATATAGCATTTGAATAATAAAATCTGACTTTCATTTCTGAAAATTCATGTAAGAGCAGTAGGTCTAATGAACTGAGGGTGTGTAAAGTGGAAGCAGAGATATGAAGTAGGTTATCATATAGTTTTACAAGACATGCTGAAGACCTAAATTAAGCCAGTGAAGTGAAGATAAACAGGAAAGTGTTGTGAGAAAAATGCTAGGATATAGTAATCTATTGCATGTGAAGTCAAAACAGTGAGAGAGAATGAAGCCTGCCAGATGGCTCTGTGATTTCAGGTTTGGGTACGAAGTCTATATAATTTTTTTTTATCCAAATCAGAAAACTTCTGAAAGTGAAAAGGGGTTCTAAAATAATCAAAATTTTATGATGTTAATATTTATTTCTTAATGAATTTGTTGATTTTTCTATTTTGAATGTGTAAAATACTTTTATTTAAAAACTATTTTTGTGGGGGGGGGGGGACTTCCCTGGTGGCACAGTGGTTAAGAGTGTGCCTGCCAATGCAGGGGAAACGGGTTCTAGCACTGGTCTGGGAAGATCCCACATGCTGTAGAGCAACTAAGCCTGTGCACAACAACTACTGAGCCTGTGCTCTAGAGCCTGTCAGTCACAACTACTGAGCCCACGTGCTGTAACTACTGAAGCCCGTGCACCTAGAGCCCGTGCTCCACAACAAGAGTAGCCACCACAATGAGAAGCCTATGTACCACAATGAAGAGTAGCCCCCACTCACCACAACTACAGAAAGCCTGGGCACAGCAATGAAGACCCAACACAGCCAAAAATAGATAAGTAAATTAAAAGAAAATAATTAAAAATAATTTAAAAAAACTATTAAAAAATTTTTTTGGCCATGCCATGGCGTGTATAATCTTATTTCTCTGACCAGGGATAGAACCCACGCCCCCTGCAGTGGAAGCATGGAGTCTTAACCACTGGACTGCCAGGGAAGTCCCCTAAAAACTATTTTTATAAATAAAATTATTTGTGCACACAAATCTATGTATACCAAAGCAAAGCAAAACATTACATAAGTAATACATAAGTAGAAAAATTACATGAGTAGAATTATTATCTTTGGTTCACATTCATGTATTTTAAACAGTTTCTAAAATAACTAGGAATAAATCTAACCCAAAAGGTAAAAGAGTTGTACTCTGAAACCTATAACACATTGATGAAAGACATTGAAGGTGATGCAAATGGATGGAAAGTGTTACCACACTCATGGATTGGAAAAATTAATATTCTTAAAATGACCGTACTCTCCAAGACAATCTACAGATTCAGTGCAGTCTCTATCAAAATATCAAAGGCATTATTCACAGAACTAGAACAAGTAATTCTAAAATTTGTATGGAAACACAAAAGACCCTGAATAGTAATTTTGAGAATGATGAACAAAGCTGGAGGTATCATGCTCCTTGATCTCAAGCTATACAACAAAGTTACAGTAATCAAAACAATGTGGTACTGGCAGAAAAACAGACACATAGATCAATGGAATGGAAGAGAGAGCCCAGGAATGAATCCATGCTTATATGTCAATCAATCGATGATAAAGGAGACAAGAATATACAATGGAGAAAGGCGGCCTCTTCAATAAATGATGTTGTGAAAACTGGAGAGCTACATGCAAAAGAAAGAAACTGGACTACTTTCTTACACCATATACAAAAATAAACTCAAAATGGATTAAAGATGTAAATGTTAGACCTGAAACCATAAAACTCCTGGAAGAAAACATAGGCAGTATGCTCTTTGCCATCAGTCTTAGCAATATTTTTTTGGATCTGACTTCTCAGCCAAGGGCAACAAAAACCAAAATAAACAAATGAGACTAAGTCAAATAAAATAGCTTTTGCACAGTAAAGGAAGCTATCAACAAAGCAAAAAGGCAGCCTACTGAATGGGAGAAGATACCTGCAAATATATACCCAATAAGGGTTAATATGCGAAATATACAAAGAACTCATGAAACTCAATATCAAAAAACAAACAATCTGATTAAGAATGGGCAGAGGATCGGAATAGACATTTTTCCCAAGATGACATACCAATGGCCAACAGATACATGAAAAAATAACACTAATCATCAGGGATATGAGATCAAAACCATGATGAGCTATCACCTAACACCTGTCAGAATGGCTATCCTAAAAAGACAACAAATGACAAGTGTCAGTTAGGATATGGAGAAAAGGGAACCCTCATGCAATGGTGGGAATGTAAATTGGTGCATTCACTATGGAAAACAGTATGGAGGTTCCTTCAAAAATTAAAAACAGAACTGCCATGTGATCCAGCAATTTCACTTCTGGGTGTTTACCTGAAGAAGACAAAAACGCTAATTCAAAAAGATATACATGGACTTCCTCGGTAGTGCAGTTGTTAAGAATCCACCTGCCAACGCAGGGGACGTGGGTTCAATCCCTTATCTGGGAAGATCCCACATGCCGCAGAGCAACTAAGCCCACGGACCACACTACTGAGCCTGCGCTCTAGAGCCCGTGAGTCACAACTACTGAGCCCACGCACTGCAACTACTGAAGCACACACAGTCTAGGGCCTGAGTGCCACATCTACTGAGCCTGTGTGCTGCAACTACTGAAGCCCACGCGCCTAGACCCTGTGCTGCGCAACAAGAGAAGCCACCGCAATGTGAAACCTGTGCACTGCAAAGAAGAGTAGCCCCCACTCGCTGCAACTAGAGAAAGCCCGTGTGCAGCAACGAAGACGGAACACAGCCAAAAAATTTTAAAAAAAGATATACCCGCTACAATGTTCATTGCAGCATTATTTACAATACACAAAATACGGAAGCAAACTAAGTGTCCATAAATGGATGAATGGAAAGTGTCCATAAATGGAATGAGGGTATTACGCTAAGTGAAATAAGTCAGAGAAAGACAAATACTGTATGATCTCACTTATATGTAGAATCTAAAAAACAAAACAAAACAAAAACAACATGAAAACAGACTCATAGATACAGAAAACAAACAGGTGAATGCCAGAGGGGAGGAAGGTGGGGGTGAGATGGGTGAAGGAAATTAAGAAGCATGAATCTCCTCATAAAATAAATAAGCCTCAGAAACATAATATACAGCATAAGGAATAAAACAAATAGAAAAAATCAGTTTCTTAGCTATATTTGTCTCTCAAATCATGTCACTGAAGACTATTTCTTCGTGTTCAGATAAGTTTTTAAAAAATGAAATTGCTTGCAGTCTTTTTCAATGTTGTGTTTTATGGTTAATAAATTTGAAGTAGTTGACTGTTTTTATTGTTAACGTTCTATAGGTCAGAAATATTTTTAATTGAGAAAATTTAATTCTGCCAAATAAATGGTAGTTTCATTCCTCTTTTTTATTGAAACACATAAAAATTTTAGTCCAAGGGTTTTTTACCAACAGTACCTTTTTACTTTTATTCATAGTAACTTTCTTCAACAATTATTTTTACCTTACAAAATTCATCAAATAAGATGTCTCCATGATTTTTTCAGTGTCTTGTCAAACTTAGATGCAGCAGAAAATAAAGGCCGTCTCAATTTTATTCTAATCTATTACAGACTATTAAATTATTCAATTTTAAAAAAGGAGAATTTTAAAAGTTATTCAGAACACGAGTTATTCTACAGCTCAACTGTAGATTTTCAAAAATAATTTATGTACCTGCTTGAGCTCTCACCTGTTTTTCCACTTTCTTTTATTTTGGTTTGTTTCTGTGTGAAAAAAGTTTTATTCCTTATGTTTCTAAATGTTGGTCTCAATAGTTTCAATTATCTGAAAGCCTCAGAGTCGACACTTTTTGACAATTTAGAAAGATTTCCAACAAAACAAGTTTGAAAAAATTAATCAAAATCTAGAAAACCCTTTCACTACATAGTTTAATATCATTTTAGGGCAGTTAGATTGGTTTACTACATTGTTTTTAAAAGGCTTAAATATTTCTATATATTTATTGATCATGGA
This sequence comes from Monodon monoceros, assembly GCF_005190385.1. Taxonomy (NCBI): domain Eukaryota; kingdom Metazoa; phylum Chordata; class Mammalia; order Artiodactyla; family Monodontidae; genus Monodon; species Monodon monoceros. The sequence goes on along the minus strand of NW_021703767.1, from coordinate 99,705,138 downwards.
CATCAGAGAGAGAATGTAAAAACCTCTTAATGTGTAAAATGTGTTTGTATATTTACAGAAGCAATAGTATACTGACTGATATATTAGATTGGTAAAATATTACAGATTGTTTGGATATAATTATTAATTTTATGTGTATATAACCAATTCCAAATATACTTATTCTCCATATACTTCTTTTTAAAAAGATACATTTTATTATTATTTTTAAATTTTATTTATTTATTTTTGGTTGTGTTGGGTCTTCATTGCTGCACGTGGGCTTTGTCTAGTTGCGGTGAACAGGGGCTCCTCTTCTTTGCAGTGTGGGCTTCTCATTGTGGTGGCTTGTCTTTTTTGTGGAGCCTGGGCTCTAGGCACAGGCTTCAGTAATTGTGGCACGCAGGCTTAGTAGTTGTGGCACACTGCACATCCGCGGCACGTGGGATCATCCTGGACCAGAGATCGAACCCACGTTCTTTGCATTGGCAGGTGGATTCTTAACCACTGTGCCATCAAGGAAGTCCCTATTTTCCATATATTTCTTAATTCAAAAAGGTTATTATCTTTACTATGACTTTGTGATCTAAAACTTTTATATTTTGATCTCCCTAAAAGCATGTAATTTTAATCTTCAAGATTGAATTTTTGACTATTTTAGAATCATAATCACAGTAATCTCAAGTGTTTAACCATAGCATAATTAAGTTCCAAAAGCTTTCCTTAGAGTCCATGAATTAGTTGAAAACATAACTTTTATTGGGATTAATCTAACTGGCTTTCTATTTGAAGCAACTGTTGAGATTAAATTAAACTTCACATCACTTACCATTTACAAAGTTCTTCTTTGGGAAGGAAATAGAGCCAATCCATGAACAGTTGTTGCTATACTTTTTGTGCATACACAAGAAAACTTGAGATTAAAAAAGAGTGAAAATAATTTAGAATAGTCCTTTAATCTAAATGAAAAGAGAGTAAGTTCACTTTCTACAGCTATATTAATTAAATCAAGATCTAGTAGCATATTTATCTTTGCTTTTAAAATTTATTATTATTTTTGCTGAAGTATAATTGATTTTCAATATTACATTAGTTTCAGTTATACAGCATAGTAATTCAAATTTATTATTTTAATTTTCTTTTTAAAATTTTAAATTAACTGCCATTGCTTCTCCTACAGATTTCTGATTTGATTTTCATATGGTCCGTGATATCACTGTGACCCTACATATGGTGGATGATAAATGTCAACAAATATTTTGTGTAATTCATAACAACTTCTACTAGTAGATTTTTTTACACCTATCTTGGATTTTAAATATCTTGGTTCTTTGCTGCTACAACTTTACTGCAAAATGAAAATTCCAGCAATCAGTGAAATAATTAGTTGTAAATATTTAGGATAAAATATATGACAGTAACCACAATAGCAAGGGTGTGAAGGCTACTATAAACTCTGACAGGACCCCTCAGCCTTTATTTCCTACATATATTTCATGTACACTTAACCTCTACCTTCCCACATTTCATACGACCCCCACTAAATGGAAGTTTAACAATTTTGTGAAACTTACAGGCCATGGGAGAGTCCAGGGACAACTGGCTGCAACACCTGATGGTGCAAGGGCAATAGCGTCACATACTTGCTCTACCACCACTTGAAACTAAAAGGAGGTACCCGTCTGTGTTGTTTATGACTGAGAACACTGTTTTATCATACATACAGTATCATGTGTAGTCCCCTTGTCTCTGGAAAGGATCAGGAAAAGATAGAAGTGTTACTTTACGACTAGTCTTTTTTTCCACCAGATTATTATTACATGTTAAAGGGAATATTCTATTTACTTAATTCATTCTCACACCCTACGAGATGACGCCATAGCCAAACCTGGAAGCCAAAAGGTCGAGGTTTACAACACCCAGATTATTTTAGGCAATTATTAATAATAAGACTTCTTAAAAATGAAAAAGATCTTGAAAACTTGGGACAAGTGCTAAATTGAATGGGACACAGGAACAACAAGATAAACTAGTGCTGTCTTAAGCTAACCAATAGGTAAAGTCACCCTGGATATAGGTGACTGGTCCATTAACTGATTTGGAAGGAAGAGATAATTTGAGTTTCGATGATGAGTTCAACTTGAGCATTATCGGTTTTGATAACTGTGGTACATCTGGGTGGCAAAGCCCAGAAGATATCTGGAAATATTACTTTGGAGTACAGGAGAGTGGTAAAAGACAGAAATACAAATTTGGAAGTTTTCAGCATGTAGGTAGTAGCTGAAACCATGTGAGATGAAATATTATATAAGACACTTTCAACACTAATATTTGTAGAACATTTCATTGGCAGTTTCTGGAAATAAGACCAATGGCCTTTGTCTAGACATTAACAACAAGGAGTGAATGTAATGTCATTACATTATTCTAAATGACTTGTTAGTTTCCTGTAGCTGCTATAACACTTTACTACAAACTTGGTGGTTTAAAACAACAGAAACTTATTTTCTCGCAGTTCTGGATGCCAGAAGTGAACAATAAGTGTGTTATTGTGTACTATTGTGTAAATCAGGGTGTTATCATAGTAACAGTTCCTCTGGAGGCTCTAGGAGAGAATTTGCTCCTTGCCTCTACCAGGGGCTCTTCTGGGGGCTTCTGATATTCTTTGGCACATGGCCACATCACTCCAGTCTCTGCTTCTGTCATCACATTGTTTACTTTTCTTCTTCCTCTGTGGTAAAATCTCCCTCTGCTTCCCACTTATAAGGATATATGTGATTGTATTTAAAGCCTACTCTGATAATCCAAGAAAATCTCCCTATCTCAAGATCTTTAATTTAATTACACCTATAAAATCCTTTCCAAAGATTAGGTTATGGACTTTTTTTTTCCCATTGGGAGGTGGGGAGCTGCTATTAGCAGTCTACCAAAACTTGTATCTATCTAATCAACATCAATGTGTAGATTTTTCATCATCTGTAACATCACCCCTGAATTTGGAAGACTTTGTAAAAAAAAAAAAGTAATATGAAATATCTGATCGTTTTTATTGATTACAAGTTGAAAAGACATTCTAGATATATTGTATTAAATAAAATATGTTTAAAATAATTTTACTTAATTTTTTTTCAATATGGCTATTAAGAAATTTAAAATTGCATGTGAAGTTAACATTACATTTCTATTAGCACTGGTGTAGAATGTGTGTGAGTTTAAATCTCTTAATTTTATAGATAAGTTGCTATTTTCTTACAAATAAATAATTACAATTTCTGAAAACTGCACACCAAGTTAATTAAATTGCTCAATTTTATTTTATAGGTGTACTTTATTGCAGTCCATATTTATTCAAACTGTTTACTGCTGCTTTTCTCTATTTCACAGCAACAAACCAACAGGACTTCGTGTGAAAATCACTGACCAATATATGCTCCTCCAGCCTCCTTTAACTCCTAATTCTAGGAGCCTGAGAACTAAAGCAAACCACAAAGAGCCACAGTCACCACTCCCAGCCCTGATTGAAGCATCTCACAAAAGCAGTCTCACACGGTGAGTGCCAGACAGATGGGCAATCTCCTAGAACTGAAAGGAAATAAGGTAATTTTGAGGAAGTTGACATTTTCTTTTAAAAGAGGTCATATTCTAAAGGGTGAAGTGTGATGAGGAAATAAGGGGAAAATGTTTATGATGGGGAGGGATCCAAGGGAAACTTGTAGGTGGAAGAGTGTTCCCGGAAAGGAGGTTTGAGATTTGAAGAGACCTGTGTGTAGGTCTGGGGAAGAGTTGGAGAGGAGTGGTCAGAGGAGAAAATCCAGGAGGTTCTGACGAGTAAAGGCCTGAGAGGGAGAAGAAGGAAGGACACTACTATTTATCAAGACCGTATTGTGTGCAGGGTAACTTCATATATGTTATTCTAAATTTATTTATAATATTCATTTTTGAATGCAAAAAATTTGAGGTACAGAAAGATGAAATGATTTTCCCAAGGTCATACAGCTATTAAATATCAAGGGCAAATTTAGTGGGTGGAGATTCTTTTAGAGTATTAAAGCCTGATTAAATGGTGAATAGGCGAGGGTGGAAAACATGGCAAGTGACTTGAGAAAATTTGGGTAATTTCAATGATAGGAGTCTGTGTTTGATTGGAGTTGGGGAGAGAGGAAGCAGGCCATGGAAGTGTTGGTACTTGGAACTATTTGTGACAGCTGTGAGAACATACCACATCCAGAGGACTCAGAAGAAATGGGACATTGGTTGACCTTTTAACTAATCAAAGTTATGAACTTGACTGATTTCCTGATATCTCACTATATTTCTAGTAAGCATAGACCTCTGCATTTTTAGATAAGTGCCTGTAAGAAATGAAAGCATAGTTAAACTTCAGCTCACACATCTGAAAGAAACACAGTGAAAAGACCAGTTCAAGTTTTAGTTCACTGTAAAAATGAAGGTATTAAAAGGACTATGGTAGCTCATAATTAGGTGACTTAAAGGTACCATGACATATCAGCTTCAGAGCTCCCAATGACGTACTTCTCAACTTATGCTATTCTCTTTAGAAATCATTTCATTTTCATTTCACCCAGACCCTTCAAGGGCTCAACACCTTTTCTTCAGATATCAGCATTATCCTCGCTTCAGTGGACTCTTATCCTTGGGCTGTGAGATAAATTATTTTATTGATGCCCTTCCCTGGCACACTGCTGGTCTCTAATCACTTAAGCATTCAATCTGTAAATAGATGACAGAGTAGCTGCTGGAGATGAGTAGAGAGAAGAAAATCCTACACACTAACAGACTTGGCCCAGCATAAATTTACAAAATCCAAATATAGCTTTCATCCTTGCTGGTCTTTGGCAGCCTCCTTTCATTAACTGCTTGGGGTTGTCTGTATTCGGATTTCTCAATATCCTTCTTTACTTGTAACTGTTAATCTTGCCTCTCATTTGGCCAAAATCAAGCACTTGACCCAGGCTCCCTCATTTCACCTCATTTCAATAGATCAGTGTCTTTACATACAGATCATTTCATCCTTCCCCAAAGTCTGAGGAAAAGAAAACATTTTAAAGCAAATATCTTTAAGCTCTAGTTCAGATCCCTTTTTGTTTTCTTAAAAACATAATTGTCAGTATTTACTTTTCTTCTTGTATCTTTCTCTCCTGTCTATTTACTCTTTTTTATGTGCTGATCATATAAGGTTAACATTTTTTTTTAAGTTTTGGCAAATCAACAGGAGAAATAACATATCATTATTCTTTAAATTGACCTTGAATTATGTGATTGAAAATTTAAATATTTAGCAGTCATTTCATTTCCTACCCAATGAATTGTCTTTTGAATATTTATGTCCCTATATCTATTGTTAATTTAATATAAATTTTGCAATGGTATTTAAACTTGTTTATGAATTAATGTTAAGCATTTACCAGCCTTATGACAAATATGTTTCTGTTTGTTACATCTTACTAATGTCTAAGAAATGGTAAAAATTGCAAAGGTTTAATTTTGTGCATCACATTAGTCACTCTTTCCCTTTGTGATATCTTCAAATGTTTCTATACTTAGAATGTCGTTAGCTTTCTATATTTCAGATTAATATATACTTAAATATTTTTATATTTCTATAGTTATTACTTTAAAGTTTTGAATTCATGTAGAATTATTTTACTCTTTCTTATAATACCAATTTATCATAGGTCACGAAAAGAACAAATCACCTTTAACTTGTCCAGCTTAATTCATACTCCACGTCATTAATTTAGAAGGTACAATTTTCCAAAATTAAATCATATTTGACAAACTGACTGATTCATTCTGTTAGATAATAAACATAGTAAAGATAAGAGTCATGTCATATTTATGTGCAGGCAGTATAATCCTTAATGTATTAATTTAATACTATGTATGTTACATGATGGGCTTTCAATAAATGTTTGCTGAATTGGATTACAAAATTGGGTTATTGCATTAAGTCAATGTCATGTTAATTATTTTTATTAATGCTTTGCAGGGTCTTCTTGAAACTATGCTTTTAACCAAGTCAACTTATATATCATTCCTTCTATATTCTTTCTTATTTCTATCCAGACCATGTTGGCATAGTCTCCTCTCTGTTTCTCATTCTAGAACCTAGCTGCCTGATTTCAAAGGGCATGTATTTGCCCAGTGATGCTGCTTCTGTCTGACACTTTGGAAAACCACCCATCTTCAGTCTCTAGGACTCCCTATCTGCATGAGATTTTTTATGGGACGGACCTTATCCATTAATAAATATGGCAGCCATCACTTTCCCCAAAATCCCTAAACTTTAGACTTTCTGATACTATCTGCAGTAAGAAAACAAAGATATAGCTGCTTAGTTAGTTGTTTATTGACCATATATTTTATTGTATGAAAATCATTTTCAATAGTGCTAGTTCTAGCAAAGACCAGAAGGATTCATAGATTCCTAATTGGAAATTATTAAGCAGACTGTGTTTGCTAAGCAACGGAACTCCATAGTTTATACATTGAATAAACAAATAAAGGAAATAAAATAATGGCAATGGAAGAAAAACAGGCACATTTTCCTGGTATTTTTCTTAATATTGGAAAAGAGCTTCCTATGTAGTCAGATGATCAAACTTTCTTAGAGGATATAGACTGAGTTTATAATTTAAAACTTCTTAAAACAGATATAGAAGATAGAGAGGAGGGACAGTCAGAGATGAATGCAAGAAACTGGACAAGAAAATAATATAAAGATCTTGATAGAATAAAATTAAGCACCTAGAGTTTATTGCCTTCTATAATTTTTTTTAAAGAAATAGATTTGAAGAAGAAGAAACAGGTGTACATGTTTTCTTAAGACTGGTGAGAAGAAAAATAATGAGTCAGAGACTAAAACTGTGTGGTTAAGCCATAAAACAAGATTTATAGCAAGAACTGGGAATGTAATGAGACTTCACGGTTTTGCCTGAGGCCACCTCTATTCATCTTCATCCATACATCAGGCAAATACAAGTAATGTAGAAGTATTTCCTGTCTTGTATAACTCCATAGGTTCACATGTTTTATGAAATATATCATAATTTTTTTTCTTTTCTTTTTTTTTAATGTTTTTACTGGAGTATAATTGCTTTACAATTTAGTTTCTGCTTTATAACAAAGTGAACCAGTTATATATATACATATATCCCCATATCTCTTCCCTCTTGCGTCTCCCTCCCTCCAACCCTCCCTATCCCACCCTTCTAGCTGGTCACAAAGCACAGAGCTGATCTCCCTGTGCTATGCAACTGCTTCCCACTATTTATCTATTTTACATTTGGTAGTGTATATATGTCCATATATACACTACCACTCTCTCACTTTGTCCCAGCTTACCCTTCCCCCGCCCTGTGTCCTCAAGTCCATTCTCTAGTAGGTCTGCATCTTTATTCCCGTCTTGCCCATACGTTCTTCATGACCATTTTTTTTTTTTTTAGATTCTATATATATGTGTTAGCATACAGTATTTGTTTTTCTCTTTCTGACTTACTTCACTCTGTATGACAGACTATAGGTCCATCCACCTCACTACAAAAAGCTCAATTTCGTTTCTTTTTATGGCTGAGTAATATTCCATTGTATACATGTGCCACATCTTCTTTATTCATTCATCTGTCAATGGACACTTAGGTTGCTTTCACATCCTGGCTATTGTAAATAGAGCTGCAATGAACATTGTGGTACATTGACTCTTTTTGAATTATGGTTTTCTCAGGGTATATGCCTAGTAGTGGGATTGCTGGGTTATATGGTAGTTCTATTTTTAGTTTTTTAAGGAACCTCCATACTGTTCTCCATAGTGGCTGTATCAATTTACTTCCTACCAACAGTGCATGAGGGTTCCCATCTCTCCACACCCTCTCCAGAATTTATTGTTTGTAGATTTTTAATGATGGCCATTCTTACTGGTGTGAGATGATATCTCATTGTAGTTTTGATTTGCATTTCTCTAATGATTAATGGTGTTGAGCATTCTTTCATGTATTTGTTGGCAATCTGTATATCTTCTTTGGAGAAACGTCTATTTAGGTCTTCTGCCCATTTTTGGATTGGGTTGTTTGTTTTTCTGATATTGAGCTGCATGAGCGGCTTGTAAATTTTGGAGATTAATCTTTTGTCAGTTGCTCCATTTGCAAATATTTCCTCCGATTCTGTGGGTTACATTTTTACATTAGTATCTTTTATTAAATTTTTCTTTTAAGTTTCATGGAGTCTAATTTGTCTATTTTTTCATTTGTTGCCTATGCCCTTGGTATCAAGAAATCATTGCCAATCCCATGGCATGAAGCTTCTGTCCTGTGTTTTCTTCTAAGAGTTTTACAGTTTTTCATTTTATATTTAAGTCCTTGATTCATTTTGAATTAATTTTTGTATATGATGTTAGATAAGGGTCCAACTTTATTTTTTTACATGTGGATATCCAGTTTTCCCAACACTGTTTGTTGAAAAGACTATCCTTTTCCTATTGAATCATCTTGGCACCTTGTCAAAAATCATTTTACCATTTATATGAGGGTTTATTTCTGGGATTCTCTGTTCTGTTTCATTGGTCTATATGGCTGTCTTTATGCTAGTACCACACTGTCTTAATTACTATAACTTTGTTGTAAATTTTGATAAGACGAAGTGTGAGTCCTCCAAGCTTTTTCTTTTTCAAGATTGCTGTGACTATTCAGAATCCCTTGAGATTCCACATGAGTTTTAGGATTGTCTTTTCTGTTTCTTAACTAAAACGTCATTGGGATTTTGATAGGAATTGCATGAATCTGTACAGCACTTTGGGTAGTACTAACATCTTAAAACTATTATCTTCCAATCCATTAACTTGGAATACGTTTCCATTTGTTTGTATTTTCTTCACTTTTTTTCAGCAATGCTTTGTATTTTTTATTTTACAAGTCTTTCACTTGTTGCTTAAGTTAATTTCTAAGTATTTTGTTCTTTTTGATCCTATTATAAAGGGGATTGTTTTCATAATTTCTTTTTCAGATTGTTCATTGTTAGTTATAAAAATGCAACTGATTTTTAGGGTTGACTTTATATCTTGTTGAACTTATTTATTAGTTCTAATAGTTTTTAATGGAATCATTAGGATTTTCTATGTATAAGGTCTTATCATATATGAACAAAGATCATTTTACTTCTTTCCAATTTGCATGCCTTTTATTTTTTATTTATTTAATTAATTTATTTCTTGCCTAATTGCTCTGGCTAGAACTTCCAGTATTATGTTGAATAAATGGCAAGAGTAGGCATTCTTACCTTGATATTGACCTTTGAAGAAAAGTTTTAAGTTTTTCACAGTTGTGTATGATGTTAGCTGTGGTTTCCTATATGGCTTCTATTATATTGAGGTAGTTTTTTTCTATTCCTAGCTTGTTGAGTGTTTTTATCAGGAAAGGGTGTTAAAATTTGTCAAATTATTTTCTGCACCCACTGAGAAGATCGTATGTTATTTTTCCTTCATTCTGTTAATGTGGTGTATTACATTGATTTTCAAATGTGGAACCATCCTTGCATTACAAGAATAAATCCCACTTGATGGTATTTAATATTTAATATGCTGCTGAATTTGGTTTGCTAGTATTTTGTTGAGGACTTTTGCATCCATGTTCATAAGGGATATTGGTCTATACTTCTTTTGTCTTGTAGTTTCTTTGCCTGGCTTTGGCATCAGGGTAATGCTGCCTTAAGTGTTTGGTAGAATTCACCAGTGAAGTCATTTGGTCCTGGGGGTGGGGGTAGGGGTGTTTTTGTTTGTTTTTTCAGGATATTTTTTATTATTATTCAATCTCCTTATTAGTTATAGGTCCATTTGGATTTTCTATTTATTTGTGATTTAAATCTTGGTAGGTTTTGTGTTTCTAGGAATTTGTTTCATCTAAGTTATCCAATTTGTTAGCATACAATTGCTGATGGTACTCTCTTATAATCCTTTTTATTTCTGCAGAGTTGGTAGCACTGTCCCTACTTTCATTTTTTATTTTAGTATTTTGAATGGTCTTTCTCTCTTTTTTTTTAATCCACCTAACTAAACGTTTGCCAGTTTTGTTGGTCTTTTCAAAGAACAAACTTTTGATTTCATTGATTTTTCTCTATTGTTTTATTCTCTCTATTGTTTTTCTCTGCTTTAATTTTTATTATTTTCTTCTTCCTGCTAACTTTGGGTTTAGTTTGTTCTTTTTCTAGTTCTCTAAGCATAAAGTTTTGAGACCTTTCTTGGTTTTTATTTCTATATTATATTTTATTTTTTATTTCATCTTTACTGAAGTATAATTGACATATAAAATTATAATATATTTAAAGTGTATGTTGTGAGGATTTGATATACATACACATTGTGAAAGGAGTCCCTCCATCTAGTTAATTAGCACATCACCATCTCACCTATTTATTTATTTTTTTGTGTGTATGAGAACATTTAAGTTCTACTCTTTTACCAAATATCAATTATATAATACAGTGTTATCAACCATAGTTACCATAGTTTACATTAGCTCTTAAGACCTTATTCATCTTATAGCTGACAGTTTGTACCCTTTATCAACCTCTCCCTATTTATTTCACCCCTTCTTTCTTATTTTTTAATGTAAATGTTTATAACTATAAAATTTCTCCTTAGCATTGTTTTCACTGTGTCCCACTAAGTTTTGGTATGTTGTGTTTTTGCTTTCATTTGTTCCTAAGTATTTTCTAATTTCTCTTGTGATTTCTTTATTGATCTATTGATAGTTTGAGTAATTTTTTAATTTTTATAATACAAATCTGTGAATTTTCTAGTTTTACTTCAGTTGTTGATTTTTAACTTCATCCTATTGTGTTCAGAGAAGGTACTTTATATGCTATGTCTTTTTGAACCTATTGAGTCTTAATCTGTGCCCTAACATATGTTCTATCCTGGAAAACGTTCCATGTACACTTGAGAAGAATATGTATGCTATTGTTGTTGTTGGGTAGACTGTTCTGTATATGTACGTTGTATCTAGTTGGTTTATTGTATTGTTTAAGTCTTCTGTCTCTTATCTTCTGTCTGGTTATTTTATCCATTGTTGAGGGTGAAGTATTGAAATCTCTAACTATTATTATATAGTTGTCTATTTCTCCCTTTAGTTCTGTCAGTTTTGGCTTCATATATTTTGATGGTCTGTTATTAGGTGTGTAAATATTTATAATTTCTATTTCTTCTTACTATATTGAACATTTTATTAATATACATTATGCATCTTTGTCTCTTGTAACATTTTTGATTTAAAGTCTACTTTATCTCATATTAACATAGCCACTTATGCTTTGGTTATTTTTGCAATGGAATATATTTTTCCATCCTTTAACTTTCATTCTATCTGTGTCTTTGGATCTAAAATGAGTCTCTTGTAGACAGCATATGGTTTGGTCATGTGTTTTTATACATTCTAGTCATCTTTGGGTTTCGATTACAGAGTTTAATCCATTTACTTTTAAAGTAATTACTGATAAGGAAGGACTTACTTCTGTCATTTTGCTATTTGTTTTCTATATGTCTAATAGCTTTTTGTCCCTCATTTCCTGCATTACCACTTCTTTGTGTTTAGTTGATTTTTTTTGTAATGAAAACATTTCAATTTCTTTCTCATTTTTTGTGTATATTCTATAGCTATTTTCTTTATTGTTATTATGTGGAATAGTTTAACATCCTAAAATTACAACAGTCTAATTTGAATTTATACCAGCCTAACTTCAGTAACATACAAAAACTCTGATACTTGGTAGCTCTTTCCTACTCCTTTTAGTTGCCAGTGTCACAAAATTACATCTTTATAAATTGTGTGTCTACAAGACAAACTAAGAATTCTTTTAAATACATTAATTTTTAAAGTTACGTTGAAAATAAAATATGGAGTTACAAACCAAAATTATAATACTAGATTTTAGACTAATAACTGGATTTTTTTTGTATTAGTCTTTTACATCATGGATAAAACAAAAAGTGCAGTTTCAAACCATTACTACAATACTATTAGCTTTTATAATTGCCCAGGTATTTACAATTATTGAGATCTTTATTTCTTAATATGGCTTTTCATTACTGTCAAGTGTCTTTTCATTTCACCTTGCAGGGCTCTTTTGAGCATTTCTTGCAAGGCAAGTCTACTAATAATGAACTCCCTCAGCTTTTGTGTATCTAGGAATGTCTTAATTTCTTCTTCACTCTTGCAAGACAGTTTACCAGATATAGGATATTTGGGTAGATATATATATATATTTTTTTTTATTAATACTTTGAATATACTGAGCCACTGTCTTCTTGCCTCTAAAATTTCTGATGAAAAAACTACTCATATCTTAGTAAGGATCCCTCATATGTGATGAGTTAGTAACCTCTCTCTTGTTGCTTTCAAGATTCTCTCTTTGTCTTTGGAAAGTTCATTATAATGTGTCTTTATGTGGGTCTCACTGAATTCATTTTGCTTGTAGTTTATTGAGCTTCTTGGATGTTTTTATTTATGTCTTCTCTCAAGTTTGGGAAGTTTTCAACTATTATTTGTTCGATTATTCTCTATGTTCTTTTCTCTCTTCTTTTCCTGGGACTCCCACAATGTATATGTTGGTCCACCTGTTGGTATCCCACATGTCTCTTAGGCTTCTTATTTTTTCACTTCTTATTATTTTTTTTCTTTCTATTCCTCAGACTCAATAATTTCCATCCATTGTCTTATCTTCAAGTTTACTGTTTTTTGTTTTTTTTTTTTTTTGCTTGCTCACATCTGCCTTTGAATCCCTCTAGTGAATTTTTCATTTCAGTTATTGTACTTTTTAGCTCTAGAATTTCTTTTTGATTACTCTTTAGGTTTTCTGTCTATTGAAATTCCTTTTTTTCATGCATCATTTTCTTGACTTTCTCTACATGTTCCTTTGTTCTTTCAAAAATTTTAAGATAATTGTTTTAAAGTCTCTGTCTAGTAGATTTGCCATCAAGTCTTTTTCAGAGACAGTTTCTATTGGTTTTTTTTTTTCTTTTGAATGGACAATACTTTTAAGCCTTTTTGTATGCTATGCGATATGTTGTTGTTGTTGAAAAGTGGACATTTAAATCTGATAATGTGGTAACACTGGAAATCAGATTTCCCTGCTTCCTGGGGATTTGCTGTTTTTTGCTCTTGTTTTTGCTTTATTCTATAACCTGTCTCTGTGATGAGAATCACCCTTAGGTAGAAAAGTAAGATCTGCTCAGGTTTTTTCTGAGCCTGTGCCTTTACTCCAGGTATGCACAGTCACTTTCTAATTTATCCCATTTATGCAGTTGCTTTTGAATGTTGTAGGTTTTATGGCTGGTCTCACAAAGGAAAAAAAATGAAGGGGAGAAAAAGGGCACCAACCCTATAAGTCTCCTGGAAGTCACTTTAGCCTGAGGGGGAGGGACTTGCAAGAATGTGGGGAACTGCGACAATGGCCACCTGACTCTTTGTCTGTATCTCTGAGCATAAAGGCAGCAATCAGCAACCAGAACAGAGATCCCCAATATTTAGAGGATAGAGTCCTTTTTCCCCCTCTTGCAAGAATTATGCAGGATGCTCCAGCAACACCTACACAACACTACACGTGGCAGCAATGCCCGCCACGGTTGGAGGGGGGAGGGTATACTTAGCTGCTATTGTGCTAAGAGTTGAAATTAACTGAAATTAACCAGTTTACCACCCAAGGTTTTCCCTAGATGGTACAAGCCTTCAGTAGACTACAGAGTTCCAAAACAATTATATCAGACAGCTTTTGCCAGTGACATTTTTGTCTATGTTGGAAAACCTATTCCCGGTACTTCCTACTCCTCTATCTTCCCAAAACCCTCCTTGCTTGATGTTTTAAAATAGTTACAATATGAATAGCTGAGCTTTTTTTTTTAAAATAAATTCAATGAAAAAATAATAAAATGAATTATCCACAGACTTACTCAGCTACCACAGTAAAGGGAGTGTTTTATTAATATGAATTAAAATATGATAATTATATTTATATCATCATATGCTGAAGAATATATATCAGTAAAATGATGTTTTAATTGTATTTACTTAAAAGCCACATATCTTTTACCAACAGTGCAGGGAATTATGCATTTTTCTAATCAGTGAAAAAGAATATATATGTAATGGAGAAAATATTGAATATGAATTCCTAGCTTGAAATTTTATCTTGTCTTTTTCCCATAAATTATCATGAACTTATCACTGAACTTGGATTAATGTAGAAGAAGAAACATTTAGACATTTGGCAGTTGCCTTTTCTGATTCAGTTATTCAGTTATATCAAGGACAATCACTTTTACTAAGTTTGCTCCTTCAGTCATTTTCCTGTTGGATGTAGAATAGTGTCATTTATCCTAATGTGCTTGGTTTTTAACCTAAGTCAGAAACAATGATAGTCTCAGCCTATATTTTCATACTGACAGATTGGCAACTTTGTAACCTGCAGAAGACATTTAAAAGGAACATTTATTTTTCATTTCATTCACTCATCATGCATTGAGTTACTAAAACACTTAAGTGCCTGTTATATATAAGGTACTGCGTGAAGCACTGTGGATGTAGAAGAGATCAGGACATGATATCTGCCTTCAAGAAACTTATAGACCAGTAATAAGAAGTAAAGCTGTCTACAAAAACAAGTTTATCAAATAAACACCTGGTTTTCTGTTAGACACCAGTAGAAGACTCAATAAAGGATAAAAAGAAAAGGCTGTTAGTTTTATATATAGGGTCAGGAAATACTTCATAGAGGAAGTGACACTAGGTGTCTTAAAAGATGAGAGAGCCTAGTATGGAAAGGGATTTGTGGATTGAAAGCCAACCTGAGGAGATTGCATTCTAAATAAAGGGACTTAGAATGGGAAAGGCAAAGAATCAAACAATGTGATATAGTTAGAGAACTGTATGTTATTTGGAATGGCCAGAGTGTAGGTTATGAGAGGAATCATGGTAAATACTATGACTGGAGAGGTAAGCACAGCCCAGGTCATGGCACACCTTGATAATAAGCAAAAGTGCTTGGGTTTTTTGTAGTGATAATTGCAAGATTTTATATATGGAAATACAATAAACATATTTGCAGTCCAGAAAATGCCCAGTCCCTAGAGTACTCTGGGTACTGTGAAATTCATATATGTGAGGTTTAGAGATGTATGTCAGAGAGTCAAATTATAATATTGCACAACCCGAGTGCTTGGGGCAGCCCTTTTATGTTTCTTCCATGTTGTGATTCAGCACTTGTCTTGTAGGGAACTGGTGTCCAGCCCTGCTTTGGTTATGGCTTTCTGAACGATTCCTTCTACTAGAGATGTCTATTTCTAGTACAAAGAAAAGTTTTGAGACTAGCTATATATTTAACAATTTTAAGAACTTTCTTGGTTTTGCTTCATTGTAGAATGAGAGCATCTCAATGTGTTGAGTTGGCTATTTAAACCTAAAAGTTGTTTCTCTATCTTTTTAAACATATATTTGTGGTTTATTTTAAAAAACAAAGTGACATTCAACTGTCATAATATTAAAATCTTAATTTTGACAATGTTATAAATCTTAATTGAAAAAATGTGTAGTCTTAAGCCTTACTTCTCCCCAATAATTCTCCCCTCCATAGGCAATGAGTTTAATTTTTTTTCTTATTCCATGGTATCTAAATACATATTTCTATTGATGTGTTTTATTAGCATTTCTTATTATTTTTAATGCATAGATTAAAATTATTTATTAATTCACTCCCCTGATGGCTGTGGATTTAGTGCTGTACCACATTTTCCCACTATTAGTAACATCAGTTATGAGTTTTCACAACAGATGACTGCCAATACAGGCCACTTTAAATCTAGGTAGTTTACTATAGGAACATTCTTTTTCTGTATACTCTTTCTTGCCTCAGATTTCACTTGTGTAATATTCTCTTTAAATATAGATTTGATATTTTAATATATTTAATTAGATCACCTATTCATTAGTGTCTCCAATTTTTCATAAACTCTTTCCTTCTTGCCTCCATTTTCCAGCTATATTCTGATCTGGTGGTTCTTCTGTCATCACCTTTTTTGTCTCACATTTTTCACTGATGGGATACATTATTTCCTGAATTCTATATCTTGATTTGATTCATTGCTTGATTAGTTGATTGATAATCCCTTATTTCCTTGGAGAATATCTTTAAGTACACACCCAACAAAATGTATGTGAGAGGGTATTTTCATGGGTCCTCGTGTCTGATTGTGTTTTATGTTTTTATTAAACCTTTATTCTACCTTAAAATTTTAGTTTTATTTAGATATTGAAAATTATTTGTTCCTTCACAGCTTTTGTAGCTTTTAGTCAGTGTGGCTTGTGAAAAATCTGATGCCATTCTGAATCCCACTGTTTGTTTTTTTTTTTTTTTTTTTTTTTTGGTGCGCGGGCCTCTCCCTGTTGTGGCCTCTCCCGTTGCGGAGCACAGGCTCCGGACGCACAGGCTCAGCAGCCATGGCTCACGGGCCCAGCTGCTCCGCGGCATGTGGGATCTTCCTGGACTGGGGCACAAACCCGTGTCCCCTGCATCGGCAGGCGGACTCTCAACCACTGCGCCACCAGGGAAGCCCCCACTCTTTGTTTTTGACATAATTTTCTCTGAAATACTTTAGACTCCTCTCGTTATATCTGGTACTCTGAATCATAATGCTATGCCTTGATATACTTACTGTGTGACCTTCCAAGGCAGATGTTTCTTAGATAGTTGGTTCTGTTACTTCCTTGATAATTTCTTAAACTTTCCATTTTCTAATCTTTTCCAGAACTTTATTTAGTCAGACATTAGGCCTTCTAGATCAATCTTCTAGGCCTCTTATCTTTCCTTTTATTTTCTCTTTTCTCTCATTTGTTTTTACTATAATACATACAGAAACTTAAAATATATACATACACAGTTTAAATCATAATAATAAAATGAATATTCTTGAACTAATCTCCCAAGTTAAGAAGAAATAGAGCATTCCAAATAACTTAGAAGCATTTGATATTTCACTTAAGAAATATATGCACTCCAGGTTAAAGAAATTTGTATCTATTTTTAGTTAAAGACTTTATTTTTTTTTTCTTTTCTTTTTTGAGTAAATATTCTATTGGAAAGATGTATTTTTTCTCCTTTACCATGCTTAAATGGTTAATTACTTTTCTAATATTAAAACAAGACTATAGTCATGAGACAAATCAACATGATCTCTTTTATATATTGTCCTTTGGTTTAGTAAATATTTTGTGTAGGATCCTTGCTTCAATATTCATGGGTAAGATTCATTTATAAATTTTATTTCTCCTATTAAGTTTGTTTAAGTTTGAAAGCAAGTTAAAGAGTGTTCTCTCTTAGCCAGTTCTCTGAGAGTGTTTATGTAATACTTTGTGGTAATTGTACACTGTCCATTTAAGCTGGAACTACGTTTCCCAGAACTCCCCTTTCTGGTTCCATGTAAGAGTAGGCCGGCCATGGGAGAAATTTGTGTGGACTTTAAAGGAGAAGATTAAGTAGAAAGAGAAGATTAAGTAGCAGCCGTTTTTCTCTGAAGGTCAGCATAGAGTATCAGGCACCATTGCTGCTTGCACATAGTTTTCCTGATTTACTTGCTCACTTTATTGGGCTCTCTGCTCTTTCAGCGTCTGTACTTAGGCCTCCTTCAGCTTCTCTGTCTCCTGAGCCAGATGCATGTGGCTAATGGCACTAGTTTCTTCTATAGGAGATTGAAATTGGTGAGAGGGAGAGATGGATTCCATATTGTCCTTGTGTATTCCAGTTTATCTCCCTGGTTCTAGGTGATCATCTTTCTCCTCCTTCATGTCCACCTATTATTTTTCCAGTTGCCACCCAAGTAGATGTACAATGACTTCAAGCCCACTACAAGATGCAAAGGTAACAGCTTTCCATGGACTTTGTTTTGTACTTTAATAGATGTTATTTTTTTAGAGAAGGTTTAGGTTCACAGCAAAATTGAGTAGAAGGTGCAGAGATGTTCCATATATCCCCTGCTGCCACTCGTGCATGTCCTCCCCCCATTTCCCATAGATGTTTTCTTCATCTTCCACAATTGTGTAAGAATTGATTTCACAGTCTGTTCCATGAGCTTGCAGACAGTGCAGTCACTCTGAGCACCACATTAGGAAGCTTGCTCACGCTCAGTTGTTGTTGTTTTGAAATTTGTAATAATTTTATATTTGAATGTGTGTTGGGTAAATTAAGTCTGATGGGACAATGGAGCATGAGCTAGGTGCTTGGAGCCTTGACTAACATGTGGACCTGCTTTCTTTGGAGAAGTTCTTGGTTGTTCACTTCTCCACTGACCCCTGCTCAGTAATGGCCGCTGTTCTCTAGACCCTGCGGCCCCCTGGACATGAGTGGGGAAGGGTCAAGGTCGAGTACATGCACCCCAAGCATTAAGTCACAGGACTGGCCTCAGGTGCCTGTAAGGGTCTGCACTCACAAGTTTTCCCTTGCCTGAACAGATACAGAGAGAGACTGGGGAAGAAAAGAAAAGACTATTTTCCCTGCTTTTCGAAAAAGAGGCTGTGCATTTTCATTTTTCTCTGGGTCCTCCAAATTATGTCGATGACCATGTCTAAATCCTGTAATTAATCAACTTATTTCCTGTCACTCTTACTTGTTCAGCTTCTCTGATTAAACCTTAACTAGATACATGGTGTACACAGTGGAATAAACTAATAAATTTTGGTAGAACTCACTTGTAGTATGTTTAGGCTTGTATCTTCATTGTACATTTAGCTGATTACATTTTTCATGGTTATGATATAAAGGGTTTTAATTTCTTAAGTCAGAATTAGTAAATTATATTTTTCTCAGGGTTTATTAATTTCATCTACCTTTTCAAGTGTACTGGTATAAACTTCTTGAAATGTTCTTAGCTGATTAATCCCTGTAGCATCTGTGGTTTTATTCCCTTTGCCATCTCTGTTTTTTTTTTTTTAATACAGCAGTTTCTTATTAGTTATCTATTTTATACATATTAGTGTATACATGTCAATCCCAATCTCCCAATTCAGCCCACCACCATCACCATCCCCCACCCCACTTCCACCTTTGGTGTCCATATGTTTGTTCTCTACATCTGTATCTCTATTTCTGCCTTGCAAACTGGTTCATCTGTACCATTTTTCTAGATTCCACATATATGAGTTAATATACCATATTTGTTTTTCTCTTTCTGACTTACTTCACTCTGTATGACGGTCTCCAGGTCCATCCACATCTCTACAAATGACTTAATTTTGTTCTTTTTATGGCTGAGTAATATTCCATTGTGTATATGTACCACATCTTCTTTATCCATTCATCTGTCGATGGGCATTTAGGTTGCTTCCATGACCTGGCTATTGTAAATAGTGTGGCAATGAACATTGGGGTGCATGTGTCTTTCTGAATTATGATTTACTCTGGGTATGTGCCCAGTAGTGGGATTGCTGATTCATATGGTAGTTCTATTTTTAGTTTTTTAAGGAACCTCCATACTGTTCTCCATAGTGACTGTATCAATTTACATTCCCACCAACAGTACAAGAAGGTTCCCTTTTCTTCACATGCTTTCCAGCATTTGTTGTATGTACATTTTCTGATGATGCCCATTCTAACCAGTGTGAGGTGCTACCTCATTGTAGTTTTGATTTACATTACTCTAATAATTAGTGATGTTCAGCTTTTCATGTGCCTCTTGGCAATCTGTATGTCTTCTTTGGAGAAATGTCTATTTAGGTCTTCTGCCCATTTCTTAATTGTGTTCTTTGTTGTTTTAATATTGAGCTGCATGAGCTGTTTATATATTTTGGAGATTAATCATTTGTTCGTTGATTCATTTGCAAATATTTTCTCCCATTCTGAGGGCTGTCTTTTTGTCTTGTTTAAGGTTTCCTTTGCTGTGCAAAAACTTTAAGTTTCATTAGGTGCCATTTGTTTATTTTTGTTTTCATTTCCATTTCTCTAGGAGGTGGATCAAAAAAAATCTTGTTGTGATTTATGTCAAAGAGTGTTCTTCCTATGTTTTCCTCTAAGAGTTTTATAGTGTCTCGTCTTACATTTAGGTCTTTAATCCATTTTGAGTTTATTTTTATGCATGGTGTTAGGGAGTGTTCTAATTTCATTCTTTTACATGTAACTATCCAGTTTTCCCAGCACCATTTATTGAAGAGGCTGTCTTTTCTCCATTGTGTATCCTTGCCTCCTTTGTCATAGATTAGTTGACCATAGGTGCACAGGTTTATCTCTGGGCTTTCTATCCTGTTCCATTGATCTATATTTCTATTTTTGTGCCAGTACCATACCATCTTGATTACTGTAGCTTTGTAGTAAAGTATGAAGTCAGGGAGTCTGATTCCTCCAGCTCCATTTTTTTCCCTCAAGATTGCTTTGGCTATTCAGGGTCTTTTGTGTCTCCATACAAATTTTAAGATTTTTTGTTCTAGTTCTATGAAAAATACCAGTGGTAATTTGATAGAGATTACATTGAATCTATAGATTGCTTTGGGTAGTATAGTCATTTTCACTATATTGATTCTCCCAATCCAACAACATGGTATATATCTCCATCTGTTTGTGTAATCTTTGATTTCTTTCATCAGTGTCTTATAGGTTTCTGCATACAGGTCTTTTGTCTTCTTAGGTAGATTTATTCTTAGGTATTTTTTCTTTTTGTTGCAATGGTGAATGGGATTGTTTCCTTAACTTCTCTTTCTGATCTTTTGTTTTAGTGTATAGGAATGCCAGAGATTTTTGTCCATTAATTTTGTAACCTGCAACTTTACCAAATTCAATGTTTAGCTCTAGCAGTTTTCTGGTGCCATCTTTATGATTATCTGTTATCTATCGTATCATGTCATCTGCAAACAGTGACAGTTTTACTTCTTCTTTTCCAATTTGTATATTTCTTTTTCTTCTCTGATTGCTGTGGTTGGACTTTCAAAACTATGTTGAATAATAGTGGCAGGAGTGGATATCCTTGTATTCTTCCTGATCTTAGAAGAAATGCTTTCAGTTTTTCACTATTGAGAATGATGTTTGCTGTGGATTTGTCATATATGGCCTTTATTATGTTGAGATAAGTTCCCTCTGTGCTTACTTTCTGGAGAGTTTTTATCATAAATTGGTGTTGACATTTGTTCAAAACTTTTTCTGCATGTATTGAGATGATCATATGTTTTTTATTTTTCAGTTTGTTAGTACGGTGTATCATGTTGATTGATTTGCATATATTGAAGAATGCTTGCATCTCTGGGATAAATCCCACTTGATCATGGTGTATGATCCCTTTAATGTGTTGTTGAATTCTTTTTGCTAGTATTTTGTTGAGGATTTTTGAATTTATATTCATTAGTGATATTGGTCTGTAATTTCTTTTTTTTCTGATATCTTTGTCTGGTTTTGGTATCAGGGTGATGGTGGCCTACTAGAATGAGTTTGGGAGCATTCCTTACTTTGCAAGTTTTTGGAAGAGTTTGAGAAGGATGGGTGTGAGCTCTTCTCTAAATGTTTGATAGAATTCACCTGTGAAGCCATCTGGTCCTGGGCTTTTGTTTGTTGTAAGATTTTTAATCACAGTTTCAATTTCATTAATTGTGATTGGTCTGTTCATATTTTCAATTTCTTCCTGGTTCAGTCTTGGAAGGTTATACCTTTCTAAGCATTTGTCTATTTCTTCCAAGTTGTCCATTTTTTTGGCATACCGTTGCTTGTAGAAATTTCTTATGATGCTTTGTATTTCTGCGGTATCTGTTGTAAATTCTTTTTAATTTCTAATTTTATTGATTTGAGTCCCCTCCCTCTTTTTCTTGATGAGTCTGGCTAAGGGTTTACCAATTTTGTTTATCTTCTCAAACAACCAGCTTTTAGTTTCATTGATCTTTGCTACTGTTTTCTTTCTTTCTATTTCATTTATTTCTGCTCTGATCTTTATGATTTCTTTTCTTCTACAAACATTGGGTTTTATTTTTCTTCTTTCTCCATTTCCTTTAGGTATAAGGTTAGATTGTTTATTTCAGATTTTCCTTGTTTCCTGAGGTAGGATTGTACTGCTATAAACTTCCCTCTTAGAACTGCTTTTGCTACATCCCATAGGCTTTGGGTCATTGTGTTTTCATTGTCATTTGTCTCTAGATACTTTTTGATTTCCTCTTTGATTTCTTCAGTGATCTCTTGGTTATTTAGTAATGTACTGTTTTGCCTCCATGTATTTGTTTTTTTTAATGTTTTTTTCTCTGTAATTTATTTCTATTTTCATAGCACTGTCATCAGAAAAGATGCTTGATATGATTTCAGTTTTCTTAAATTTACTGAGGCTTGATTTGTGACCCAAGATGTGATCTATCCTGGAGAATGTTCTGTGTGCACTTGAGAAGAAAGTGTCACCTGCTGTTTTTGGATGGAATGTCCTATAAATATCAGTTAAATCTATCTGGTCTATTGTGTCATTTAAAGCTTGTGTTTCCTTATTAATTTTCTGCCTGGATGATCTGTCCATTGGTGTAAGTGAGGTGTTAAAGTCCCCCACTATTTTTGTGTTACTGTCAATTTCCTCTTTTATAGCTGTTAGTATTTGCCTTATTTATTGAGGTGCTCCTATGTTGGGTGCATATGTATTTGCAATTGTTATGTCTTCTTCTTGGATTGATCCCTTGATCATTATGTAGTGACCTTCCTTGTCTCTTGTAACATTCTTTATTTTAAAGACTATTTTATCTGATATGAGTATTGCTACTCCAGTTTTCTTTTGATCTCCTTTTGCATGGAATATCTTTTTCCATCTCCTCACTTTCAGTCTGTATGTGACCCTAGGTCTGAAGTGGGTCTCTTGTAGACGGCATATTGTGTGGGTCTTGTTTTTATATCTGTTCGGTGAGCCTGTGTCTTTTGGTTGGAGCATTTAATCCATTCACATTTGAGGTAATTATCAATATGTATGTTCCTATTACCATTTTCTTGATTGTTTTTGGTTTGTTTTTTGTAGGTCTTTTTCTTCTCTTGTGTTTCCCACTTAGAGAAATTCCTTTAACATTTGTTGTAGAGCTGGTTTGGTGGTGCTGAATTCTGTTAGCTTTTTCTTGTCTGTAAAGCTTTTGATTTCTCTGTCGAATCTGAATGGGGTTCTTGCCAGGTAGAGTAATCTTGGTTGTAGGTTCTTCCCTGTCATCACTTTAGATATATTGTGCCACTCCCTTCTAGCTTGTAGAATTTCTGCTGAGAAATCAGCTGTTAACCTTATGAGAGTTCCCTTGTATGTTATTTGTTGCTTTTTCCTTGTTGCTTTTAATAATTTTTCTTTGCCTTTAATTTTTATCAATTTGATTACTATGTATCTTGGCAGGTTTCTCCTTGGATTTATCCTGCCTGGGACTCTCTGCACCTAGGTGGTTATTTCCTTTCCCATGTTAGGGAAGTTTTCGAGTATAATCTCTTCAAATATTTTCTCAGGTCCTTTCTTTCTCTTCTTCTGGGACACCTATAATGTGAATCTTGGTGCATTTAATTTTGTCCCAGAGGTCTCTTAGGCGGTCTTCATTTCTTTTCATTCTTTTTTCTTTATTCTGTTTTGCAGCAGTGAATTCTACCATTCTCACTTCCAGGTCACTTATCCATCCTTCTGCCTCAGTTATTCTGCTACTTATTCCTTCTAGTGCAGTTTTCATTTCAGTTATTGTATTTTTCATCTCCGTTTGTTCTTTAATTCTTCTAGGTCTTTGTTAAACATTTCTTGCATCTTCTCGATCTTTGCCTCCATTCTTTTTCCAAGGTCCTGGATCATCTTCATTATCGTTATTCTGATTTCTTTTTCTGGATGGTTGCCTATCTCCACTTCATTTAATTGTTTTTCTGGCATTTTATCTTGTTCCTTCGTCTGGTACGTAGTCCTCTGCTTTTTCATTTCATCTATCTTTCTGTGAATGTGGTTTTCATTCCACAGGCTTCAGGATTTTAATTCTTCTTGCTTTTGCTGTCTGCTCACTGGTGGATGAGGCTCTCTAAGAGGCTCGTGCAAGCTTCCTGATGAGAGGGAGTGGTGCTAGGTCTGTCTTCTCTGTTTTGCCTAAATTAATCTTGCCAGTGATTTGTCTGCTTACTAGTCTTTTCAAAGAACCAGCTTTTATCATTGCTGACCTCTCTATTATATTTTTGTTTTCTATTTTATTAATTTCTGCTCTTGTATTATCTCTTTCCTCTACATTCTTTGAGTTTATTCTGCTTCTATTTTTCTAATTTTTTACATTTGAAAATTTAACTTTGAGGTGTTTTTTACTGTAAAAATATAAGGATTAGCTATAACTTTAAATACAGATTTTTTTAATCAAAATATTTGAGCACATTTACATAAAATAAAATTCACTAACCCAAAGTATAATGTTTGTTATCTTTTGATGGTTATATGTATACATTCATATAACCACCACCCCAATCATCATAGATAGTATTTCCATCATCCCAAATAGTTCCCTTATGCTCCTTTGTAGTTAATAATTTCCCAGTCTTAGGTAACCACTGATCTACTTTCTATTATTATAGATAATTTTGACTATTCTAAAATCTCATACAAATGTAAAAATACTGAATGTATTTTGGGGATGACAGTTGCCAAAACTCACTTAGCCATTCTAGCACATGCACAAACTTGGAATTACAAAGGCATTAACACTCCACAGGACAAAAAGTGATCTTGACCAATAAGACAACAGGACAGCAAATGATAAGTAAATACTTCCCTTTTCAATTCCTGGGGTAGACATAATCTATGTGGCTCCTCAGAAAGTCCCCAATGGAATTGAGCCCAGGTATTTACTCAGTGACCATCCTGGGATTGGGTTTCCCTCTTTTTCTTTTTACTCTTCTCAGTTCCCTACTCAAATTCCTTGAAAATCATTTTCCAAAATAAACTACTCCATGCAAACTCTTGTCTCAAGCTCTCCTCTTTGGGCCAAACCATGCTAAGAAAAATTATATTAATGGAAATGCTCAGGCATAACCACACAAGACAGTGAAAACCTTCCTCAAATTTTCTAAAACCATTACTTAATATGGATAGTTCTGGGAATGTACCATATGTGTTTTTGTTTTTAATGTACTTTCTACATGTTGTGTATGATGTACTAAGCACATCCTTTAGATCAAGTTTATTAATTTTTCTATTCAAATTCAAATTGTTCATATCAGTGTGTCAAAAGAGTGGTATTTTATCCATCATTTTAGAAATATGTAGGAGAAATAGGTATTTTAGTAATCACAGTTATGGTGGGGGTGCTATTTTCATTTTGTCAGTGGAGGAATTTAGGAGTGCTAAACATTCTTGCAATGCCTAAGAAAGTGCCCAACAATAAACAGTTGTACCAAATGCTACCTGACTGAACCAAGATTCTAACTTTCTTTTATGTACACAAAGTATTTTGCCAGTGTGTTTAATCACTGAATTTTCAAAGCTTGCAATTACCATGAAGATTAAAGGAAGATAAAATCAACACTGAGGAGGCAGAGTAGAGAGTCAGAAACTAACTGGATCCTTGGTGAACTCACTCTGGTCTGAATCAACTGATTCAAAATTTGTTCTCATTTGTACACCTGGTTAAGTGTGCTAATACATTTCCTTTTTGGTTAAGCCCATTTGAGTTGGGTTTCCAAATATATGCAGCCAAAAGCAACCTAAAATAACTACACAAGGATTTTTATTATTTTTATTATGATTATCTATAGTATGTTATTTTGTTTAGCATGAATGATCACCCCCATTTTATAATCCATAAATAAAATGCAAAAAGACAATATTTTTACATTTATTTTAAATCTAGGCTGTTTAGTAAACTTTATAAACAAAGTACAATTTTATTTTCTAGTTATATAATTATATAACCTCTGATAATCACCATTTTCAAACATTATTGTTGGAATGAGTATTGAATTTATCAAATCCTTAGTCAGCATTGAGATGATGACATTGTTATGTTTAAGAGGTTCTTTTGTATTTTTCTAATTTTAAAACCATTCATGAATTCTGTGATTAAGTCTCATGTGGTCAGATTGATGACTCTTTAAAGAATTGTATAATTCATTTGATAGCTTTCTACTTGCTCTTTTTTAAAATCTGTTTTAATCAGTCATAAGTAAGTTTCTTTTTTATACTGCATTTGTAATATTTGGTAATGGATTGAGTTTGTTTCCATGCATTCTACACCATGAAAAGTTTAAGTAGCCTCTGAATTGTCAAAATTACTAGCAGAATTGTATATTTTTATAATTTAAAAGTGCCCTTTATATATCTCATGATCCTATGTCTATTTCTAAATTTTATTTAATCTTCTCATTTTTTCCTAATTATAATTGCCAAACTTTTGCATATATTGTGTCTTACTTTATTTTAAAGACTGTCATCTCAAACATATTTACTAGTCCTGTTCTTTAATGTTTTTTCTTACTCTTGTAACTTCTGCCATTATTTTTTTATACACAAAATGTAGTTCATACTACATGTACTATTTTGTTTAACATCATTCATAATCAGTATATCTTTCTATGAATGTACAATAACTTGTTATTTCCTTATTTTGAATTATGTATGCTATTTCTAAATTTCCTGTTGTTACTATTATATATAACTGTGATAAATATCATTAGAAATTCTTGTGAATTTCTCTGATTACTTCCTGAGGATAAATTCTTGTACAAAAAGTCACTAGGCTAAATACTTTCTCTCTTGCTCTCTTTCTTTGCTATGAAGCAAATTAATTGGCTCTTAAGAAGTTTGTACAATATCTATTGGTATACAGTTATGAGTTTGCTTTTGAAACATATGGAAATAAATTTAGATAATGTTTGACCTTTTCCCAGCAATCGCTCATTAAAATTATAAATGGAAGTAGATGATCTTATATTCCTTTTTTCAGTTGATAAAATTGATTGAAAAACATCTCAAAGGTATTTAGTTTTAGAATTCTCTTAATGAGGAGGAAAAGAATAGATATGAAAATAGTAAACTTCCATAGATTTTGGTGTTATACACAGAAGAAATAATTTAAGTGATTTAGCAGTAAGTTATAAACTCTGAACTCTAACTTTTCTATAGTGTCATACTTTATTATATAAATAGAGGAAGGGAAACATCTAGAAGTTAAACATACTTTAACTTTATTATATAAATAGAGAAAGGGAAAGCATTGTTAATGCTTTCACTGAGATAAGAAAAGGAATCTCAGTAGGGGGAAGCAGAATGAGGCTATTCTCTATACATTTAATAACCTCTCTCCTTCTAACTTTCAGCTTGCTTTCTTGTCAAATTCTCTGTACTCTTCAAGGACACTCTAACTAGTAGCAAAGCACACTTCAGCAAAATTTAGAATAACAAAGCAACTCTTCTGGCCTCCAGTTTTATATATTAAAATGGTTGCTTAGAATAAAGGAATATGATATTATGTTATAAGCTCACCAATTGTTATGTATTCAAATGTGTCTGCTACTTATTAATTTAGTGACATTGGGGAAGCTAATTAATATTTCTAAGTCTCAGGAATATTTAACAGTAGGATGAAAATTTATATGTTTATTTACAAACTATTTTTATTACTTATGCTATTATGTTTTCACTGTTCAATTGAGGTGTATGTGTGGTGTGCATGCATGTGTCCAAACAATTTCATAGGTTCAAGAAGCATAAGCATATACCACAGTCATTTTTTTTCTGAAGGAGAAAACTTATTGAAGGGAGACTTGGATTCAGATTTACTATCCATTAGCTATATAACCTTGGATAAGTTACTTAATTCTTTTTTGTTTTATGCATCATCCATCTTTTTTCCTATACTGGCCAGTTGAAGAAATTGCTTAGGTAAAGTGAGTTTTATTCCTGGAACAGATTCTTTATCTCTTCCAGACCTTTTTTATTCCCCTAGCTAACCATCTCATTATGCATACTGCTAAGGTCAGACAAAGGATGTCAAACAGCAAAAACCTCCTTTGTCTTTTAGTTTCATTACTACGCATGCCGTATATTCTTTATACTAAACTACCACTTATTTAAATTTCTTTCTTCTGTCTGTCAATACTGGTATAATAACAATATGAAAAAAGTTTTAAATGGGTACCAGTCTGCTTAGAACGTGTCAAACTATTACTGCAAAACACTGGGTGAACCAATCCCCAAGAGCCATCTGTACTGAATCAAGAACTCTCTGGAGCTATGAATATTTTGTTTTGTTTCAGTAGTTTTTGTCTGTCTTTTCTTTTCTTCTTCATAATCTTTACTTGGGAAAAATTTACATTGAATTCACAATCAGGCTTATTCTGTTCTTCCCAACACAATAGTGGAAATGAAACAAAATGTATAGCCAGCATATTGTTGATATACAGTTTCCGTAATGCTGGTGAATGTGGCATTTACATGCCTGACAGATGTTTACCTTTGTGATTATTTAGAATTATATTTTCCATTGCCTTTCTATAATGTCTATTAGCAGGAAGCTGAGAGCTGAAAATTTAACTTTGAGTAAATTTTTCACTAACAAAAATGTATAAGGAACCAGTAATGTCATTTTTATTTCTATTATTATCAATTATGTCTGATTGTGACAATAAATGTCAACCAGAGGCTGATCACCTGACTCTCCATCACCTTCTAAAGATGAGTCCTTCACACCCCTTCTTCACCAGCAACTGCCCCCTATAAAATCTTTTCTTCTTCCTCAGTAAATTGTATTTTATATACAAACTATATTATTTATTTCCAAACTGTTGTTTATTACTTAGGTAAATATGTTTTCACTGTTCAACTGATATATTTTTCTAACTGAAAAATTATTTGTGTCTGTTGCAATTAGATGGAATGCCTATTTTTTCCCATTAAAATTTATGGAGATATATACAAACACACACGGGCATATACACACATACACATATACATATATATATACATATATATATATATATACTCATATATAGAGACATATGTGTATGTGAGTATAAGCAAATTTTTCAGGTACCAATAAAAATTGTTAACTAAAAAACATATATAAATTTATTCCTGAGAGATTCAGAAACCAGTATAACTTTTACTGTCTATAAATGTAACTTCCTTATTGAATATCATAAATGAACCTTTGGATTAAATATCAATCATTATTAAATTCCATAAATATTGATAGTGTATTGCATATATAATATTATAAAGTATACACTTAAAAGGCATTTGTATAATTGTTGTTATAAATTTCAAATATTATTTTCCATATAAATGATATATGAATCTTAACATTCTGTTTTAAAAATGCAGAAATTAGGGCTTCCCTGGTGGTGCCATGGTTGAGAGTCTGCCTGCCGATGCAGGGGGCGCGGGTTCGTGCCCCGGTGCGGGAGGATCCCACATGCTATGGAGTGGCTGGGCCCGTAAGCCATGGCCGCTGAGCCTGCGCGTCCGGAGCCTGTGCTCCGCAACGGGAGAGGCCACAACAGTGAGAGGCCCGCGTACCGCAAAAAAAAAAAAAAAAAATACAGAATTTAGAAGTACCAAATTTTGATAGTAAATATGTCTAATTTAAATTTAAATATGTGAAACAAAAGACTGTGAACACAGAATCTAGTCTTCTTAGAAATTAGGATTTATTTTTTATTTTTGTCTAACAATTTAACTTCTCTATGCTCATAAATAGCATAATAATATGCTGTTTATAATGCTATTTATAGAATAGCATTATAAATGCTCAATAATAGCACAATAATAATTGTCTAACAATTTAACTTCTTTATGCTCATAATTCAAAATTATCCGTTTTATTATCTATTTTAAAGTAAATTCTTCCCACATCTCACTGTTTACAATAATGGTTCCTTCAAAAAATATTCCTTAGAATATGAATATATATATATATATGTAAAATCCCTTAGTGGCAATAGTGAAGGTATGATGGCTTCATTAGCACTTGTGACTTTGTCCTTGTAAGCATGGATAAGTCATAATTTGGATGGTGACCTTCTATACCTCTTTATCCATCCATCTAGTATCTGCTTGTCTGTCCATCTATCCATCTACCCATCCATCCATCCCTATCTACCTATATATTTATCTACCTACCATCTCTCTGTATTAGACTTATTCATTTCTTTAAGAAAAAATATATAGTTGAAGCTTATATAAATGTAATAAAGTGCATTTGACCTTGCTTGAAGAAAAACTCCATGGATCCTCCTGGGTGGTGTTATTATGGCATAAGTTACTTAATTGCAACAACTTAATCCATTGAAAAAAATTAGGCATATTTCTTTTGACTAAGTGCTGACTGCATCAACATTTCAGATAGAGGCCACAATTGTTAAAATATAAACCCTTGAAATAACCAATTTATCAGAATCAGAGAAGAATAAAAAGAAATATTTAGTGATTTTGTTAACATATGAAAGGACCATAGATTTTTTTTTAAACTAATTTATTTATTTATTTATTTTTGGCTGTGTTGGGTCTTCGTTGCTACACGTGGGCTTTCTCTAGTTGCAACAAGTGGGGCCTACTCTTCAGTGCGGGCGTGGGCTTCTCATTGTGGTGGCTTCTCTTGTTGTGGAGCACAGGCTCTAGGTGCGTGGGCTTCAGTAGTTGTGCCTCGCAGGCTCAGTAGTTGTGGCACACGGACTTATTTGCTCCACGGCATGTGGAATCTTCCTGGACCAGGGCTTGAACCCGTGTCCCCTGCATTGGCAGGCAGATTCTTAACCACTGCACCACCAGGCAAGACCAGGAATGGATGTCTTGACATATGAGAAACCATTTTTGCCTTAGCCATTTTGTGATCTAAGCCTGGCCACAATGCTTGCCCTTGTAGAGGTCTCAGGAATTAAAGATCTTAAGGGAATAAAGGAACGCAGAAACATAGCCTGCTATCAGGCAAGAGAAGTAACAATAGCAAAGATAAAATAGTTGTAATGACTCCCAGTTATGTTTCAATAGTAAAGATTAGCCTGAAGCATTCAACCACCAGATCAACTGGAACCTAAGGGATGTTGATGATGACCTTTCTGACCCTCCTGACTTCAATCAACTAAAGTTTGGACTCCACTGAAAGCCCAAGCCCCTTCATGAATAGGCATGTGCTTTTAGCTTAAAATATCCCCTTGGACTTCCCTGGTGGTCCAGTAGTTAAGACTGAGCTTCCACTGCAGGGAGCATGGGTTCCATCCCTCATTGGGGGAAATAAGATACCACATGCCTCGAGGCCCCCTCCAAACAATAACTTTGCCAATTTTGCTGTTGGGGAGACACTGTATTGGGAAAGATCCCCAGTGTCCTCCTTAATTTGCTGCAAGTAATAAGTCCTCCTGGGAATTCCCTGGTGGTCCAGTGGTTAGGATTCCAGGTTTTCTACTGCTGGGGGCCCGGAGTTGGATCCCTGGTCAGGGAACTAAGATCTGGCAAGCCACATGATGGGGCCAAAAGTAAATAAATAAACAAACTCTTCCTTCTTTTGTGCTTTGGCTTGGTTGCTCTGTTGGCTCCACACCCACTGGAGGACAATAACACTGTCTCTAACAGTTTTTTTGTTTTTTTTGGTTGTGTTGGGTCTTCATTGCTGCGCATGACCTTCTCATTACAGTGGCTTCTCTTGTTGCAGAGCACGGCTCTAGGCATGTGGGCTTCAGTAATTGTAGCATACGGGCTCAGGATTTGTGGCTTGTGGGCTCTGGAGCGCAGGCTCAGTAGTTGTGCTGCATGGGCTGAGTTGCTCCACCACATGTGGAATCTTCCTGGACCAGGGCTCGAACCTGTGTCCCCGGCATTGGCAGGCGGATTATTAACCACTGCTCCACCAGGGAAGTCCCTCTAACAGTTTTAAGGTAAAAGATTACATTGTGTGGGGCACGTCTGTCAAAAATCAATTTTTCTATTTTGTTTTTGCCTTGCCGCACGGCTTGTAGGCTTTTTGTTCCCCAAGCAGGGATCAAACCCTGACGCTTGGCAGTGAAAGTGCAGAGTCTTAACCACTAGACCACCAGGGCAGTCCTAGAAACTGAGGTGTTTTCTTCAGGGACCATAGATTTTTTAATCATGGGAAGTATCCACTGAGACTAATTACAAAGTTAAAACTGAGTTACCAATTTAATGGCTTTGGCATTAGGAGAACCTGACTCTTGTTCTGATAGTGATAATAATAGTGAGAAATCAAAATAATATTAATCCTAATATTAATTACTGTTGCTACTACCATAGCTAACATTTGCTAAACGGTTAAAACTGGCAAGACATTGTACTAAGTATTGAATATTTTGCCTTAATAATTTTATTTGATTTCACATTCCCAATGTGAAAAATACTATTATTGCCTATCATTTTACAGATGAGGAAATAAACTTAAAGAAATTTAAAGAAATCTATCAATAGTTTCTCAGCTCATAAACTAAGGATCTTGGATTTAAAACCAGGTTGTTTGACTATAGAATCTACCTTCTTAACCACAATGCCCCATCATTGTGAAAATAATCACCTTCTCAGGATCTCCATTTCTTTATCTGTAAAATGAGAAATATCAGATTAGCAATATCCAATTCTTATGCAAAGTTTCTAATTTTCTTAAGTATTATAAAGAAGGGAACATTTAAGGGGAAAAAATTTACTTGGTTCTTTTTATTCTCTGTGATAACACAGTGCGTAGCCTAAATATTTGTATCCACAATACCCTTTGCTTTTCCTTGATTAATGTTTGTAGAGTTAGGGAATCACTTTATAAATGTGTAAAGAACACATAGTCTCTACTGCACAAAGTAGTCTTTTTATCTTTTATTCCCATTCTCTAATTTATCGTCTTTTTGTAGTGTTTTCTTAAGCTCAGTTATTTATTTTGAGGCTTCTTTTTGTAATAAGTTTTGTAGCTTATTATTTATTATGTTATCAACTACCATGAAATCATATTCATATTTTTTAAAAGAGCATTCCATTATTGATCACTATTCATAAATTTCCTAATCGCTTTTAGCATTTATAGCAAATCATCTTCCTTGTCTCAAATTGGTTAATTATGTATAATAGAATCTCCTTTTCCTGTGGTTCAGCCCATCCATGATCAGTTTTTTGATGTCAAGAGCACTCTAGTGGTAATTGAAAGATCTAATATGTTTTAACAAAAGTTCATTTAATTTAGCTGAAATTATGAAAAAAGCATCAGAATTCCACATAATTCTTGATATGCTCAGGTTGGTCTTAGCATTGTAACTCTGATATTGTACCAAAAAATGTAGATATCTTACTAATGGCATTGTCATTATGTTTAATTTGAAAAAAGGAAGGTAATCACCATATAAGAGTTTTTAAATAGATGCTTTTGTTTTTTTAATTTCTCCTTTCCTCTTGGCCGATTTAATGGCCCCTATCACTGTGTGACTTATAAAATCAATTACTAGGTAAGGAATTAAAATCTGAGAGATAAGTTTTACAAGGTACATTGAAATATTCTACATGCTGGTTTAAGATATGACCCTCCAGAGTAACATTTCAGTGTGCGATTAATAGAAACTACTCTTAACTATACTATACATATGGAATTTTTCTTGTTCCTTGTGCAGTATGGTAAATCTCTTCTTTGTTGTGTCTGTGGTAAACAAGTAATAAACTTGTTTACCACGTACAAGTTGTTGTTTCTGTGGTACAAATAGTAAACTTTATTTCTTAAGAATATATAAAGTGAACTGGAGTTTTTATTTCCTAACAGCTAAATAGTTAAATTGGGCTAAACCAAAATGTGGAAGAGATTTAGTCAAGATAACATAATTCAAGGCTGGGATTTACTTTCCCTGATCACAATTAAATAATACAAGTTTTATGGGAAATAAAAACAGTTTCAGTATACTTCTGTATCTTTGGATCCTTTTTCATTATTATTTTAAACAACTGTAGTAGAAAACACATCTGAGAAATAAAATGTGTTCTAGTTTTATTATTTCCTCTTTATTACTAGTTGTAGACACATTATTTAAAATATTGCATATAAACATTCAATGGCTATAGTGTTTATTAGTGCATTTTATTTTTGTCATAATATATTCTTATTAAATTATCACCAAAGGTTAAATATAAGTTAATGTTATCCTGAAATACTATTATCATGACATACCATTATCCTTTCTAAACTCACTTGACATAACTTGTCATTGTGTTTAAATGTGCTCAAAACACTGTTCATTATAATTTATAAAAAAAAAATTATTAGCAGTATAGGTTAAAATATGATTGAATGCAGATTGCACATGACCAAGTCAGTTACAATGATTGTAATAACTTTACTTGGAATAAATTTTTTTACTAGAAATTAGTTAACTCATTGTGAACATGATTATTTCATTTACAAAATAAATCCTATTGGCCAAAATAATTAAAAGTATCCAATAAGTGACAAAAATTATCAAAGAAAAACTGAAAAGTACCTCTTTAGTTTATACTACACCATATATTTTATATTTGTTCCATGCCTACTGTTAAAAGACTTTTAAGGTGACAATTTTAAAACATACATATGCAAGATAATTTTGTCAATTATTTTAAAATGGAGAAATAATATAACAAATAGCTTAGGTATATTGTTTAAACCTTTAATATACTAGAATAATTTGAGAACAGATGAGATAATGTATTCAAATTTCTCCCTGTAGGTTAAGTTATAATAAATATAGATAATTAAATTCATAGAGCATTCCCAAGCCTCTTTTTTAAGAAATAAAATTTTCATATCTGTATTTCTCACTGCCCATTTTTACTGCTTATTTTCTGTCACTGGGAGTTCAGTGATCAAAAGAACAGAATTGAAAAGGCTTACAGACTCTGCACTTAAAAAGATCACTCAACAGAGTGATGAGTACCTGAAGTATATATGTTGAATTCATAACCAGACGTCAACAGAAAGAGGGAAAATGTTCATATATGTATTCAGCATGAAAGGACTGCCTTCTACAGTGGCCTGTCCATGTAAGGGACCTGGCAAGTGTGGGTACAGATGGTTAGAGCACAGCTGGAAGAATTACACACATTTGGTGGACATCAATGACACCAATGCTGAACAACTTATAGTCACAATTTTTTTAAAAAAGAAAAAGAAAAAAATCCCTTAGGCTACTTCAGCAACTTTGTAGTTTCTGGAAACCTTACTTTTGGAGAAACTGATTTTTGCTGGGAACCAAAAGAGACATCTGTCAAGAGTATGAGAAGTCAGCTCACAGACTGGGAGAAAACATTTGCAAAACACATATCTGCTAATGGACTCTTATCTGAAATATACAAAGAAGTCTTAAAACTTCAACAATAAGA
The DNA here is from genome assembly GCF_005190385.1 of Monodon monoceros. Taxonomy (NCBI): domain Eukaryota; kingdom Metazoa; phylum Chordata; class Mammalia; order Artiodactyla; family Monodontidae; genus Monodon; species Monodon monoceros. Next base: position 99,669,851 of record NW_021703767.1, on the reverse strand, counting down.
AAATGAACAACCAATTTTTTTAAGTGGGCAAAAGACCTAAACAGCCACTTCACTAAAGAAGATAAACATATGGCAGATAAGCATATGAAAAGATGGTCCACATCATGTGCCATCAGGGAAATGCAAGTTAAAATGAGATATCACTACACACCTATTAGAATGGCCAAAACCTGGGGCACTGACAACACCAATTGCTGTTGAGGTTGTGAGCAACAGAAACTCTCATTCATTGCTTGTGAGAATGCAAAATAGTACAGCCATTTTGGAAGAGAGTTTGGCAGTTTATTATTTTTTTTTTATAAATTTATTTATTTTTGGCTGTGTTGGGTCTTTGTTGCTGCGCGCAGGCTTTTTCTCTAGTTGCAGCGAGCAGGGGCTACTCTTTGTTACAGTGCGCGAGCTTCTCATAGCAGTGGCTTCTCTTGTTATGGAGCATGGGCTCTAGGCACGCGGACTTCAGTAGGTGTGGCACACGGGCTTAGTTACTCCGCGGCGCGTGGGATATTCCTGGACCAGGGCTCGAACCCATGTCCCCTGCATTGGCAGGTGGATTCTTAACCACTGCGCCACCAGGGAAGCCCTTACGAAATAAACATACACCTACCAAATGATCCAGCAATCATGTTCCTTGGTATTTACCAAGGAGTTGAATGAGTTGAAAACTTATGTTCACACAAAAACCTGTACACAGATGTTTATAGTGGCATGATTCATAATTTCCAAAACATGGAAGCAACCAGGATGTCCTTCAGTAGATGAACGGACAAAATAGTTCATTGTCTACTTGTACCACAGTGCTGTCAAGCCATGAAAAAACTTTTAGGAACCTTAAATGCATATTACTAAGTGAAAGAAGTCAACCTGAACAGGCACACACTCTGTTATTCCAACTGAATGACATTCTGGAAAAGGCAAAACTATGGAGATGGTAAAAATATTAGTGATTGCCAGGGGTGGGGGGAGGGAAGGATGAATAGAGTAGAGGGCATTTTTAAGTCAGTGAAACTAATCTTTATGATAATATAATGGTGGGTACATGTCATTATACATTTGTCAAAACCCATAAAATGTACAACTCCAAGAGTATATTCTAATGTAAATTATGGATTTTGGGTGATAATGATGTGTCAATATAGGTTCATTGATTGAAACAAATACTTCACTATGGTGGGGGGTGTTGACAGTGAGAGAGGTTCTGCATGTATGGAAGAGGGCTGTAAAGGAACTCTCTGTATTTTCCAGTCAATTTTGCAGTGAACCTAAAACTGTTCTAAATAATAAAGTCTATAGAAAAAGAGAGAGGAAGAGAGGGAGAGGGAGAAAGGCAGGGAGAGAGAAAGAGAGAGAGAGTGCAGTCAACCACTGAAGCTCAGAAAAGATAAATCTGAATAGACCAAGGGAACCAGAAGTGAAAAATTTTGTCATAGCTTTTTCGTTATAGACCATTCCTATTGAAGTGGGAAATATGAATCATTCAAACCCAATCATAAGACCCCTTACACCCTTTCATACTTTTTAGGTTATGACCCACATAAGAAATACATTTTATGTTGGGATCCATTGTGCACAGACAATCATTATATATATATGCACAAACCATTGAAAGAAAACATCCACTAAACAATTTTACACTTAATACATGCAGTGTACTCATATTTTCTCTTTTAGTCAACATTATTAAAAAATATGCTGGACACGTTTCAGTTAAGTGACTATTTTTCTTTTTTTTCCACAACTCCAGTTTACAAAACATCACCTGGAAGGCAGTCTAGTGTTGAGATCAGAGATCGTGTTAAGGTCAGTCACACATATGATTGCTGTTCTCTGGTATTTTGCAGATCGCAGAATGGATAGATAAAACTAATTCAGAATCTTATGTCTGCCTGGACACTTAGGGGTTGACTTCATCTAAGGCACTAAGGGACATCTTGCGGTTGAACTCACACATGAAGGACAGGATGTAGCAAATATTCCATCTTCCTCTTCTAGCCAGGAGCGTAGCACTAGTGACTGACAGTTATTGAATACTAACTACCAAGTGCTTGCTTCCTGGGAATTGATTAGATTAGCCAGAAGAGTTCGTGATGGATACACATAGCCAAGGAAAGTCACACATCATCCCTCGGTTATCAGAAAGGAATCCTACCCTACACAGAAAAAGATTAAAAGAGTTGGTGTTGGACTAGGGATACAAATGATCACTGTCACTGACTGACATTTTATTCCTCTGTAAGGAATACTGCAGAGATTTGACTTGGTGAAAAGAAGACAGAGAATAAGTCTTGTACATGTGTACTCAATGCTTTATTCCTTCCCATGGTCACAAAGGAGAATTTTGCTTTTATCTATTCAGGCTTTTCTATCATTTCTTTTCTTTACCATAAGGAACTCCTGTTAGCTTGCCCCACCACACAAAGGACTGCCCTGGAGGGAGCTGGGGAGTTGCATCTTTACTTGATTAACTCCAGGCATGTCTGCATCAGAGTAATAGCTGGACTTGTACTAGAGGTAATAGTGGGAGAAAATCGTAACCATCATCACCATAGTCGGATAGAGAAAGGGGAAAGCGGCTAGAGAAATAAGAGTCTACACAAGGTGGATTGGGATAATGCTCTTTTGAGGTTATTTTGAGAGGAAAAGAGAATTTTGAGGAGACTCTGTCCTGCTTATGAGGGTAAGAAAAAAAGACGAAGGAATTTTCTGTCGTGTTGCCCTACGTTAAAAAAAAACCTCCATTGGTGTTTTTTTCAGAAATTGCATTAAAGATTTAAATTGCTTTCAATCATGTTTTGGTTGAAATTCTTCGTGTTGTTGAATTGTTATTTTTGTTGTACAGCAGTAATAATAATAATATTATTGTAAATAGTATTAAAACAATACTAAAATCATCATTACTATTATTATCATTATCGTTATTATTATTTCAAGAATACTATATGCCAGGAGTTACCTACAACTGATAGGAGTTAAATAAAAACTGAAAATTAATCATAAAGTTAATTTTTCCAACATTATATAATACCTAGGATTGCTCTTTAATCCACCTCTAAGTCTCAACTCACATTTTTTTTTTAATTTATTTATTTTTGGCTGTGTTGAGTCTTCGTTGCTGCTCATGGGCTTTCTCTAGTTGCGACGAGCGGGGGCTACTCTTTGTTGCAATACGCGGGCTTCTCATTGCGGTGGCTTCTCTTGTTGCAGAGCACGGGTTCTAGGCATGCGGGCTTTAGTAGTTGTGCCATGCCGGCTCGATAGTTGTATACAGTATACTCAGCAACCTTGGGAAAGATTAAGGCTCAAATCTTAAAGCAACAAAGCAGACAGCCATGAGAGTTTACATATATTTCAATTTTACAAAGTTTTCTTTTTAATGTCTCAGTAGTTGATGGCATTATTAGACATATTTTACTATCTACTAGCTCCATCAAATAGTAGACAAGATAGAAAATATGAATGGAGATCACTATTCCTTGTGGATTATATTTGACATGATATACTATGGTGTTTCAAATACCCAGTTTTATGTATCTCTGCTGAGAAATGGAAATCTTTATTTTGTTTCATTTATCTGATTTATTACACTATTGAATTCAGAAATCACACTCAATCCAGTATGATTCCTCATCTGTCTTTCAACTGAAAATAACAACCAAAACAAAAATCAATGACCATTTTTTTAATAAAAAGGTTCCTCTCATATAAGAAAAATAGCAAGGCTTTTCTTTAAACAAATATTAGCCTGGCCAGGGAAAATCATGCTCCAGGGAACTGGTTTGATAAATATTAATGTCTAGTTCAATATTAATACTTTGTTTTTAGTTGTGACACCGTGATATTAGCAAAAATGTCATGTGACACAATCATAAACCTATATATTGAGGTGAGATTACATCAGTTGTTTGTTGGGCTTGAGGGGAGAATTTTGCTTCCTCCTTTGAGGCATTCTATGACACTGTTTCTCAAAGTCTTCTGAGGACTACAGACATTAGTCACTTGTTAAAAAAATTCCTCAATCCTGTCCCTGGTCCTACTGACAAAAATCTTCCGAAGTTACAACTCAGAACCTACATTTTTATTTAACTAATCAGTTTATTTATTTATTTTTTAATTAATTAATTAATTTATTTCTCTATTTATGGCTGAGTTGGGTCTGTTGCTGCGTGCAGGCTTTCTCTAGTTGGCGGTGAGCAGGGGCTACTCTTCCTTGTGGTGCGCAGGCTTCTCATTGCGATGGCTTCTCTTGATGCAGAGCACAGGCTCTAGGCGCACGGGGTTCAGTAGTTGTGGCACGTGGGCTCAGTAGTTGTGTCTCACAGGCTCTAGAGCGCAGGCTCAGTAGTTGTGGCGCATGGGCTTGGTGACTCCGCGGCATGTGGGATCTTCCCTGACCAGGGTTTGAACCCACATCCCCTGCATTGGCAGGAAGATTCTTAACTACTGCGCCACCAGGGAAGCCCAGAACCTACATTTTTAAAAAGTACATCTTGAATGAGAAATACTGCCCTGTGTTTCAGAATAAATTCATAGTCCACAGAAATCTTTAATATTCTAAGTAACTAGAATTAACTACCAAGGATGTTGCAATTTATAATACCAGATAATTTATAATTAATATTAAGTAGAATTTAAATTATATATTAATTCAATTTGAAATATTATCAATATTTTAAGAAATATAACAAAATATTTTCATGCCAATTTAGAAATATGCATTAAAATTTTAATTGTTTAATGGTAATTGAGAATCTAATTAGTTAAAAATTAAGAAATATATAATATGTAATATTAACTTTAATATTTAATAATATTTAACAGAACCATGACATTATATATTCCAAAATAGGTTAGTGTTTAATGTTCTCTACAGAAGACTTGTACCAGGGAATTTATTTTTAAAGAGATAACAGAGTTTATAATATATTATGGGTAGAAGGAGGCTTAGGGATCTGCTACCCCAAAACTTCCACTATCATGATGAGAAAAGAGAAGCCCAGGGAGGTAGCAAAACTAGGATCTGCACTTGGCTCCCCAGAGCATTTTTTTGTTACACTATGCATCATTCTGAGTTGTTATACATGTGCCTTTCAAACCGGTGGAAGAGGATCCTAGTTAAGAACATATACTTTGAAGTCAGAGAGATTTGGACTTGAACACTAATCTATTTTTGTAACATTAGAAAAGTGTCTTAATTCTCTGTATCTCAGTTTTTCAGCATATTGGGGAAAACAGAACCTATCTAATTGGATAGATATAAATATTAAATCAGATACAGCATTTCAGGTGTCTGACCCTTTATTGCTATCTACCTTATATATATTTACATATATATAATGGTTATACGTATATATAAATTATGATTTATTTATAACCATTTATATTTTGAGTTTAATATATTTTCAGTAGGTAATGCATTCAAGTAGTTGTTTTAAAAAATCAAAGCATTATGAAAAGCTATACAGTAAAAATTCTCCCACTTTGCTTCTACAAGTCTCCTTCCCTGTAGATAACCACATTTGTGTAAGTGTGTGTGCCTGCTTCTAGATTTTCTTTATGTAAATACCAAGAAGTACAAATTAATATATATTCTTTTTTCCCTTCATGCATTAATGATGGCCACACACTGTTTTACAGATACTTTGTTTTAACTTAACATTATATCTTGGAGGTCACACAATGTCAAATTACAGAGAATGTCTTCAATTCTGTTTTACAGAAGACTCATAATAGTAGTCATTGTTTTCATGGCAACTAGCATACACGAGGCACTATTTTGTTTTAAGTGCTTTACATATATTAAGACATATGTAATGGCATATTCTTCAAAACCACACTAGGAAATGTATGTTTATTTCATTCCCATTTATAGCTGAAGAAGCCATGTTTATGAATGTTGCCCCAATGAACCATAACTTATTTATCCAGTACTCTACTAATGCAAAATCATGTTGCTTCCAAACTTTTCTTTTTATTAAAACCAGTGCTGCAGTAAATAATCTTGGACAGAAAAATATTTGCAAATATATCTATAGGATAAATTCTTAGAAGTCAGATTACTGAGTAAAAATGTAAATGCCTTTGTAATTTTGATAGATGTTACCAAATTACCCTCTTTAGTGATTTTTAATGTGTAGTTCCACCAGCAATGTATGAGTCTTTATTTCCCCATAGCCCTGCTAACAGAGTATGCTGCCAAACATTTAGATTTTATCCCCAAATAGGACAAAAAAATGCTATCTCACTGTAGTGTTAATATTAATTTTTCTTACTAGGAATTAGGTTGAGCATCTTTTCATTTTTTCAAGACCAATTTGTATTTCCTTTTCTGTTCATAACCTTTGCCTATTTTTAAAAATTGGACTGTTGGTCTTTTTGTTTTTTAAATAAATATCCAGGAATCCTTTTTATGTATTCAGGAGATTGACTCTGAATGCAATGTGACAACATTTTTTTTCAGGTTTTCACTTTTAGAAATAGACTTTATTTTTTGGAACAGTTTTAGATTTACAGAAAAATTGAAAAGATATTACAGTGAGTTCTCAAATATCTTGCACCCAGTTTTCCATTTTAATATCTCACATTAGTATGGCACATTTATTACAATTAATGAACTAATATTGATATATTATTATTAACTAAAGGCCATATTTTCTTCAGGTTTCCTTAGTTATTACCTAAGAAGTAACATACCATTTTCATCACATCATGTCAGAGTACATGCTGTCACATGATTTATCACTGTTGGTGTTGACGTTGATCACCTAGCTAAGGTAGTGTTTGTCAGTTTCTCTACTGTAAAATTACTCTCCCATCCTACCCCCTTTCCCTACTGTAGTCTTTGGGGAAAAAACACTGTGCTCAGCCCCAGCTTGAGCATGGAGAGTTATGCTTCCCCTTCTCAAGGGGGGTATACATAAATTACTTGGAATTTTTCATGAGAGATGCATTCATTATCCTCTCTTGAAACATTCCTTCACTTCTTTTTATCAGTATGGAATCTATGTTTTTTTTTGTACTTTAGGTTAAAATTCAATATTATTTTTTATATTTTATTGTTAAAAAAAGCTTTGTCCGTTGGGAGCTCTTTCAGTTGGCTCCTGTGTGTTCTTTTTGACATACCCCCATTAATGATTGGTTTGAGTACTTCTCACTTTCTAGCACTACAATATTCTCTAGGCTCATTTTTGTTTTGTTTTTCTTTTGCGATTTTGCGGGCCTCCCACTGCTGCGGCCTCTCCTGTTGTGGAGCACAGGCTCCGGACGCGCAGGCCCAGCGGCAATGGCTCACGGGCCCAGCCGCTCCGCGGCACATGGGATCCTCCCGGACCGGGGCACGAACCCGCACCCCATTCATCGGCAGGCGGACCCTCAACCACTGCACCACCAGGGAAGCCCTCGCTAGGCTCATTTTGTATATTTACAGCTCCAGCCCTAGAATCAGCCATTTCTTCAAAGAGTCTTAGTTCCTTTTATTGTAGAATGATATTAGAAACCAAGATCTGGGCAGTATGTGTGCTTCATGCTTGGGTGCTATTATTGCCTTCGGGCCTTTTCAGCCAATAAATGGAGAAAATATATGTGTATATATTACCTCGTGCGTGCATATGTAATTTCTGTATGCAGCTATCTGTGTCCATATTAATTAAACATGAGTTCATATGGATGATTCCAATTCTAATCCATTACCACAAGGATCATTCTAGCCCTCTCCCATTGATTAGTTATAAATTCCCACTCCAGTGGTGAATAACCTGGCTTCCACAATCTGCTATCCACTTAATTATTCAATTCCAATATATGTATAGAAGTATCAAAATTAACTGGTACCTGCATAAGAACTAACATGTAGTGCTTTTGTGCAACCCATATGCCTTTAGTTTTACAGAGTCAGATCATCTCCAGAGTATGTAGGCCAGCACATTTTCTGCCCATCTCCTTTAGTGAGGTTGTTTCATATATTTGTAATAGGTTCTCTCTTTTTAATTTTTTAACATATTTATTGGAGTATAATTGCTTTACAATGTTGTGTTAGTTTCTGCTGTATAACAAAGTGAATCAGCTATATGTATACATATATCTCCATATACCCTCCCTCTTGAGCCTCTCTCCCACCCTCCCTATCCCACCCCTCTAGGTGGTCACAAAGCACCGAGCTGATCTCCCTGTGCTATGCAGCTGCTTCCCACTAGCTATCTATTTTACATTTGGTAGTGTATATATGTGAATGCTACTCTCTCACTTCATCCCAGCTTACCCTCCCCCCTCCCAGTGTCCTCAAGTTCATTCTCTACATCTGCATCTTTATTCTTTTCCTGGCCCTAGGTTCTTCAGAACCATTTTTTTTTCTTTTTGGTTCCATATATATGTGTTAGCATATGGTATTTGTTTTACTCTTTCTGACTGACTTCACTCTGTATGAGACTCTAGGTCCATCCACTTCACTACAAATAACTCAGCTACGTGTCTTTTTATGGCTGAGTAATATTTCATTGTATATATGTGCCACATCTTTATCCATTCATCTGTCAGTGGATACTTAGGTTGCTTCCATGTCCTTACTATGGTAAATAGTGCTGCAGTGAACATTGGGGTACATCACTCTTTTTGAATTGTAGTTTTCTCAGGGTATATGATCAGTAGTGGGATTGCTGGGTCATATGGTAGCTCTACTTTTAGTTAGTTTTTTTTTTAACTTTATTTTATTTTTTATACAGTAGTTTATTATGTTATCTATTTTATACATATTAGTGTATATATGTCAATCGCAATCTCTCATCCCACCACCATCACCACCCCCCACCCCGCTTTCCCCTTTTCATGTCCATATGTTTGTTCTCTACATGTGTGTCTCTATTTCTGCCTTGCAAACTGTTTCATCTGTACGATTTTTCTAGATTCCACATATATGAGTTAATATACAGTATTTGTTTTTCTCTTTCTGACTTAACTTCACTCTATATGACGGTCTCCAGGTCCATCCATGTCTCTACAAACGACCTAATTTCTTTCGTTTTATGGCTGAGTAATAATCCATTGTATATATGTACTGTATATTCTTTATCCATTCATCTGTCATTTAGGGCATCTAGGTTGCTTCCATGTCCTGGCTATTGTAAATACTGCTGCAGTGAATATTGGGTTGCATGTGTCTTTTTGAATTATGGATTTCTCTGGGTATATGCCCAGTAGTGGGATTGCTGGGTCATATGGTAGTTCTATTTTTAGTTTTTTAAGGAACCTCCATACTGTTCTCCATAGTGGCAGTATTAATTTACATTCCCACCAACAGTGCAAGAGGGTTCCCTTTTCTCCACACCCTCTCCAGCATTTATGGTTTGTAGATTTTTTGATGATGGCCATTCTGACTGGTGTGAGGTTATACCTCATTGTGGTTTTGATTTGTATTTCTCCAATAATTAGTGATGTTGAACATCCTTTCAAGTGTTTGTTGGCAATCTGTATATCTTCTTTCCTGAAATGTCTGTTTAGGTCTTCTGCCCATTTTTGGATTGGGTTGTTTGTTTTTTTGATATTGAGCTGCATGAGCTGTTTGTATATTTTTGAGATTAATCCCTTGTAAGTTGCTTCATTTGCAAATATTTTCTCCCATTCTGAGGGTTCCCTTTTCGTCTTGTTGATGGTTTCCTTTGCTGTGCAAAAGCTTTTAAGTTTCATTAGGTCCCATTTGTTTACTTTTGTTTTTATTCCATTTCTCTAGGAGGTGGGTCAAAAAGATCTTGCTGTGATTTATGTCATAGAGTGTTCTGCCTATGTTTTCCTCTAAGAGCTTTATAGTGTCTGGCCTTACATTTAGATATCTAATCCATTTTGAGTTTATTTTTGTGCATGGTTGTAGGGAGTGTTCTAATTTCATTCTTTTACATGTCCAGTTTTCCCAGCACCATTTATTGAAGAGGCTGTCTTCTGTCTATTGTATATTCTTTCCTCCTTTATCAAAGATAAGGTGACCATATGTGCATGGGTTTATCTCTGGGCTTTCCATCCTGTTCCATTGATCTATATTTCTGTTTTTGTGCCAGTACCATATTGTCTTGATTACTGTATCTCTTTAGTATAGTCTGAAGTCAGGGAGCCTGATTCCTCCAGCTCCGTTTTTCTTTCTCAAAATTGCTTTGGCTATTCGGGGTCTTTTGTGTTTCTGTACAAATGGTGAAATTTTTGTTCTACTTCTGTGAAAAATGCCAGTGGTAGTTTGATATGGATTGCATTGAATCTGTAGATTGCTTAGGGTAGTAGAGTCATTTTCACAATGTTGATTCTTCCAATCCTAAAACATGGTATATCTCTCCATCTGTTTGTATTGTCTTTAATTTCTCTCATCAGTGTCATAGTTTTCTACATGCAGGTCTTTTATCTCCTTAGGTAGGTTTATTCTTAGGTATTTTATTCTTTTTGTTGCAATGGTAAATAGTGTTTCCTTAAGTTCTCTTTCAGATTTTTCATTGTTAGTGTATAGGAATGCAAAAGAGTTTTGTGCATTAATTTTGTATCCTGCTACTTTACCAAATTCATTGATTATCTCTGGTAGTTTTCTGGTAGTATCTTTCGGATTCTTTATGCATAGTATCATGTCATCTGCAAACAGGGACTGTTTTACTTCTTTTCTGATTTGGATTTCTTTTATTTCTTTTTTTTTCTTTGATTGTTCTGGCTAAAACTTCCAAAACTATGTTGAATAATAGTGGCAAGAGTGGATATCCTTTTCTTGTTCCTGATCTTAGAGGAAATGCTTTTAGTTTTTCACCATTGAGAACGATGTTGGCTGTGGGTTTGTCATATATGGCCTTTATTATGTTGAGGTAAGTTCCCTCTGTACCTACTTTCAGAAGGGTTTTTATCATAAATTTGTGTTGAGTTTTGTTGAAAGCTTTTTCTACATCTAGTGAGATTACCATATGGTTTTTATCCTTCAGTTTGTTAATATGGTGTATCACACTGATTAATTTATGTATATTGAATAATCCTTGCATTCCTGGGATAAACCCTACTTGTCCATGGTGTAGGATCCTTTTAATGTGCTGTTGGATTTTGCTTGCTTATATTTTGTAGAGGATTTTTACATCTATGTTCATCAGTGATATTGGCCTGTAGTTTTCTTTTTTTTCTGACACCTTTGTCTGGTTTTGGTGTCAGGGTGATGGTGGCCTCATAGAATGAGTTTAGGAGTGTTCCTCCCTCTGCTATATTTTGGAAGAGTTTGAGAAGGATAGATGTTAGCTCTTCTCTAAATGTTTGGTAGAATTCACCTGTGAAGCCATCTGGTCCTGGGCTTTTGTTTGTTGGAAGATTTTTAATCACAGTTTCAGTGCTTGTGATTAGTCTGTTCATATTTTCTATTTCTTCCTGGTTCAGTCCTGGAGGTTGTTCTTTTCTAAAAATTTGTTCATTTCTTCTAGGTTGTCCATTTTATTGGCATAGAGTTGCTTGTAGTAGTCTCTCATGATCCTTTGTATTTCTGCAGTGTCAGTTGTTACTTCTTTTTCGTTTCTAATTCTGTTGATTTGAGTGTTCTCTTCTTTTTTTCTTGATGATTCTGGCTAATGGTTTATCAATTTTGTTTATCTTCTCAAAGAACCAGCTTTTAGTTTTATTGATCATTCCTATTGTTTCCTTCATTTCTTTTTCATTTATTTCTGATCTGATCTTTATGATTTCTTTCCTTCTGCTAACTTTGGGGTTTTTTGTTCTTCTTTCTCTAATTGCTTTAGGTGTAAGTTTAGGTTGTCTATTTGAGATTTTTCTTGTTTCTTGAAGTAGGCTTGTAGTGCTATAAACTTCCTTTTCAGAACTGCTTTTGCTGCATCCCATAGGTCTTGGGTTGTTGTGTTTTCACTGTCATTTGTCTCTAGGTATTTTTTAATTTCCTCTTTGATTTCTTTGGTGATCTCTTGGTTATTTAATAGTGGATTGTTTAGCCTCCATGTGTTTGTACTTTTTATATTTTTTTCCTGTAATTGATATCTAGTCTCATAGTGTTGTGGTTGGAAGAGATACTTGATATGATTTCAATTTTCTTAAATTTACTGAAGCTTGATTTGTACCCAATATAGGATCTATCCTGGAGAATGTTCCATGAGCACTTGAGAAGAAAGTGTATTCTGTTGTTTTTGGATGTAATGTCCTATAAATATCAATTAAGTTCATCTTGTGTAATGTGTCATTTAAAGCTTGTGTTTCCTTATTTATTTTCATTTTGGATGGTCTGTCCATTGGTGAAAGTTGGTTGTTAAAGTTCCCTACTATTATTATGTTTCTGTTGATTTCCCCTTTTATGGATGTTAGCATTTGCCTTATGTATTCAGGTGCTCCTAGTTTGGGTGTATAAATATTTACAATTGTTATTTCTTCTTCTTGGATTGATCCCTTCATCATTATGTAATGTCCTTCTTTGTCTCTTGTAATAATATTTATCAGTCTGCCTTCCTTCCTGGGATTCCTCAAACTCCTAAATGTTTTTTATTTTTAATTTGTATACATTAAGGTTGACCTTTGTGCTTTAAATTTGGTGGGTTTTGACAAATACATAATTTTTTATCTGACATTACAATATCATACAGAATATTATCACTACCTAAAAAATTCCTTGAACTTCACCTATTAAATATGTTTTTCCTCAGAACCCCTAGAAACCACTGATCTTTTTGTCTCTGTAGATTTGCATTTTCCAGAACATTGTATAATTGGAATTATATAGTATATAGCTTTTTCAGACTGGCTTTTTTCACTTAAAAACATGTATTTTAGGTCCATCCACATTTTTTCATGGTCTGATAGCTCACTTCTAGTTTATTGCTGAGTAATATTCCACTGTATGGATTTACCATAGTTTGTGGACCTATTCACCTATTGAATAACATCTTGGTCAAATCCAGTTTTACAGTGATTATGAATAAATCTGCAATAAACATTTGTATGCATGTTTTTATGTATACATAAATTTTCAAATAATTTGGGTAGATATATCTGGGAGAATGAGTACTGAATGATATGGTGAGGGTTTTGCAAAAACTGTCAAACTGTATTCCAAAATAAATATACCATTTTGCATTCCCAAAAGCAATGAAAGTATTGTTCCAAGATCTTTTCAGCATTTGGCATTGTCAGATTTTTTAGGTATTAGCCATTCTAGTAATGTGTAGTTGTGTCTCACTGTTATTTTAATTTGCAGTTCCTTAATCACAGGTGATATCTTTTAATACATTTATTTGCCATTGATATATATTCTTTGATGAAGTGTCTGTTTAGATCTTTTGCCCATTTTTTAAATTGTATATTTTGCTTTCTTTTTGTTGAGTTTTAAGAGTTCTTCATTTATTTTGGATAACAGCCCTTTATCAGATATGTATTTTGGAGATAATTTTTCCCAGTTTGTGGCTCTTCTTTTCCTTCCCTTAACAGTACCTTTTACATAGCAGAAGGTTTTAATTTCATCAAAGTCCAATTTACCAATTTTTACTTTTATGGAACATGCTTTTGGTGTTGTAACTAAAAATCTATTGCCAAACCTAGTCACCTTGATTTTCTCTTATGTTTTTTTCTAGAATTTTTATCATTTTGCATTTTACATTTAGGTCTATAGTCATTTTGAGTTGATTTGATTTTTAGCATTTCCTTTTGATTTTTTACTAGCATTTCCAGTTCTTTGTTTATATTACCCATCTGTTCTTGCATGTTGTCAACTTTTTCCATTAGAGCCCTTAACATATTAATCATAATTGTTCTAAATTCCAATCTGTGTCATATCTGATGCTTATTATTTTTCTCCAGACAATATTTTTCCTTGCCTTTTTGCATGTCTCATAATATTGTGTTGAAACCAGACGTGATGTACTGGATAAGAGGAACTAAGCTAAATGGGCCTTTAGTGTTAACATATTTTGTTAACCTGGCTAGGAGTTGAGCTGTATTTAATGTTTGCTGTGGCTATAGTTTCCAGAAGCTTCAGATTCCTCTAGTGTCCCTGTTTTTGTCTTTCCTGCTGTCTTTGGATTCTCCAAAGAACTCTTCCTTAAATGGAATTTGGGCCTTGTAGGTCTTTCCGTTCTAATCCACTCTCTATATGGCATTAAATGTGTGGGAGGGGAAGCATTCTAAAATCTTATCATTCCATCTCAGTCTTTTACTGGGTTTATATCACTGGGCTGTTACCTTCACAAGTATTTCTTAGCTCCCTGCCCACCACCACCCCATTCCACCTTATGTGAGACAGGAAGGCTAGAGGCACTGGAGTTGGCAAATGCCCTTCCCTCTAGATGAAATAAGGCTCTGGTAGTCTTTTCCCCTTAAGAGATGGACTTTGTTATGGAGAATGTTCTGAGTATATTTCAAAATGCCTTTTTTCCTGTATCCCTGCCAGAGACCTGAGGGAATATTTCTTGGCTTTTCTGTGATAATCTAGAGGAGTTCCAGAAATAAAACACACAAAAGGATGGGAGTATTCCTAAGTCAGTGACCGCAGAAATTTCTCACACTCATGCTAGTCTATATTCAGACTCCAACAATTTGTCAAACTTATTATTTAAGTTTTCCTACCAGTTTATGGCTTCATCCACTTATGCTTCATGTAAGATGGTCTTAGCTGTGATTCTCTATATTTATCTGTCTCAACAGATTTCTGGGTGGCAATTACCCAGCAACCTCATTTCTCTAATAGGTCCAAGAATAGTCATTAATGTTGTTTGTTTAGTTTTTTTTTTTTTTTCTGATTGTGAAGACGGGAGTGACAACTTCCAAGACACGCTGGAGCTAAATCCAAAAGTTCTATCATTTGTTTTCTGACTGCTTAGAGGACTGATTGATTGATTTACCATGTAGATGTTATATTGTTTATAAAATGTTGCATAAGTCACAAACCATTTTAATTATTGAGAATTGATAAAATACTTGAATATATAGTAGGGCTACCACCCTTTTTAAACTAGTTATCTATTGTCTTATAGCACATTACCCCCAAAACATTGAGTTAACACAATAAACTTTTTTTTTTTTTTTAATCTTACACAATTTCTGTGGGTCAGAAATTCTGGAGCAACCTAGTTAACTCAAGGTCTCTCAAGATGTTTCAGTCAAGGTGTCAGCCAGTACTGCAGTCATCTTAAGGTTTGACTGAGGCTGGAGGATCTGTATTCACATTTTCTCTCAAATGAGTTGGAAGCTGATGCAACTGTTGCCATTTGGCCTCAGTTCTTCACCACCCATACTTCTCCCTTGGGCTGCTTGAGTGTTCCTACAACATAGTAGCTGACTTCCCCCAGAAATAATGATCCAAGAGAGGGCAAGGAGGAAGTAGCAGCCTTTTGTGAAATATTGTTGGATGTCACACATCATCATACTATATATTCAGCTAATAACACAGGTCAGCCCTAATCAATGTGGGAGGGGACTTCTTAAGTCTGTGTAGGTAGAAGGATCATTGAAGGCCATATTGAAGATGGGCTGTGACATCCTTTTTTAACTGTCATCCGCAGGATTTTCCTGGTTATTTTCACATATTTCATTTTTTTATATGAACTTTAGATTCAGCTTGCCCAAATTTAAGTTTTGTTTTTCTTTTTTTTTTGGCAGGGGGGTGGGGAGGTGTTAACATTACATTTAAAAATTAAGTAAGGGAGAATTGACGTCTTCATGAAGTAGGGTCTTATATAAGAATATATTATAACTTTCAATTTGTTCATATGTACCCATGCTTTTTGTGTTTTAACATTTTCTTCATAGAAGTTATCTGTATGTCTTGTTAAGTATGCTTTAGGTGCTTTATCCTTTTTTTATCTGTGTTTGTGTCTATTTTAATGTCTTTTTCTTCCATTATACCTTCTAACTGATAATGTTTTTTTGTCATAAGATGATAATTGATTGCTGTGTATTAAATTTGTACCCTAATATTTTATCACATTATTTTATTATAGTAGTTGAGCAGTTTATTCTCTGGTATAGTCTAGGCATAGTTAGCATATACAAAAAAAGTGAGAGTATTACATCTCTATTCCAGTGTTTATAACTTTAATACCTATGTCTTGTTTAACTTTTTTGGCTAATACTTGTGGTACAGTGCTATATTGTAACGATGCCTATGAGCATCCTTGCATTATATGAAACCTTGCCTTTGTGGCTGTCATGTTAAAGATATACCCACTGATTTCTATTTTACTCAATATTTTTAGCAAGTGTAGCTATTGAATTTTGTCCAATTCCTTTTTACCCTTTGAGATGATATGATTTTTCTCTTTATATCTAATAATCTGATGAATTACTTTAATAGACTTCATAATGCTGAACCAATCTTGCATACAGAAATAAACTGTACTTGGTTATGACAATAAACCTTTTAGTGTGCTTTTGGATAATATTTGGAAAATTTGCAATAACAATCATAAGTGAGATTGGTATGTTATTTTCTTTCTATGCACTCTGCAAATTTTTACTTATGGTGCCTTTTTTTTTTAATATTGTAAAGATTTTTTGTTTATTATCTTTTGGCTGTGTTGGGTCTTTGGTGCTGTGCGCAGGCTTTTTCTAATTGTGGCGAACGGGGGCTGCTCTTTGTTGCAGTGCGTGGGCTTCTTATTGCTGTGGCTCCTCTTGTTACAGAGCATGGGCTCTAGGCACATGGGCTGTAGTAGTTGCAGTATGGGGGCTCAGTAGTTGTGGTGCATGGGCTCTAGAGTGCAGGCTCAGTAGTTGTGGTGTACAGGGTTAGTTGCTCTGCAGCATGTGGGATCTTCCCGGACCAGGGCTCAAACCCATGTCCCCTGCATTGGCAGGTGGATTCTTAACCATTGAACACCAGGAAAGTCCCTATGGTACTTTTTTGATGAACAAAATTTTAAAATTTTCATGGATTTTTAATTTATGAATTTGGTTTTTGGTTAGTGTTTTTTGTATGTATTTTTGTTTTTGGGCTATTTCAAAGTTGCAAATATATTCTCCTATGTCTAGAAGTTTTATAGTTTCACTATTAACATGTAGGCTATGCTCCAACTCAAATTAATTTTTGTATAAAGTGCAATATATGTTGATGTGAAATAATAAATATATATATACATATATATGTATATACATACATATATACATATACATATATACATACATATATACACATACATATGTACATATGTGTATATATATGTATGTATGTGTATATATATATATATATAAACACACACATACACACACACATATATATACCCCTGGTTGCTGATACAGGGCTCCTAAAACCCTTGTAAATTCCTAACTGATAAGAGCACTAGGAACATTTTTTGTTCTAATGAGGCGACTCTGGCTGGGTCTTGGGTGGCTCATGGATTGGGGCTGGTAACCAGAAAGACCAAACCTTGATTAGAAGCTTGGAATTTTCAGCCCTTATCCTCCAGAAAGGGGAGAGGGGCTAGAAATTAATAATGGATTAAGCCCACATGAGGAAGCCTCCATAACATCTCAGTAGTACGGGTTTGGAGTGCTTCCATGCTGGTGAACACAACTACACTGGAAGTTGAACAAAACCACCTCCACGGGGACAGAAGTTCCTGTGTTTAGGAACTTCCCAGACTTTGTCCTATGTATACCTTCACCTGGCTATTCATCTGTATCCTTTATCATAACCTTTGATAAACTGGTACACCTAAATAAGTATTTCTCTGAGTTCTGTGAGCTGCTCTAGAAAACTAATTGAACTCGAGGTGGGGGGTGGGGTCATTGGAACCTCTGATCTATAGCCTGTTGTTCAGGACAGGTCATAAAGTGGGCTTGTGACTGGTGTCTGAAATGGGACGGGAAGGGGAGCAGTCTTGTGGGACTGAGCAGCGGCTGTGGGATCTGCTGTCTCTGGATAGTTAGTGTCAGAATTGAGTTAAATTGTAGGATATCCAGTTGGTGTTGGAGTCTTGCAAGTGTTTTGTGTGAATGGTAAAAGAGACACGGAGGTTTTTCCCCACAACAGGAGGGAAAGAGTGGGTTGGGAGAACAAACTTTTTCCTCTTCCTGCTTGATTCCAGTGTTTGGGGATTTGCAAATTAATTGACAATAAACAGATTAATATAAGTAAAGTTAAAGTTTATTTACACTTCTCATGCAGGAGTTGCTCAGTGATGAGTAATTCACTGAATAGCCAGAAATAAAGGTTTGTATACCAAAATCAACAAAAATGGAGAGGGAGAATTTAAGGCTTCCATGGGAAGGTATGGAAGGTTTTCCTGAGCTTTTTCTAAATGCCAATGACAATGGGCAATCTGTCTCCTGGACAGCTAAATTCACAGGAAACTCCCTCTGAGGGAAATTCATGGCAGCTAATTTTCAGGAAGCTCTGCTTTAGTCAGATAAAGGAAGTTCTGATAAGATTTTTTTCTGCCTCTTCTGTAGCTCAAATGTTTTCATTTTACAGTCATCCTTATACCAACTCCTAGAGTCTAAATGGGTCCTGACATTTCCCCCACTTGAAACTTCCTTAGAAGTTTCATTAAAAAAAAAAAAAAAAAGGGCTTCCCTGGTGGCACAGTGGTTGAGAGTCCGCCTGCCGATGCAGGGGACGCAGGTTCGTTCCCCGGTCCGGGAAGATCCCACATGCCGCGGAGCGGCTGGGTCCGTGAGCCATGGCCACTGAGCCTGCGCGTCCGGAGCCTGTGCTCCGCAACGGGAGAGGCCACAACAGTGAGAGGCCTGCGTATCGGAAAAAAAAAAAAAAATCTAGGGAATTCTCTGGCAGTCCAGTGGTTAGGACTCAATGCTTTCACGGCTGAGGACCCTGGGTTCGATCCCTGGTTGGGGAACTAGGATCCCACAAGCTGTGCAGCATAGCTAAAAAAAAAAAAAAAAAAAATTCTATATAGATTGGTGTGGAGAGAGATTCCAGGTAGAAATTGTGAGGTAAGAAATCTACCAAAAGGAGAAACAGCATTGATTAAAACAAGGATGAATAAGCAGAAAAGAACAAATCTAAAGACATTACTCCATATCCCAATGGACCAGTCCTGCCATAGGTAGATCGGTCCAGTTAAATGGCTGTGTCTTATAGAAGGAAGCAATGGTGAAGGTGGGAGCATGGCACAAATCAAAGTTAGGCTTCTATATAGTAGAAGTAATCAAGCATCAAATGAGGGGCATTTCTATGGAAACAAAAAGATTTTTAAAAAAGAACAATGGTTGGAGCAGATGATAAACCTAGTTTCTGAGTCCAGAGTGCAGAGTTAAGAAGATTAGGCTCAAAGTGTCTGTAGATGATGCAGAGAGGACAGCAATGGCAATCTGGTGGATTCCCCAGTTTATAGTTTTAGTGCCCTTGGTGATGGCATAGACATCAGTGTCATCGTCATGGTTATTTTCAGGAGCAGAGAAAGAAAGATGCAGGGATTCAGGTGAACTTCCCAACTGACTCAAACTATTGTAAGTCCTTTGAAATTATGTCAAGTTGTCCAGCATCAGCTTACAGGGCTTTGGGAAAGGAACAGATACTACACAACTTAGAATCTCAATACAGATCTGGACAGTCAGTTTTTAGTTCTCAGTGACACCAAGTCAGGAGGGTGGGAGAAAAATTGGAAACATTAATTATTGACAAATTAATTACTGACAAAATGCTCAAGATAGCAGGGTCCAATTTACAAAGGTGAAAAATAGCTCAAAGACAGTGAACAGGACCAGATTCTGATAAGCCACATGGTAGATTATAGATTTTCATTGAAACATAAAATTTCTCTCTACAATAACTCCCATTTTGTCCAAAGATAATCAAAGCAAGATGATTTTTGCTTACAAACTAAGTCTAGTCTTATTAAATTGGGCCTAAATATTTACATAAGTGCAGCAAGAATAGTAACTGAAAACATAGGCTTCTGTTTAAGTTTGCTTTACTGCAACTTTTTATAGAGAGCCTTAGATTGGACTTCTAGAAGCCATGCCAAGAACTCACATACTTTGCCTGCAATACTTAGAGATTTGGATGGATTCTCCTCTCCTCAAGGTATCCCCAAATATCCTAAGGTTCCTGGGCCTTCTAGGAAGTAACCTTCTTCACTTACTTGTAAGTCTGGAACCCTTTTATGCTAAGTAACAGATCAGTTTTTCCCAAGAGAGCTTTGTAAGCATTGGCTCATAAAGTTAATCTTAGTACCTTAAAACTGCCTAGTCACATCTGATTCTATGCACATCATTCTCAAATATGACATTCCACTTAAAGCCTTGATAATATTCATTTTCCCAATTATGTCCTATTACAAGAACAGATTCTCATTGAATTCATGCAAATATCTATATTGCCATGTAAGAATACTTAATGAGAGTTTCTGAATTCTAGAGTGATCAGGCAAGGAGAAAAGATAAATGTTTCATTTCTGTTTATACAATTATAATCTACTAAAGGACAAATTTTTGTAAGTTATAGATAACTTAGGAGAAAAGGAAACAAAGGGTTTCTTAAACCTGGAAAAAAGAACATTAAAGAACCAAGCAATGTTCTGAAATTGTTCACAGAAAACATAGTAATTATTTATTACTTCATCTAATTTCATATAATTAGTTCTTGTTCTGCTTGATCTTGGGTTAATAATTTCATAAAACCATCAGCTTTTCCACCAGAGTTCTAGAAATTCTTGCTCAGTCCAGTGGTATGACTTCAAAGTTGTTAACACTATCTGAAGCTTATACCTCAGAGTACCTGTCATGGTTCTTTCCATGGTTCTCTGAGACAGTTGTTTTTGTTGAAGATGAAGGTTTCTGGCTTGTAGCTGGTTACAAGAGTTTTCAGGAAAGCATCATATTAAAACAATAACTAACTGTGGGTGATAAAACACTTAAAATAGCTGTGGTTAAATATCTGAATAGAGCTCATTAAAATAATGCAGTTTATAAGGAAATTTGATTTTCTATGGTAAACATTTTAAATAATAAATGGAATTATTTATGATAACTTTATACCATTGTTTTCTACTATCACACAAAGCAACATAAGGATCTATTATGGACAGCAAGGGCATTGAAAATTTTCTAGAAGTTTTATATAATTTCTGAAATACTAGTATTGATAAAATGTACCCATACAAATATAACCTAGGGAAAGTTGTGTCTCTTCTTCCTTGACAATGTTTTCCATGACAGTCAACATAAGAAACAAACCTAATTATTGTTTAAATATCTCTCTTTTTACAAGGTGAAAGAACACACTATTTGAGATTTTTAGGGGCCCTCTGGGAAGCGTCACAGGTCAAGACCAAGATTTTATTTAGGATTTGTTTTGGGGAGGGCAGAATATCAAAAGTTGTCAAAAATGTCAAAAGTTGGACACTTGGGGCTTCCCTGGTGGCACAGTGGTTGAGAGTCCGCCTGCCGATGCAGGGGACACGGGTTCGTGCCCCGGTCTGAGAAGATCCCACATGCCGCGGAGCGGCTGGGCCCGTGAGCCATGTCTGCTGAGCCTGTGTGTCCGGAACCTGTGCTCTGCAACGGGAGAGGCCACAACAGTGAGAGGCCTGTGTACCGCAAAAAAAAAGAAAAAAAAAAAAGTTGAACACTTGATTAAATAGGATCACAGGTCACAATAAAACAATTCTTAGTTATCTATTCAAGCAAAGTGACAGAAAAGATGTAAAAAGTATATGTAGGAGGTAACATGACTATAAAACAAACAAAAGAACCCACTTAAATTGTTTAACAGAAAATTTGTTTCTCTTAAATAATTGAGGACATGATAAAGACAACATAAAATAAGGAAAATCATTCTGATAAGATATAGAATCTTTCTTCCCTAGACAGATTACTCAAAAAGTTAAAAAAAAAAAAAAACCCCAAACAAACAAACAAAACCCATTTACTCTCTTATTAAGAGCCGACTACTAATTCAAGAAACTTTATCTTTTTAAGAGAGAGAAACCCAAGCTCAAGTTCTGCATTGGTACACTATTGCTATGATAACTCATTTTAAAACCTATAATGAATCTATTTAAACTTACCTATCTTGATCACACAGATAAGATATCCTCTCTCTCTCTCTCTCTCTCTCTCTCTCTCTCTCTCTCTCTCATTTTCTTTACTGCAGACCCTTTACAACCTTCTATATCCATCCAGGTTTTTTGTTCTATGTTTTCATTTTTTCTCATTTTGTAACAACCTTTAATCAACCTCTAAATTACTACTTTAGGACAAAATTACTCTTTTTTTTTCCTAAGAAAAACACATCCTACATTCATCGAAAAATTTTTGTGATGGTTAATTTTATTTGTCAGCTTGACTGGGATATGGGGTACCCTGATGAAACATTATTTCTGGCTATGTCTGTGAGGTTGTTTCTGGATGAGATTAGCACTTGAATTGGTGAACTGACCAAAGCAGATTGCCTTCTCCAATGTGACTGGGCATTATCCAGCCCACTGAGGGCCTGAATATAACAAAATGACAGCATCAGGACAAATTTACTCTAATTTATTGAGCTGGACATTAGTCTTCTCCTGCGCTCTATTGGGACTTACATCATTGGCTCTCCTGGTTCTCAGAGCTACACCACTGGTATTCTTGAGGGTGCAACCTGCATATTGCATATCATGAGATTTCTCAGCCACCATAATGGCCTAAGCCAATTCTATATAATAAATCACACACACACATATATATATATATACATGTATATATATATATAAAAATATGTGTATATATATATATATATATATATATATATAGCCTATTAGTTTTCTTTCTCTGGAGAACCCTAATACATTTTTCATACAAAGTTTTTTTTTTTATCCCTTCATCCATATTGTTTAGAGTAGTTTCATATATACATATGAAAATTTTATATATATTATAATTTTTAACCATTAGTAGCCTTTATTTCACAGAGAAAACTAGGAAGTAGATAATTATGAATTGCCCCTCATACACCAGCTTTCTGTAGTAGATTAGCAAATTTTTATGAATATAGTATTTCACAATTTCTAGAGGCATATGCTTCTTTCTAGTACAACTTTTCAAGGTGATAGAAAGGACATGTTTATTAACTAGTCCAAATATCCATAGTCCTTCTATAAGAGGAAGTCAAATTACACATACACACACACACATATATTATATATATATATTTAAATGTATGTTTAGTAAGTAATGTTTCAGAATTTTATCTGTTTAGAAATAATCTACTTATTGAATATCTATTACTTAACTTAGAATAAGCCTAAGGTTTCAAGTTACCAAAAAGATTTTGGAAACTACTTTTAAACAAACACATCATAAAACAGAATTATTGTTGAGATAGAGTTTTTAAGAACACTGACTCAATTTGATTAAAATCAAATCTGTAAGTTTTATAATTAAGAATCTAGTAGATATAATATTAGCTTATTTGGCTAGTAAGCCCAGGTTCAGCTGCTCGCCGCTCACGAACCAATAATTTGAGAGGCAAGTGTCAGTAGAAAGGAAAGGTGCTTTAATCAGAAAAGCTGGCAATCTGGGGAGATGGTGGACTTGTGTCCAGAGACCAACTGTGAAGATTCTGCTCAGCTGTGACGGCTTTTTCAAAGGGAAAAATGTGGGGGAGGGGGGAGAATCTCAGTGAATCATCTAGGCAGGAGGTTGGGCTCTGCATCATTCTCCACTGAGTGCAGACTGGCTGACTCTTTCCTCAGATGTTATCTTGCCCACATGATCTGCCTGCAGGATTGCTAAGGGGGCTGTTTGGGTAGAGAGCTAGTCATTTTTAACTGCTTAATTCTTCATTCTTCTTTTTATCTAGGAAAAGAATCAACAGGTTAGACAAGGCATGGTGTGCATTCAGGAGAGCATAAGTTTGGAGTTGGTTTCAATTGCTTAGTGAGCTCATTTCTATAATTAAGTTCTTTTAAGGTCAGAGGGGAAGAGAAATGGGCAAACAGGAAAGTGGCAAAAGAGCTGCTTTCACAGGTTGAATAAAAATTTATGTCTGTATTGTAGTTAATGATAACAACTCTGAAGACATACCAGTTTTACTAAACCAACAATATTAAACTAGTCCTATTCACCAAAGGTTTATCCAAATCATATAAATTTGAAAAGCAATTGGATTGGTTTGTATATTTCTGAGAGTTTTAGAAGTATTTAATTTATACTAGTGCTTATTTTTCTCTAAGTGAATTAGAATAGAGCTCCTTTATTAATTTGGTAATACCACTTGAAGATTGGAAAATATCACATATACACAACATATATACATCCAGATAGACAAGTGCAAATAGAGATCTTTATGGCTTTCATTATAAAATTTTAACAATGAGTCAGGCATAAATACAGCAACACAGCAGTCATTAGTTTCTATATGAGTCAATTCTCATCTTTGCCCCACTTTATATTTTTATCCGAATTGTGTTTTGGGGGATAGAACATGTTGCCTGCCTAACTTGAGGGCTAAAGCTTTCCATCAATATTTTTGGAGACTTTTAAGGTTTTCTTTTGTTCTGACATGGAGGCAAAGGACTAAATTCTGTTTCCAATTACCTCATTAAAAAATTTTTTTTGAGGGTCCCTGAGTCCCTTGAAAGCCCCTGAGGTGTAGCAGGGGGGCCTAAAGTTCCAATAATTATAGAGAGCTGAGGGGCTGGAGTAGGAGGGGAAGGTCTTAGTGAAGCCAGCTTGGGAGATTTAGCTTTTCTCAAAGGAGCCGTTACAAACAAACTTGGTGTTCTAGCATAGCTTCAGAGAGTATACTTGTTTTAAATGTGACTCAGCCAATAAGTGTTTTTATGGCTTAATCATGGACATAATACTTTTCCCCAAAATGGCACTGAAAATGCAGCCCCCATACCCCAAAATAGCCAAGGGGAAAAAGGCAAGGACACTCATTGCTATAGACAGTAAGCAAAGGCAACAGGAGTGAAAGAAGAGTCCTTATGGTCTGAGACCTTTTATTTTTACTCAAAGGAAATCCCAGAGAGCTGGCAATGATCAGTAAGATGACAGCTGCAAATGGAGTGTCCAGGCTGCCCACAGTTCTGCCCAGCTGGCTACAAATTGTTGGTCCCCAACCTGACCTCCAATCACAGATCTGACAGTCTCCACACAATCCACCCCAGGCAGGTAGAAAACCAAAAGGAACACTCTCTCTGGATCCAAACCAAGTTTTTAGAATACAAAATTGAGGCAGAAGGAGAAATCCAGTATTATTGGTGACCCACAAACTCACCAGCCTGTGAAATGGGTTCAGACAATAAGTGTTGGGGAGGAAAAATGTTTCCTCTACCTTCTTGGTTCTTTGGCTGCTCTAATAATCAGATTAACATCAAACAGATTAACAGGAGAAAAATAATTAGATACATGTTTATGGGGCCCCATAAAAATATGAGACACAAAGGCAATCAGGCAGTTGAGGCTTATGTGCTATCCTGAGCTAAGGAATGGGATAGGGCTGTGGGGCTTCAAAGGGGAGGAGGGTTAATTCACAGGGCAATGAAAAGAGCACATATTTTGTAATTAGATGCTTACCCTGGCATACAGATAGTTCATTCAGATAAAAATTATCTCTGGCAATAACTCTTTCTGAGCCAGGCCTCCTATTGAAATTCTTTCAGGCGGTTGAAGGAGAGGTAAAAAGCTCTTCCTGCATCTTTTGGGCCTCCAAAGTCTTCAATTCTAATCCAGCTTGTCATGTTTTGGCGTGGCCTGTTCTGAGACCCTTCACAGGCTGATAAGATCTATGCGTGTGTTCCACACTATGATTCTCCTCAACAGCACAAAAGACAGAGACAAACAGGACACATGGTGATATATATAAAGAGCCACAATATCCAAAGAACTAGTTCTAACCGAAAGTTTTCTGTAAATCTAAATTTTGAAAATCCCTTTTAGAGAAAACAAGGAGAGGCTCTTACTGCCCTTGCTCAACAAGACCCTGAGGAGAGATCCAGGAATCTGACTATTAAAAACAGTTTACCTGGGACTTCCCTGGTAGCACAGTAGTTAAGACTCTGCCTGCCAATGCAGAGGACACAGGTTTGATCCCTGGTCCGGGAAGATCCCACATGTTGTGGAGCAACTAAGCCCATGTGCCACAACTACTGAGCCTGCATTCTAGAGCCCGCGAGCCACAACTACTGAGCCCATGAGCCACAACTACTGAGCCCATGTGCCACAATTACTGAAGCCCGTGTGCCTAAACCCCGTGCTCCTCAACAAGAGAAGCCACCGCAGTGAGAAGCCTGCGCACCACAACAAAGAACAGCCCCCACTTGCTGCAGCTAGAGAAAGCCCGCATGCAGCAACGAAGACCCAATGCAGCCAAAAATAAATAAATAAATTTATAAAATAGAAGAAAAACAGTTTACCTTTGTCGGCTTGGTCAGAGGTTCCGAGATGTCCGCTGCAGTCTCATCTCCGGAGTGAGCGGGGAGTACTAACCATGCTGTCCTAGTCAACAAAGCTGTTGAAAGGCAAAACGTTTTTTCCTCTTCCAACTTGGGTCCTGTAAATTAAGTGACAATTGACAGATTAACAAGAGGAGAGACAAAGTTTATTTACACTTGCATGTAATTGGGAATTACATGTAAGTGGGAATTGTTCGGTGATAAGTAAGTCACTGAACAGCCAGAGATAAAAGTTGACATACCAAACTTAACAAAAGGAGGGGAAGGTTTAGGCATCAATGGGGAAGTATGAAAGTTTATATTGGGCTTTTTTGATGCTAGTGAGAGTGGGCAGTCTGTATTCCTGGCAGCTGAATTCGCTGGAAACTCCTTCAGAGGAGGGTAAATGGCATCACTATTTTCAGGAAGCCCTGCTTTAGTCAGATAAGGAAATTCAGATAAGATTTCTTTTTGCATCCTCTGCAGCTCAAATGTTTTCATTTTATAATAACCTTAATACCAATTCTGGAATCCAGGTGGATCCCCACAGATGCTTAATATAGCATTTCAGAAATTTTTAATTAGGTTGGATTGAATTTAAACAACAACAACAAAAAAGCATACACATTCTGGAGTAGACATGAGAATTGAAAACAAAATTAATTGTTCAGGACATAACACAAATAAAATACATCTGTATTTTCCTTTTGTTTTCTCTTTGCAGTAAGTAACTGAACATCATCTTTTTTCCTTCCCTTCTTTCCCTTTGTTTTCTTCCTTATTTCATTGACCTCTACTCAGTCTGACATTTTATGCAGTTCTGTGCCACAACTACCTCTGACTTACCTATGTGTCTGCTCCTTGTCACACTTCTTGGATATTTTGTTGCTGGACAAAAATACCACCTCTCCTGATTGCTTATTCTCTGCAATCAAAGCGCCTTAGTAACTATTTGAAAATATGCTTGTAATGTCTCTTAGGGTAATATTAAAAGATAATTTGAGATAAAAGGTAAAATTTTCTGTTGTGTCTGCTCTCATGAGGTGGATTTCTTCATGGGCTATTTAACATTTAGCTGTGAGCTATAAACTATATTTGTGGGAATCTCTCACGCTAGAAGTTTTGTGTCCATTTGCTGGGTCCCTTGGTTATGAGTCAGGAGATAGATGGACCCCTAGGGCAAACGGTTTGAGTTCGTCCCTGTGGACGGATACTGCGAGACAAGAATAACAGGACAGTGTATATATGTCAATGCCATATACACTATCAAATGTAAAATAGATAGCTAGTGGGAAGCATCCACATAGCACAGGGAGATCAGCTTGGTTCTTTGTGACCACTTAGAGGGGTGGGATAGGGAGGGTGGGAGGGAGACGCAAGAGGGAGGAGATATGGGGATATATGTATAGGTATAGCTGATTCACTTTGTTATACAGCAGAAACTAACACACCATGGTAAAGCAATTATACTCCAATAAAGATGTTAAAAAAATAACACAAAATAAAATAAAAATTCAAAAAAAAAAAGAATAACAGTACAATTGAGAGAGGAGGCTGGGTCCCGCCCAGATAGACGATAAGAGACCACATATTCCTCATTCTTGAAGTCAGGAGACCTCCCCGACTACACATGCAGGGAAAGTCAAAAGGGGAGTGATGTCAAGTGGCTAAATCTACCCATAGCCCTCTTCGATAGAATCCATCTTGGCTAAGAGATGCGCGTGCACACATGGGAAAATCCTGATATATGCCAAATACAGACTTTGAACCAGTCAAATTAAAATGATTGGCCAAAGGAAACCCGGAAGAAATGCCCCATATAAGTGATTTAAACTGCCACAAGGGCGCGACTCTCTCTCTCAACCTGCCCGTGTGTCTATCCACACATACTATACTTTTTTTCTCCTAATAAATACTTTACTTGTTTCACTATTTTCCGTCTTTGTGGGAATTCTTTTTCTGCAAAGCCGTAGGGCCAGGGCCTTGTCACTGACCACTGGTCTAGTGACTGGGATTCTGTGCTCTCACTGCTGCGACCCGACCTCAATCAGTGGCTGGGAACTGAAATCTTGCTTCAGGCAGCTGCAGGCTGAGGCCACCAGAGATCAGTTTCAAGTTTCTTAAGTGCAGAAAGTCCTGGATGAGTACTCAAGCCATCACTGCTATTTTAAATTAGCTATTAACATACTTCATATATATTATTTATTTTTCAGGGAGTCACTGAGTATTGGTTATTGTGTTTGGATTTATCTTTAGTATATTTTAGATAACTTTTAAATTCTCTTCACAACTAAAATTGATTTGTGATTAATATATTTTATTCAACAAAACACATTAAACTCTCTATACCAAATTCCCATGTCATTTTAAAATCACATAACTCTTTTTAATCTCACAATTTAAAAAAAATTGATCTTCCTATTTTTAAAATAGAGTAATATTTTTCCAAGTATTTACTACCTCAAATACTACCAGGTCTTATTAATTTGCCCAGAAATAATTAGAAGTAATTTAAGAAAAATTTTACCTTTCCAAAAGAAAAAAGGACAAAATAAAACTATATCATAGACTTAAGAATGTTAGAGCTGGAAAATTCTGCCTTAAAAATCTTCATTTTACTACATTTCAAGTCCAAGCATGAAACACACTGTCAACTGGAAAAAAAAAAAAAAGTGCAACGTAAGAGCTGTAAGTTGAGTTTTATTCAGTGTCATACTGAGGTCTACAGCCCAGGAGACAGTCTCTCAGATAGCTCTGAGGAACTGCTCGGAAGAGGTAGGTGGGAGGGGGACAGTATGTATGTGGTGTTTGCTTACGGAGTATATACAATCCAGCATACATCTTGGTAGAAAGTTACCACTATTCACAAGGAACAGATATCTCAGTTAATAACCTGTGTACTTTTCTAAGAATGGAAAAATGCAGGAATCTGGATTCATGAATATTTTTCCTGAAACCTATCCAACTGTCTAAGGGTCTGTTTTGCCTGTTTTCCTAAAGCATATAGTGCCTCATCCTATTCTTCATCCTGAATTCCTTTCAGGGTATACTGTAAGTCAGTGACTGCAATGGCTAATGCCTTAATCCTTGTGGAACCAGGTGGTGAGCAACGTTCCTTGTTTTATAGCTACCATCATTATTAAACTTTTAAAAGAGATTCTATGCATTGCATGGTTCTTGTTTTTAAATTCGATATCTTTGAGACAACTAAAAGTTATTTAATGAGACTTGGATCACTAAGCAAAAGTTGTAGATGAAAATTTAACTTATTAATATTAGCTTTAAGCATAAAATTTATATTTTATGTACATACATATTTAGATTCAACTATATACAGAAAATAGTTTAGATTTTTATACTGAAGTAAATAATTTAACCTTAAGGTTTAGGAAATTTTTTTAGAGCTTCCTACAAATGTATGACATCATCATCGGCTACATTTAAGCATCACAAAACATATTAGCTGGATGCTTCTTAACTATGAATTGTCTGTAAGCCTGTAATTCCATTTTGCAATTCTCATCTAAACCAAATTAATTCTTCTCTCTTCAGTATAGAACAAAGCCTGGCATAAAATACATACATAAATGTTCAACAAAAGAGCAAACAGATGAAAAAATGCAGTCTCAACTGGAACTACTATGTGTATAATGTGTATATATTTATGGCCTAGAAGGAAAAGGAAAAACTAACCAATTTTTCAATGCTGAGATAGTTTCCCTCTGAACATTTTTAGAATGATAATACATTCCACTTTATGTAGAACAGTCCTGCTTTATACTTGTCGTCCTATTGTAGCTATTATTATATTTCCTTTCACTCTTCAAAAAGTCCTGGTTTGAGCAAAAAGTATATGGTAGGGAGGGTGGGAGGGAGGGAGACGCAAGAGGGAAGAGATATGGGAACATACGTATATGTATAACTGATTCACTTTGTTATAAAGCAGAAACTAACACACCATTGTAAAGCAATTATACTCCATTAAAGATGTAAAAAAAAATAGTATATGATTCTTCTGGTACTTATATTTAAGTGCATATGTGAAAGAGAATAGAGAAATGCTTGTCTTGCTTTACTGTTTTCATGTCTTTCCTGGACCTTAAACTAAATGATTTTCCTATATGGATATGACCAGTTTCTACCTCAAAATACTACTTTGGTTGTAAAAACCTAATGTCAAAATTCTCATATCGTTAATTTATTTGAGTCAAGGTATTGAATGCCTGTCTTTACTTGGTGTACATCATCAGATAAATTAGTTTATCTTCTAGGAAGACACTAGTGAAATGGCAATTGGAATAGGTAAGTTTTAAAGCACTACATTAAAATTGTATATGGGATGTCTGCTTATTTCTGAGCCTCACTAGTATAGCTTTTTATTGTCATCATTAAGATAGTAATGTGTAAAAAAGTGATATGAATATCATACAGACAAAAAGTAGATGACAGTAATAGTCATTACAGCTTTTGTGTCCAGTTAAATATGTTCAGCTTTCCTTCTTCTGGACATACAATAAAATTCTCCTTTGTTGCCCCTTTGAAACTAAACTAATGGCCAAAGCAGAAATTTTACAAGCCAGTTTATGATGTTTCTGCCTTCCCTTTCCATGAAAACTTGAATCAGGCATAAACTTCTGTATAATCTGGACTCCTGAGTAGCAAATATGAGTGGGACTCCTGCTGTTCTGAATGTAGCATGAATGGAAAATGATTTTTTTTGTTATGTTAAGTCACTGAGATTTTAATATACTTTGTTACCATAACATAACCTAGCTTAACCAAGCCTCCATCAATTGCTAAAATCACCTTAACTAGTACCTATCAACTTCCTGTGAAAAACAATTGTACTATTTGCTTTCAGAGCTGTATACCATTTCCCAACCCCTCCCAGCACCTTGGCAGTCTATTCAGCTAAGGTCAGCTGGCCACTAGTATGTTTTGACCTCATGGTCTATAATCCCTCTAGGAGGAAAACAGTCATGGAATTGTAGAGCTGGAAAGATTTTAGGGATTATGTAGTTCAGCTCCACCATTTAGACAGGTCATTTGGAAAAGCACAAGTTAAATAGGCCCTGATAGTCACTTATGTGAATGCAACAAAGGTACTTAATCTTTCTGACTTTACTTTTCTTAACTATAAAAGTGAAGATAATTACACCTTCCTGTCAGGTTTATTTAAAAGATTAATTAAGTTTAAGTGAACCCATCAGGTATTGTGGTCACAGGGCATCTATACATTCCTTCACTCCTTAAAAGTTTCATTAGGTTAGATAGGTAAAAAGTGGCAGAGCTGGGACTTAAAAATAACATTCATCAAGAGTTTTATAATTTTATTTTCATATCCATTAGTAATATCATATAAATTTTACAACAAACTTGTTATTCAGGCAAAGCTGGAATCATTATTATATCTATTTCATAATAGTCAGTTGAGACCCAGAAAAGCTGTGATTTATCCAAGATCATTCTGCTAGTAATATATAGAGGAATCAGAGCTTGAACCAACAGCCTCTGACTTGAACATCACACTTTCTTTTTCACCACCTTGAAGCATAGACTTGGTGCTATGGACATTCTAGCCAGAGCTTTTCCACTATAAATAGGCTTTGTAGAAGTGAGTATTTCTAATTTCTCAATACTCAATCCACAATAATAATAGTTAACATAGTATTGAATACCAATTAGTATGTTTTAGAGTATGTTGATTGAAGAAAAAAAAATCAAAATAAACTTCTGGCCTTTGTTCCCAATTCCTGGGAGGTAGCCTCTAAATCCTTAGAATTTCCTTAGTGATAGGACTGTCTTTGATATTCACGGTGGGCCCTGATGATAAGCTTATGCTAAGGAGGTGACTAATAGGAGGTCCCTACCTGGTGTGTGGTAATGAGTTGACTCAGGATAGGGACTGGCCAAGCCAGAAAGACCAATCACTTAATTAAAAGCTTGGGGGTTTTAAGCCACACCATATCAGCCCATTCTCCAGGTACAAGAGGGTGGCCAGAATTGAGTTTAATTTTATAGTAAATGAGTAAATCATTCATGCCTAAGTAATGAAACCCCAATAAAAATTTTAGGAACCAAAGCTCAGGTGAGCTTTCCTGGTTGGCAATAATCTGTATATTGTCACACATGGATGTGCCAGGAGGGTAATATGTCCTGACTCCACAGGGGGAGGACAATGGAAGCTTCTTATTTGGGACCCTACGATATATTGTTATTTATCCTTTTGCTATAATAAATTTGTACAAGCATACCTCAGAGATGTTGCAGGTTCAGTTTCAGGTTATAAAGTGAATACCTTAATAAAGTGAGTCACAAATTATTTGGTTTCCTAGTGCATATAAAAGTTATGTTTACACTATACTATAGTCTGTTAAATGTGCAATAGCATTATGTCTAAACAAAGTACATACCTTAATTTAAAAAAATACTTTATTACTAAAAAATGCTAACCATCATCTGAGCCTTTGGTGAGTTGTAGCAGTAACATCAAAGATCACTGATCACACATCACCATAACAAATATAATAATAATGAAAAAGTTTGAAATATTGCGAGAATTACCAAAATGTGACACAGAGACATGAAGTGAGCAAATGCTGTTAGGAAAATGGTGCCAGTAGACTTATTAGATGCACGGTTGACTGAAACTTCAGTTTGTAAAAAAGAACAATGTCTGCAACGAGCAGTAAAGGGAGCATAATAGAATGAGGATGCCTAAATCATATCACTTTCCTGAGTTCTATGAGTCATTCTAGTTAATTATCGAACTTGAGGGGGTGTTGGAAACACCTGAATTTATAGCAGCTAGTCAGAAGGGTGCTTGGGGACCCCTGAACTTGTGACTGGTGTCTGAAGTGAGGGCAGTCTTTTAAAGGAGTGTGTCCTTAACTGTGAAGTTCGGCTAGTCTCTAAGCAGCTGATGTCAGGAATTGTTTCATAAACATACTTCAAAACATATATATATATATATATATATATATATATATATAAACTTTAGAAAGTCTTCTTTCTTGTACTTTTGACTCATAGGTAAAGATAAATAACACCTGGTGTTACTTAATTTTTTAAAAGTTTTACATTACTTTTACATTAAATAATCAAGGATATTTCCAGATCTTAGAATTTTTGTCTTGATTTTTTTCAAAATTTTTTAGAGCTAGTTAATGTTTATTCTGAAAGTTCTTTAAATAATTATTTTATTTATTTTATGAGAACATCATTTTAAAACCTACGATACCCTTATTTGAAGGAAATATGACAGAAAGTTAACATTTTTCTTTTGGGGACATACTTCATTGTATATTCTCTATATTTCTGCATGTGTGAAATATTTTCTTAAGTGTTATCTATGATTCAATAATAATTTTGCTTCATTCTCTGGCAATGCTGAACAAGAAAGTCATTATAATAATTTAACAGTATGAAATCAGAGCACTTCAGGAATTTGCAAATGCTACAATTCAAAGCTTTTTCTCCGCCTGTGGAGAGCTGGTGTTAAGTAGCCTATAATTGCATAGTAGTCTTTTTCAATCTCCTGGACAATACAAACACAATTTCTACCAGAAACACACTCTCTTAGTAATTTGCTCTGCAGAATTGGTACCTTACTGGATGCAATGTTATATTGCCTGCATTGTTGCTGATTGGCAATCTCACCATGCATTCTGCCCAGTCATTACCTGCCAACTCCATAATGAGAAAAAGGCTGCCATTCACAAGGTTCTCAGTTGGTGAAATACTTTAGTTTCATATAACTTCAAAATGTTGAAATCTGTTTTTTGATGAATTCACCTACTGTCTCCCTGATTTGCACCAATAACCTTATTAAAATTTGAATAGATAATATCTTAAATTCATGACCAATAAAACTATTCATCTTGACAGTACATCAATAGTAGCAGTAAATAAATTTTCCTCTTGATAATAAAACATATTTAATTTATACGAAGATTATTTTTTAGTTACCATTTAATGAACATCAGCTTCACGCCAAGTGTTAAGTAGTTTTCATATTTTCATTTTCCTATTTTTCTCAAAACCCCTTCAGGGAGATAAGCTTCACATATATTCTATCCTGCATTAGAATATAAACCTCATTAGAGGAGGAGTGTTGTCTACTTTTTCAATGACATATCTGAAGAGCCTAGAACAGTGCTAGGAGCATAGTGGATACTCAATAAATATTAGTTGAATGAATGAGTGGTTTTAACTATTGTAAAAACAGAAATAAAATTTAACTTTTCAACATCTCATAATTTATAAGCCTAATGCAATAGTTTCCATGAGTGCTTTCTCTTAGCTATGCCATAATAGCAGTTATACAACAATTAGCTATACAACAATAATGTATTCACCAATAGGGAACTCTCTGTCTGGAAACCCTTTATTATTCTGGAGTTGGCAGAAAGCATGGAAATATTCATGACTAACCAGAATCAGTGAAGGAATTATACTGTGGTATCCAGCAACATAATAATCTCACACGGATATTTGTCTGTTTTGCTCCATGATTTAGTAAAAGCCCCTAGAATAGAGACTAGCACACAGTTGGCAGTAAGCTCGATAAATATGTGTTGAATAAGCGAATTTTGTTTTCAATGTGAATAAGATTAACAAAATTTAAGATACTTCAGAGTGAGAGATACAGTTTAAGTGTTTTCCATTATACCATGTTTTTAAATACTTTTCAGTACTCTTTTCAATATTTTATTTGATCCTAAGAATAAGTTTGAAGATGCATAAAGCAAGTATGATAGTTATCTTTTAATAAATATATGTGCTAAATTGTGCAAGGTCAAATGAATTTTCTGCGAATACAGAATTCACTGAAAAACCATGATTATGTATTGGTCTTCTGCCTACTTTTTTAATAAAACAGGGCTTTTTAAGGCATCAGATTTTACAGTCATTTGAGTAATTTGAATCATTTCAAATAATTATCTGATGTAGATGAATGGTCCCAGAGTGAGGGACAGCTGCCCCCACCCCTCCAGGGAATTCCAAGACCAGAAGCCATGTGGCTGACAGAGTCTTGGTGATCCAGCCAGGTGTCAGGCCTGAGCTTCTGAGGTGGGAGAACTGAGTTAGGAAATTGGTCCATCAGAGACCTCCCGGCTGCATGTAATATCAAACAGCAAAAGATCTCCCAGAGATCTTCATCTCAATGCTAAGACCCAGCTCCACTAAACAACCAGCAAGCTACAGTGCTGGACACCCTAAGCCAAACAACTAGCAAGACAGGAACACAACCCCACCCATTAGCACAGAGACCACCTAAAATCATAATAAGTTCACAGAAACCCCAAAACACACCACCGGATGCTGTCCTGCCCAGCAGAAAGACAAGATCCAGCCTCATCCACCAGAACACAAGCATCAGTCCCCTTCACCAGGAAGCCTAAACAAACCACTGAACCAACATTACCCACTGGGAGCAGACACCAAATACAAAGGAAACTACAAACATGCAGCCTGCGAAAAGGAGACCACAAACACAGTAAGTGAAGCAAATGACAAGACAGAGAAATACACAGCAGATGAAGGAGCAAGGTAAAAACCCAGCATACCTAACAAATGAAGAGGAAATAGACAGTCTACCTGAAAAAGAATTCATAGTAATGATAGTAAAGATGATCCAAAATCTTGGAAATAGAATGGAGAAAATACAAGAAACATTTAATAAGGACCTAGAAGAACTAAAGAGCAAACAAACAATGATGAACAACACAATAAATGAAATTAAAAATCCTCTAGAAGGAATCAATAGCAGAATAACTGAGGAAGAAGAACAGATAAGTGACCTGGAAGATAACGTAGTAGAAATAACTAACTCAGAGCAGAATAAAGAATGAAAAGAATTGAGGACAGTCTCAGAGATCTCTGTGCCAACATTAAATGCACCAACGTTCGAATTATAGGGGTCCCAGAAGAAGAAGAGAAAAAAAAAGGGACTGTGAAAATATTTAAAGAGATTATAGTTGAAAGCTTCCCTAATATGGGAAAGGAAATAATCAGGTCCA
The DNA here is from genome assembly GCF_005190385.1 of Monodon monoceros. Lineage (NCBI taxonomy): Eukaryota > Metazoa > Chordata > Mammalia > Artiodactyla > Monodontidae > Monodon > Monodon monoceros. The sequence goes on along the minus strand of NW_021703767.1, from coordinate 99,633,526 downwards.
GGAAGCACAGAGAGTCCTATACAGGATAAATCCAAGGAGAAACACACCAAGACACTTAAAATCAAACTATGAAAAATTAAATACAAAGAAAAGATATTAAAAGCAGCAAGGGAAAAGTAACAATTAACATACAAGGGAATCCCCATAAGGTTAACAGCTGATCTTTCAGCAGAAATTCTGCAAGCCAGAAGGGAGAGGCAGGACATATTTAAGGTGATGAAAGGGAAACACCTACAACCAATATTACTCTACCCAGCAAGGATCTCATTCAGATTTGATGGAAAAATTAAAACCTTTACAGACAAGCAAAAGCTAAGAGAATTCACCACCACCAAACCAGCTTTACAACAAATGCTAAAGGGAATTCTCTAGGTAGGAAACACAAGAGAAGGAAAAGACCTACAATAGTAAACCCACAACAATTAAGAAAATGGTAATAGGAACATACATATCAATAATTACCTTAAATGTAAATGGATTAAATGCTTCAGCCAAAAGACATAGACTGGCTGAATGGACACAAAAACAAGACCCGTATATATACTGTCTACAGGAGACCCACTTCAGACCTAGGGACACATACAGACTGAAAGTGAAGGGATAGAAAAAGGTATTCCATGCAAATGGAAATCAAAAGAAAGCTGTAGTGGCAATTCTCATATCAGGAAAAATAGACTTTAAAATAAAGAATATTACAAGAGACAAAGAAGGACATGACATAATGATCAAGGGATCAATCCAAGAAGAAGATATAACAATTGTAAATATTTATGCGCACAACATAGGAGCACCTCAATACATAAGGCAAATAATAACAGCCATAAAAGGGGAAATCGACACTAACACAGTAATAGTAGGGGACTTTAACTCCCCACTTTCACCAAAGGACAGATCATCCAAAATGAAAATAAGGAAACACAAGCTTTAAATGACACATTAAACAAGATAGACTAATTGATATTTATAGGACATTCCATCCAAAAATAACAGAATACACTTTCTTCTCAAGTGCTCATGGAACATTCTCCAGGATAGATTATATCTTGGGTCACAAATCAAGCCTTGGTAAATTTAAGAAAATTGAAATTGTATCAAGTATCTTTTCTGACAACACTATGAGACTAGATAGCAACTACAACAAAAAAATCTGTAGAGAATACAAACACATGGAGGCTAAACAATATGCTACTAAATAACCAAGAGGTCACTGAAAAACTCAGAGAGGAAATCAAAAAATACCTAGAAACAAATGACAGTGAAAACACGATGACCCAAAACCTATGGGATGCAGCAAATGCAGTTCTAAGAGGGAAGTTTATAGCAATAAAATCCTACCACAAGAAACAAGAAACATCTCAAACAACCTAACCTTACACCCAAAGCAATTAGAGAAACAAGAACAAAAAAAGCCAAATTAAGCAAGAGAAAGAAATCATAAAGATCAGACCAGAAATAAATGAAAAAGAAATGAAAGAAATGATAGCAAAGATCAATAAAACTAAAAACTGGTTCTTTGAGAAGTAAACAAAATTGATAAACTATTAGCCAGACTCATCAAGAAAAAAGGGAGAAGACTCAAATCAATGGAATTAGAAATACAAAAGGAGAAGTAACAACTGACACTGCAGAAATACAAAGGATCATGAGAGATTACTACAAGCAACTATATGCCAATAAAATGGACAACCTGGAAGAAATGGACAAATTCTTAGAAGAGCACAACCTTCCAAAACTGAACCAGGAAGAAATAGGAAATATAAACAGTACAATCACAAGCACTGAAATTGAAACTGTGATTAAATTCTTCCAACAAACAAATGGCCAGGACCAGATGGCTTCACAGGCGAATTCTATCAAACATTTAGAGAATAGCTAACACCTATACTTCTCAAAATCTTCCAAAATATAGCAGAGGGAGGAACACTCCCAAACTCATTCTACAAGGCCACCATCACACTGATACCAAAACCAGACAAAGATGTCACAAAAAAAGAAAACTACAAGCCAATTTCACTGATGGACATAGATGAAAAAATCCTCAACAGAATACTAGCAAACAGAATACAATAGCACATTAAAAGGATCATACACCATGATCAAGTGGGGTATATTCCAGGAATTCAAGGATTCTTCAGTATACACAAATCAATCAATGTGATACACCATATTAACAAATTGAAGGACAAAAAACATGTGATCATCTCAATAGATGCAGAAAGAGATTTCAACAAAATTTGACACCAATTTATGATAAAAACGCTCCAGAAAGTAGACATAGAGAGAACTTACCTCAACATAATAAAGGCCATATATGACAAACCCACAGCCAACATCATTCTCAATGGTGAAATACTGAAACTGTTTCCAATAAAATCAGGAAGAAGACAAGGTTGCCCACTCTCACTACTGTTAATCAACATAGTTTTAGAAGTTTTAGTCACAGCAATCCAAGAAGAAAAACTAATATAAGGAATCCAAATCAGAAAAGAAGAAGTAAAACTGTTACTGTTTGCAGATGACATGATACTATACATAGAGAATCCTAAAGATGCTACCAGAAAACTACTAGAGCTAATCATTGAATTTGGTAAAGTAGCAGATTACAAAATTTATGCACAGAAATCTCTTGCATTCCTATACACTAAAGATGAAAAATCTGAAAAAGAAATTAAGGAAACACTCCCATTAACTATTGCAACAAAAACAATAAAATACCTAGGAATAAACCTACCAAAGGAGACAAAATACCTGTATGAAGAAAACAATAAGACACTTATGAAAGAAATTAAAAATGATACAAACAGATGGAGAAATATACCATGTTCTTGGATTGGAAGAATCAACATTGTAAAAATGGCTATACTACCCAAAGCAATCTATAGGTTCAATGCAATCCCTATCAAACTACCAATGGCATTTTTCACAGAACTAGAACAAAACATTTCATAATTTATGTGGAAACACAAAAGACTCCGAAGAGCCAAAGCAATCGGGAGAAAGAAAAATGGAGCTGGAGGAATCAGGCTCCCTGGCTTCAGACTATACTACAAAGCTACAGTAATCAAGAAATTTTGGTACTGGCACAAAAACAGAAATATAGATCAATGGAACAGGATAGAAAGCCCAAAGATAAAGCCATGCACCTATGGTCACCTTAGCTTTGATAAAGGAGGCAAGAATATACAATTGAGAAAAGTCAGCTTCTTCAATAAGTAGTGCTGGGGAAAATGGATAGTGACATGTAAACAAATGAAATTAGAACACTCCCTGACACCATACACAAAAGTAAACTCCAAATGGATTAAAGACCTAAATGTAAGGCCAGACACTATAAAAGTCTTTGAGGAAAACATAGACAGAACACTCTATGACATGAATCACAGCAAGGTCATTTTTGACCCACCTCCTAGAGTAATGGAAATAAAAACAAAATAAACAAATGGGACCTAATGAAACTTAAAAGCTTTTGCCCAGCAAAGGAAACCATAAAGAAGTCGAGCTTACCCTTCCCCCTCCCCATATCCTCAAGTCCATTCTCTAGTAGGTCTGTGTCTTTATTCCTATCTTGCCCCTAGGTTCTTCATGACTTTTTTTTTTTTCTTAGATTCCATATATATGTGGAAACAGCCACATAGCACAGGGAGATCAGCTTGGTGCTTTGTGACCACCTAGAGGGATGGGATAGGGAGGGTGGGAGGGAGGGAGACGCAAGAGGGAAGAGATATGGGAACATATGTATATGTATAACTGATTCACTTTGTTATAAAGCATAAACTAACACACCATTGTAAAGCAATTATACTCCAATAAAGATGTTAAAAAAAAAAGTTGAAAAGATGACCCTCAGAATGGGAGAAAATATTTGCAAATGAAGAAACTGACAAAAGATTAATCTCCAAAATATACAAGCAGCTCATGCAGCTCAGTATCAAAAAAACAAACAACCATTTCCAAAAATGGGCAGAAGACCTAAATACACATTTCTCCAATGAAGATACACAGAATACCAACAAACACGTGAAAGGATGCTTAACATCACTAATCATTAGAGAAATGCAAATCAAAACTACAGTGTGGTATCACCTCACACCAGTCAGATTGGCCATCATCAAAAAATCTACAAGCAATAAATACTGGAGAGGGTGTGGAGAAAAGGGAACCCTCTTGAACTGGGAATGTAAATTTATACAGCCACTATGGAGAACAGTATGGAGGTTCCTTAAAAAACTAAATGTAGAACCACCATACTACCCAGAAATCCCTCTACTGGGCATATACACTGAGAAAACCATAATTCAAAAAGGGTCATGTACCACAATGTTCATTGCCGCTCTATTTACAATAGCCAGGACATGGAAGCCACCTAAGTGTCCATCAACAGATGAATGGATAAAGAAGATGTGGCACATATATAAAATGGAATATTGCCCAGCCATAAAAAGAAATGAAATTGAGTTTTTTGTAGTGCGGTGGATGGACCTGGAGACTGTCATACAGAGTGAAGTAAGTCAGAAAGAGAAAAACAAATACCATATGTTAACACATATATATGGAATCTAAAAAAAAAAATTGTTCTGAAAAACCTAAGGGCAGGACAGGAATAAAGACCCAGACATAGAGAATAGACTTGAGGACAAAGGGAGGGGGAAGGGTAAGCTGGGATGAAGTGAGAGAGTGGCATGGATATATATATACACTACCAAATGTAAAATAGATAGTGGGAAGAAGCCACATAGCACTGGGAGATCAGCTTGGTGCTTTGTGTCCACCTAGAGGGGTGGGATAGGGAGGGTGGGAGGGAGAGGCAAGAGGGAGGAGATATGGGGATATAAGTAAATGTATAGCTGATTCACTTTGTTATACAGCAGAAACTAACACACCATTGTAAAGCAATTATACTCCAATAAAGATTTTAACAACAAAAACCAAACCAAAACTAACTAAATAAATAATTAGCTAAGAGCCACAATTACTACCCCATTTTGTGAAAATGTCTAAACAGTTTTTTCAATTAATACTCAGAAATGGGGTTGCTGAGTGATACGGTACTTCTATTTTTAATTCTTTAGGAATCACCATATTGTTTTCCATAGCAGCTGCAACATTTTGCATTCCCAGCAAAAGGACAGTTTATAATTCCTCCACATCCTACTCAACGTGTGTTTTTTTGTTTGTTCATTTTTATTTTGTTTTGTTTTGTTTTAAGTAATAGCCATTCTAACAGGTGTAAGGTGAAAATCTTTCATTTGACTTTATATCTCCCTGATGATTGGTGACTTTGGATATGTTTTCATATACCTGTTGGCCATTTATATGTCTTCTTTTGGAGAAATCTCTATTCAAGTCATTAGCCCACTTTAAAATCAGGATTTTGTTTGTTTTTGTCATTTTTGTGCATGTGTTTTTATTTTTAAAACCATTTTGTCTTTATTTTTGTGTAAGGTGTAAGATAGGGCCTAATTTCATTCTTTTATAAGTGGATATCCTGTTTTCCCAGCACCATTTGTTGGAAAGAGTATCCTTTCCCAAGGGGTGTTCTTGATACCCTTTTTGAAGAACAGTTGATCTTACATATGTGGATTTATTTCTAGGCTTTCTATGCTTTCACATTGGTCTATATGTCTGTGTTTATGCCAGTACCACATTGTTTTAATTACTGTAGCTTTGTAATATATTTTGAAATAAGGACGTATGATGCCTCCAGCTTTTTTCTTCTTTTTCAGGTTTTGTTTTAGCTATTCTGGGTCTTTTGTGGTTCTATATGTATTTTAATATTATGTTTTGTTTTCTGTAAAAACTGCCATTGGGAATTTGATAGTGATTGTGCTGAATCTGTAAATCCCTTTGGGTAGCACAGACATTTTAACAATATTGTCTTCCAATCCATGAACACAGGATGTCTTTCCATTTGTTTGTATCTTCTTTAATTTCTTTTATCAGTGTTCTTTAGTTTTTGGTTTGCAAATTTTTCACTTCCTTAGTTGCATTTATTTGTAAGTATTTTATTATTTTTTGTTCTATTACAGGATTATTTCCCTAATTTCCTTTACAGATAGTTCATTTTTAGTGTATAGAAATGCAACTGATATTTACATGTTAATTTTGTATTCCATAACTTTATACTGGAATTGCTTATTATGTCTAATAATATTTTATGGAGTCTTTAGGGTTTTCTTTATATAAGTCCATGTCATGTGAAAACAAGGAAATTTCTTCTTCCCTTCTGATTTGTATGTCTTTTTATCTCTTTTTCTTACCTAATTTTTCTGGCTAGACTTCTAGAACTATGTTGAATAAACTTGGCGAGAATGGGACATCCTTGTCTTGATCCTGATCTTAGAGGAAAAACTTTTAGTTTTTTTACGATTGTATATGGTATTAGCTATGGAGTTTTCATAACGTTTAATATGTTGAGATAATTTTCTTCTAATTATAGTTATTTGAGAGGTTTTTTTTTATCATGAAAAGGTATTGAGTATTGTTAAATGCTTTTTCTGTATCTTTTGAGATTATCATGTGATTTTTATCCTTTACTCCACTAATGTAGTGTATCATATTAATTGATTTTAATATGTTTTAACATCCTTGCATCCTAGGGATAAATCTCACTTGGTTATGGTGTCTGATCCTTTTAATATGCTGTCAAATGCAGTTTGCTAGTACTTTGCTGAGAATTTTTGTATCTATGTTCACCAGGGGTACTAGCCTATAGTTTTCGTTTCTTGTGGTGTGTTTGTCTAGTCTTGATATCAGGGTAATGCTGGCCTAAAAATGTTCCTCTTTTTCTTTATTGGAGGGGATGGTCGTGTAATGTTAAACAACTAAGGACATTATTTGAAAATAAAAAAATGTTCATTCAGCAAAATGAAAAAAGGAAACAAAGATGACATCAGCTATAAGAGGCAGTATGAGTTAACCATGACATAGCAGAAGATAGGAGTTCATAAAGAAAATATGTTGACTTTAGACTTAGAAGATTCTTCTTTGAGTGGTAAACTTTGAAGAATCTTCTTTGAGTGGTAAGCTTTGAAGAATGTCAGTTTATATTTCTTTCCCTATAGATCCAGTCCCACAACTCAATTCTACATTGGATACTTATTCACATGGTCTTAAATTTTAAATGCTGTTTAATGGTTTTTGACTTTTAGGAAATCTATAAATAATGCATAGAAGAAAAGTATAACTACAAATTAGTACATAAATACTAGATATTAAGTTGTATAAGTAATCATTATATACTTACATATACATTAACTTATTTATATGTAATACCTATATATAGTTAAGGTTTATAATACAAAAATTGGGAGGTGAAGATTGGGTGAGAAGAGTTTGAAGAAAGTGTAAATATTTTATCTATTTTCTCGGTTTTCCCCAAGGTTTCCCCAAAGGCTGTGAAGCTATTATTTATGTCTGGTTCTCTAGAAGCAGAGCTGCAACGGGAAATTTCATGCTCATGATTGATTAAGGGGGTGTTGTCAGGAAAAATCAGTATGGGAATGAGGGAAGCAGGATATAGAAGGAGAAGGAGCTGCATAAGAGGTAGTTTCAGATAAAGTCTAGGTTCTTTCTAAATCCTCTGGGAGCTTTGGATAATAAATGGCAAGATGGCCTGTTATGACTTGGGGTCAGGAAGCAAGGCCTTTGTACACCTTTGACACCCCAGTTTGTCATTGACTATCCAAGGTGGATGAAGGGAGAGGATGCTCCAGTTAACTCCTAATTACTTTTTGGAAAGTGAGTATGATGGTTGACTTTATGTCAAATTGACTGAGCCACAGGGTGTCCATTTGGTCAAACGTTATTTAGGGTGTCTGTGAGGGTGTTTGTGGATAAGATCAATATTTGAAGCAGTAGAGTAAAGCAGAATGTCCTCCCCAGTGTGGGTGGGCCTTATCCAATCAGTTGGCCTGAATAGAACAAAAAGGCTCATCCTCTCACAAGAAAGAAGGAACTCCTCCTGTATGACTGCCTTCCAGCAGAGACATTCAGTTTTATGCTACCTTCAGCCTTGAAATAAAACATAAACTCTTCCTGGATCTCAAGCCTCTCAGTTCTTGGCCTAGAACTACACTCTCAGCTTTCCTGGTTCCCAGGCCTTCAGACTCAGACTGGAACTGTCATCAGCACCCCTGGTCTTCAGCTTGTGAACTACAAATCTTGGGACTTCAGCCTCTATAACTGGGCAAGCCAATTCCTCATAAAAACTTTCTCTCTATATATATGTATATAGATAGCTGGATAGACAGATAGATAAATATATCCTATTGATTCTGTTTCTCTGGAGAACAATAATACAGTGAGAGGTGGATTCCATAGCATAAGTGAAATCCTCCAGAAAATATCAGTCAATGTGAGGCATTGGTAGAAGCACCCCCCAGGAAGTAGTAAAAGTAATTCCAAGGGATTTGGAGTGGCCACCAACAACATCTGCTACAAATATGCATCCTGCTTTTATTAAGTGATCTGTGTCACAGTAGGCTCTTCTTTATACATTCTAGGAAACTACCTGCATACAAATAGCATCTCCATCCAGCCTTTCTCTCCCAACCAATACTCCAGCCAATCCTTGTGAAGGTTGAAGCTCTGTGCATGCCCTTAAACAAAAATCTTGACTCTTTGAACTTATCTGATAGTAAACTTTGTTTTCTATTAATTATACACCTATAATAGTTCATAGTCTATTCTAAAATAATTTTTAGGATTCTAAATTTACTTAATTTTTATGTAGGTTCCCTGCCTTTTGCTCTCAACAAAGCTATTCTATGCCAAATTACTGTAATGTTCTTTTTAAATACTTAGGTTTCCAAAAAATTCTAAAAGATATAAAAATGCCATAGATAATCCAAAAGCTGATCAATCTATTATTTGAAGCTAAAAAACATACTTCTTAGCAAATGTTGGGGTACTTAGTTACTTAGTATTGAGAGTGCCACAGCTCCCTTTAAAAATGATATAATCAAATAATATAATCATAAAGCTTTAGGCTGGAAGTTTCATAGAGATCCTCTTGTGCAACATACTTTTTCTTCATACAGGTGAACTGAGGAAGAGAATATGAAGTCAACTGAGGAATATAGGATATATATGAGATAACATTTTACTTTATATTTTTAACACCTTGATCAGCAATTATTTTTAGTTGGAACTCAGTATAAAGTCATTTATATACAATACATTTTTAATGTTGAAATCTTATTGCTTATGGCTCTAAATTCAACTCAGAAAATGCCTCAGATGCAATTTTTCAGTAAATGTTTTATTAAAAAGAATGTATCCTTTATGGAGAACAGATGATTACGAATGAGATAGAGCCATGATTTTTAAAATAGCTTATCACTACAAATCTTTGAAGAAAATAGTAATAATGATGTCAATGACAACAACTATATCAACAGCACAAGCATATTAACATATTTAATCCCTAAACAGTCCCATGAGGTCAGTACTTTTATTACCTCCTATCTTCATTATGTGAAAACTATGGAATCTGACTCTAGTTATTCTGGCTCACAAAATTATCTTCTCAACCACTGTACTTTTCTGTAGAACAAATATACTCTGAACACCTAACTACTATTTAAAGCAGTTGAATACACATTTAAACCTTTTTCATAGACATTTTCCAGAAACTCATGAACTTATGAATACTGTTTCACTGTTCTTGTTTCATCTGTGAAGATAAAACAGTGGACGGTTATTAGATGTAATTTAGCAATCCAGTGGAAAATCATGGCTTCAGCACAACTCTTAATTGGTTTTTGAGTAATGCAGTTTGCAATTTGAATGTAAGATGCTGATCCTGATTCACTGTCAAAGGGCATATTTGTGGGGTTGATTTTACAGTGAATGAGGGATTGCATAAGCTATGATAATCATTTTTAGAAGAAAGTGCAATGGCACAGAAGTCAGCGGGCCTAGGTTTTAATTTCTGCTTTGTGAGTAGCCATTTGGCTTTAGCCAAGTCCCTTAACTTTATGAGAATTATTTTCCTCCCCTTTAAAGTAAGGAGGTTCAAGTTTTGACCTACATCAACTTGAAGATTCCCTCTAGGTCTATTCTAACATTCTATGATTCTATGACCTAGACCTCATTAGTGGAGTATTAATAGTCAAAATTAGGCACAAATGAAAGACATTAGGTTGTTTTTTATATGTAACAGATACTGTTGGATTTGAGGTTACAATTTTTAATTTCCATTTTGATATCCTCATCTTCCTGCTCTATGCTCTTTCAGAACCTTTGCTCTTAGAAAAAAACCAAAGTACATGGAGTGAAGAGATAGTCTTTTGAGTATTTTAAAATTATTTAACAAGCTAATTTAAAAGGATTTAATAATAAGTTAAATATCTAAAATTTAGAAGCAAACCTTAAGTCAGTCTATCAGCTGTTCCCTGTCTGAACTGGAATGACAAATAAAATACATTATCACCCTTTTCCACGTGGGCAAGTGATGTAATGTGTCAAGAGAGAAGAATGACTTTGGTCATGCCCTCTGGAAAAGATGCCCTTACTTGGCATTCTTCACTGTGATCCTTTAACGGTGTTCCTGAGTAGCTGGAAGCAGGCTGGAACAATTGAAAAACACTGAATTAGTGGGAGGTAAGGGAGATATCTGCAACAGCTGAAGCAAAATGAACTTTTCTGCTGAGAAAAGCAGCTTAGTTACAACCCTCTGAGATTAGATGTCAATCCATCCCCAAGCAGGACAAGTGTGGGTGATATATGGAAAGTATATTTTTAAATTTGCTGGAGCTTGCCAATCTGGAGAATCGCCCAGGAAAGAGAGCCTCAGAAAAATCACGATGGAAACAAGCAAATTTTATCATATTTATGCAGAACTTGAGAGCCACAGAAACAAATTGGACATACTCCCATTGCTAAGCAGATAAAGATTTCATCATTAATAATTACTATGACAGCTCTTTTAACTGTTTCTCTGCAGTATCTGTTGCAGTGATTAAATAAGTATGTGTACTAGTTTTGTGTGACATCACAATAGAAAGAATACTTTCCTCACATGCCCTTATAAAGCTAAAACCTGCTCTCTTGTAACTTGCTGAATCAAATTAGTTTTCAAATATGGCTATGCTGTCAAATAGAAGTGGTAGGAGCATTTCTTTCTGAAGTCAGAAGCATTTTATTTTGACTGTTCAAGAAAATCACAAAAGGCAATTGTTTTGTTCCTTTAAAATGAAGGTGTTTAACACCTTGAGGTATGAAAAATATTTGTGACACTAAATAATAATAATGAACCTTTTCTTTAATATACACAGAATCATTTTGTCTGCAAAGTGAAACACCCTGTATTAAAAATAATATTAATGCTAATTGGCTGTGTATGTTATTGTCTTTTGCAGACATCAGTTGAGTCACCATGATTTATTCCAAATGAGATATTTTTAATGAAAATGTATCACATAGACAAGCTAAATCATTTCCAGTAATATTGTAACAGCTTCAAAAAGAAGCACTGTGGTGTTAAAGAGAAGCATATGATTCTTGGTGTCAGTGCCAGAGAGTTATAGTTTTAATGTGTTGAATCAGTACAAGTGATGACAAGAATGATTAAATTTTACAATAGCAACTTAATTTGAAGGAAAGAGACATTCTTATTGAGAGATTTACCTAAAATTTCTTAAAGTTATAAAGAATTAAAATTTGCCAAAATTTTCATTCAACTTACATTTTTAATAAAAAATGAACTTAAAGAAGTACCAATTAATTTTATAGGCAATGCAATAGTTTTGAGTTAGTGAAAGTACTCTAGACAGAGTATAAGTAATCATATTTACTTTTGCAAAAATATTTAATATTTAGCTGTTGAGATGGTCATCCTAAACTTTATATATTTAAGGGTTCAAAATTCTAGTATCTCAAATTACAGTTCAGTTTTAGGACAGGTAGATAAATAAAACAGGTTAAAATTATCAACAATTGAGGAATTAAAATCATAGAATCCATGTCAAACAAATTAGGATAAAAATCACTGAAGGTTTAATTCACCTGTTCTCTTTTGCAAGGTTTTAACATTCATGCACTCACTTTAAAAGACCAGCAATAAAACTATGAGCCTGATTATCACAGGTCACTGCTGATACCCAGACAACAATTATTATTGCATGTTGTCAATAAAGCTATTGTTATAGATCTTATATAATGTAACATGGAATAAATGCTGGCCAGTTGTAAGAAATTGAAGGAACCTACATTCAAATTAAAAGTGATATTTAAAGAAAGGGCTCACTAGCAAAATGTTAGAAACTAACTCTTTTACTGTTACCTGGCATCTTTAAACCACCTCTAAACTGAGTAGTTTCTACTTTAGTCTTTTTACAAGTGGCATAGGACATAATTATCTTTGGGGCAAATCATATTTTCCAGATTTTGTGGTTAAGAATAGATTTGTTTCAGAGAACATTTTATTTAGTTATAGTAGCTTTAATTCAAACTGTAATTGAATAATTGTTTAATTAGTTGTTGAATGGCTGCCTTTCAACAACTGGCATTCTTAAGATTATAAACACAGTGAAGACTGGAATGGTGTCTGCCTTGTGAGTCACAGCCCCAATCTGTAGCATAGGGATTTAACACAATAAGTAGTCACTCATTAAGGAATTGCTTATTTTGAAATGACTGCATGGGCCCACAGCTAGCAACTGGGAGGGAAGGAAATTCAAGCCCAAGTTGCTAACTCTGTGCTCAGCGTTTTAGAGACTATTTTGAATTTGTTAGTGAGAGGGTATGAGCTTCAAATTCATGTATAATGTTTCTCAGTGAATTCAAACATTACTGTTGAATAAATTATGTATAGTGAGTACTTTGACCAGATCAGTTGTTCTGTTCTTGTGACATGATTTCATGGTTTGCTATTTATGGAAAAACCTTTAAGTTACAGTTTATACTACATATCATAATTCTAGAGAGTTCATGGCTAGGGCCACTGTTTCAATTCTCAGTGGGAAAATTAGATTTTCCAGGGAAACTTTCTTTTTTCACAGGGTTCGTACCCCCAACTCACGTTGAAAATGCTTGTTTGGTTCTAATGGAAAAATTGTGGACCAAGTGTGAACAAACATCAGTCCTTTCCCATCTCCAACCCTGAATCATCTGTTGACCAATTGAACCACTGTTGAGTTGTCCTAAGTATTCTCTAAACTATTTTCTGGTTCTGAATTTATATTAAATTAATAGCATCAAGTTTGTACATTTCATTTCTTTTCGTTCTGAAAACAATTTCATGAAATAGGTATTAACATCCCAATTTAAGATGAGGAAAATGAGACAAAGAGGGAATTCAAATCTAGGTCCCAACCTAAGCACTTAACCTTAGGTGATTATTCTGTAGTAAAATAAAGATGACAAGTATACTATTGCTCATAGTACTTTATGAACCTCAAGTATGATAGAAAATATTATTGTAGTTAATGTAACTTGTAAGCTAAAAAGTAATGTATGCAACACAAGCTATTATTAGTTTCATTTAATCCAGGTGTCAGAGTACTGCAAATTGGGGAATAACACCCTGGGTTGATAGGAAATTCTATAAATATCAGAAATATCAAAATTATTCCTGCTGCAGAATTATAGGCACTCAAATATTTGGGACTTAACTTTTATGATTCTATGATCTTTTGATTCTTTAAATGGTGTAATCTTTTCAAAATGCAACCATGAATATTATTAGCACAGTGCAGATAGAACTCTTTTTCAGAATTTTAAGAGGCCTGGGTAAGCATTCTCATTTTACCTTGGAGGTGAAGACTAGCCAGGCGATATTATTTCTGTTTGAGCTTCATCTGAGAAAGAGGATCATAGAGTATGACGTACTTGTAGCCCAGAACTTTTTTTTTTAATATATTTTCCTTGTATTTTTGGCAAAAATGATAACAAAGAAGATTCCAAGATTGACTTTCCCTGCCTTTTTGGCAGCTAAAAGACAGAAATTTGACCAAGATTCCCCCAGTAAAATGTGCTTCCAAAATGATTCAATTCAGAATAAAATAAAACAGAAGCAGCAGGCTTTTTGAGGAATATGGTGAATACTGGTGAATATGGCAGAGCTTGGAATACACATTGAGTTTGAGAAGCAGCTATGGCAGAATTGCTGAGGAAAGGGTCCTGCCTGTGCTGGAATCAAGCCTGTGAATAGTTTAGTGGTGTGGTTTGGGCATTATTTCTGGTGGCATAGTTTCTAAACTAGATACTATGGTTTAATAAATTTCTCTTCTGATTCACCTAGTTTTTGAAACTAATAAACCTGACTAAAATAAGCCTATCCCACATAGCAGACTTGTGTTAGACAGAATAATTATCCCCAAAGATGTCCATGTGCTAATCCTTGGAACCTGTGAATATATAACATTGCATGGTAAAAAGGGATTTTTTGCAGATGTGATAAGATTACAGACCTTGGAATGGGGATATTATCATGGATCATCCATGTGGGTCCAATGTAATCATGTAAGTCCTTAAAAGTAGAGACCTTTTCCAGGCTAGTTCTAGAGAGAGACAGAGAAATGTGAGAGAAGTGGTAGGAGGAGTTTTAAGCACGAGAATGATTCTACCTGCTGTTGCTGACTTTGAAGGTAGAGGAAGGGGGCCATGAAACAGGGAATGCAGATGATCTCCAGAAGCTAGGAATGGTCCTCAGCTGACAAAAAGCAAGGAAATAGAGACTAATTTTTACAACTAAATGAAACTAAATTCTGCTAACATCCTGAATGAGTAAGAAAATGGAATCCACTGTAGAGCCCACCAGAGTTCTACACTTGATCTTAGCCAAAAGACCGAGAAGTGATGCTCACCAGAGTTCTGATCTACAAAACTTTAAAATAATAAATTTGGAAATTCCCTGGCAGTCCAGTGGTTAGGACTCTGCATTTTCACTGCCTTGGGCCCAGGGTTGACCTCTGGTCAGGGAATTAAGATCCCACAAGCTGTGCAGCCAGCCAAAAAACTAAACTAAACTAAAACTAAACTAAACTAAATTAAACTAAAGTAAAATAAACTAAACTAGAATAAAATAAAATATTTGTGGTTTTAGAAAACTAATACAAGGCTGGAACAAATTCAGTAGTTCATAGAGTATTTGATTGGGAATATTGCCCAGCATTTGTATAAAGCCAGGAAAGTTAACTCAGTCTCTGGAGACATAGATAGGATGGAGAGCCAGATTCATTGTCACAAAGTACCAAGTCTATAATCATCTATTCTTTCACAGTTTAAGTTATCAATCATCAAGTGTGCTGTTGGATTACAGAGGCAGCACCCAGTCCACATGGGCCACCAGTACTCTATCCTTTATGCCTTGGTTCTTGTTGTAACCAGCTTCATGTATTTGACCCTTCTCTGCTCTGGATCCTGTCATATTCTGTTTCTGTCACTCATTCTTTTGTTTGCTGCCTTGAACCTGGCCAGAGCTTTACTAGCTGTCACCCTGGCTATGACACACTCTAAACTCAGCTTGACTATGATTTTGATTCTTCTCCTGCAGACTGCTTTGTTCCACTGTCTGCTCCAGTCTTTCTTATATGACTCTCACCCTGACCTCTGCGCCGAGATTCTAAGTGCTTAATATCAGGAGGCAAAGTGTAGAGCCGGAATAAGCAGTGAGATTGGTATATGGCAAAATTCTGAGAGGTAACATGAAATGCAAGATAAGGATTGAATCAGAAGATAATGAAATTACTCAATGTGAGTGACCCTGGACAGTTAAACTGTTAATGCTTCTACTTCTCTATATGTAAAATTTGGATCATAATAGCACTTCATAGATTGCTAATAGTACTGAATAAAATAATACACTTAAAGCTCTTCGTTTAGTCTCTGGCACATAGTAAATGCTTTATAAATAATACCCATTTTTATTGGCATAGGGTGTATATGCTAGTGTGCATAGTATATACTGAAAGCACACTGAGGGAGAGGGAAAGGAAGGTGTGCCTTAAAATTTTCTCTCTAAATTGAACTGTTGTCTTTGTGAAAAGAGTCTTTTGATTTTGAAATATATCTGATCAACATTTATTTAATATATCTAAAAATTAATACTCCAATCAATATGAAGGCCCTTTAGGAATGAGACTTAGCTTGATGGAAAAATCAGTGATTTAAAGTCTTGTTTTTCATGGTATGGTCTGTGGGAGCATGTTTGAATGCAGAATCTCAGATCTAACCTGAGACCCACTAAGTCAGGCTCTGCATTTTAATAAGATCCCTAGGTGATTCATGTGCCCTCCCCACAAGGTTTAGGAAGAACTATATAAAGCACAAACAGCAAAAATTGGAAAAATAGCCAAATTAAAATTCTAAACAACTCAAAATTATCACTACAGTGAGACTATTCGTATGCCTTCTCTATTTTGTTTCATATAAAATGAGGACAATATATGCTACCTATTTCATAGAGTGAAGGTGAATATTTAATGACTCTTAATGTTATTAATTAGATAATAATGCAAAGCTCTCTTTACATTGCTTGGCCAATAATAAATGCTTATCAAATGTAAATATGATTAGTATGCTTCTTTACTAGCCCATTTTTCTACACAAGCCTCCTCTTTCCCCTTGTCCAGAAATCCTTATTTAAATAACATTTTTACAATAACTTGGGTACTCCAGTGCAACTAATCATTTGAAATGGCAGCCACAGTGTATCAGGAGTTGAATCAACCCTTTTCTGTCCCTCTTTTGACTAGAGCATAGGGAATAGGATAAAAAAAAAAAAAAAAGATCCTACCTTAACCTTATTAAAATACCTACAATTTATTGAGTTTTTATATAGATTAATTCATTGCCCATGAAAATTCTTCAGCTCCAGATATTGAGGACTATAAAAAAGTACTTTTGTCTGTGAGAAAGAAGCCACATGATAGATCTAAAATGAGAAAAAACATAGATTAAGATGTCTGGATTTTTATATCTACTATAGAAGTATGAGTATAAAATAGAAAAATAGAGGCCAGCTTAGAAGCCAGCAGGACTTGGGTTTAAAAGTTGACTATTTTTTTCTTACATACTATGTGACATTTGGCAAATCTGTTAACTTCTCTGAAGTTTAGTTTCCTCATCCATAAACATCCACCTTATGGGATTGTGGTTCTTGTTAAATGTAAACACCTTTTCCATGCTGTTTGGCACAGAGCAGGCATAAAATAAAGTCTATTTTTCTGTCTTTTCAGGTTTTTTGAAACATAAGTAGGATAAGGTAATATCAGGATTATATCTCTAAATATTAATCTGTGTGATTTCTGTGTATTTTCCTCACCCTCTTCACACTGTTTTCTAAGGCATTTTATCCCCACTCAACTTATCTGTGGATAAGCAGAAACAAAGACTTACAAGTAAGTATGCGATAGAAAGATTCAGCCATATGCTTACAGATCAGCCTAAGATCAGATAAGAGTGGACCTGAATATAGAAGAAGAGAATGTGGAGGAGCAAAGGGTAACTCTGATTGGAAAAAAGGGACCCTAAACATTGAAAAAAAAGGGGTGGTGGTGGAATAGTACCCTTCTATTCAGTGGCTAGAGCCACAAACAAAAGGAACTGAGAACCAACATTTCTCCAAGTCTTCACCAATCCATTACCTAGAAACAAAAACTGTCCAATAGTCCTGGACCATTAAGTATGTCCTGAGCATAGGTTAAAGGAGTTAGGCTGTATATTTGTGACCAAGATGGAATGAAACACAGGAGGTGATTTCACTGTGTGTCATAGCAGGACCGTACACCCTCCCAAGGATAATTTCTGTCTGGATCTTGACTAAAAAGAAATCAGAGGGACTTCCCTGGTGGTCCAGTGGTTAAGAGTCTGTGCTCCCAATTCAAGGGACCCAGGTTCAATCCCTGGTCAGGGAACTAGATCCCTCATGCCGCAACTGAAATGAAAATAAAGATCCCGCATGCCACAGCTAAAAAGATCCCGCGTGCTGCAACTAAGACCAGGTGTAGCCAAAATCAAATTAAATAAATAAATAAAAAGAAAGAAAGAAATCAGAGACTGATCAGTTATCTTGAAAAGGGTAATGATTGAGGCTACATCTTCAAGTGAACCTGATATTTGGATATGAAAACCTTGAACTTTCATGAATTTGAGTGACTACTAAAGCTTCAGATAGTCACAGAGACACTAGAAAATTATTAATAAATGTTACATAATATTTCAAATATATGTATTATTTGTAGATTATTAAAAAGAAGTTATATTTTATTGATATATTTGGATGCATGTACGTAATATTTTTAGCATATACAATTTACACTGTAAGTTTATTTTGCTGTTATATTGACATTTTAGGCTTCAGAACCTAATAAAGAGATGTCATTTTACATTGATGTTTAGTTTAGTGTTTTTATATGCATCTGTGTAGCCAGCTAGAGTAAAAGTAGCCACTTTAAAGTAGCCCAAGTACTTTGATGAAAATTCTTTTAATTTTATCAAATACATTCAATTTTATAAGCTGCATTGAGAACTTACAATACCAGGCATTAGTGTACCAGGCACTACCAGTGTACCAGGCACTATCCAGTGTGCCAAGACAATAACGATGAAAGAGATATGCATTTTAAGTGTTGTGTTTAATGTTATAGGAATATATATAGGAATATATAGGAATATGTGTAAAATTTCAATAGAAAATTCTTTGGAGATGAATGTTTCAATACTCATGTATTATAATATTTAAAAAACTAATTTAATTCATGCTTCTTCACTCTGAAGAAATATTCTTTTTTCATATTTTAGAAAATAACATTTAAAAAATATAAAGATTATTAAGGTTTTTTTGTCTTGATGATACTCTTCAGAGAGTTTTAAACTAGTTATTCAGACTTAAATTTTTTGTAGTAAAAAATTTGGGTTTTTTTTAATTGGGTTAAATTACCTAAATTACATATTAGGTAATTTAACCCAATCTCCATAATGAAGACAACTTAGAAAAGCTGGATGAAGTTAAAAACAAATTGCTTGAAAGCATTGTATTGATAGAACTAACAGGACTGTGAAATTTACAAGGCCAAGATTTGCAAGGTGGAATTCTAAACATGGTTGGTGTTTAGTTCCACTTTCTCCTGAGGAGCATTGGCTTATTCTGAAGGAGGTAGCTCAGTGTTTGGGAAGCCAAGCAGCGCTGCTGAAACTCTCTCAAGGCTAGAGGAAAAACTAGTGAACAACATGTAGTTTGGCTGTCCTATGGATTGAGGCCTAATTTCAAATCATATCAAGCTTGAAAATGAATTAAGTTAATTCCAGATTCCTAGTACCTCTAGCTGCATTAAAGAGTTTAAACAACTATGCTATTATATTCAGGGAGCTAAGGGGTTGAAATATTTGGAAGACTACAAGAAAAAAAGTTTTTAAATAGTCAAACAAATATTCCAGAACTTAAAAAAAAAAACAAAAAAGAATGAGAATTGAGATAAGGAATTTAATAGATTGGTTCAACAATAAAATAGACATGCTAAAACAATAATTAGTGAACTTGAAATCAGTCAGAAGGAATCTCCCAGAATGAAGCAAGGAGAGACAAAGTATGTTAAACACAGCAAAGTGTTTAAGAGACAAACAGGACAAGTGAGAAAATCAAATACATATGTAATTGGAGTCTGAGAAAACAATAGAGAGAAAGGAATAGAAGCAATTTTTGAAGATATAATTTCCAAGAAATTTTCAAAACTGATCACAACAAATAAACCAACCACAGAGACATTATGAATGCCAAAGTGAGAGAAAAGAAAACTCCTATGAATTTGTTTTCATTTTGTTTTGTTTGTTTTATTTTTCAGATTCCACATATAAGTGAGATTATATGGTATTTGTCTTTCTGATACAGAAAACAAATAAACGAGTGGTTGCCAGAGAGTAGTGGGGCGGGGGATTGGGCAAAATAGGAGAAGCTGGTTAAGAGGTACAAACTTCCAGTTATAAAACAAATAAGCCACAGGGATGTAATATACAACATAAGGAATATGGTCAACAATATTGTAATAACTTTGTATGATGATAGATGATTGCTAGATTTGATATGGTGATCATCTTGTAATGCATATAAATGTCAAATCACTATGTAGTACATCTGACACTAACATAATATTTTACATCAGCTATATTTCTATTAAAAAAAAAACCTCTTAGGTAAAACAGTAAAATTTCTTGAACAAGTGAGAAAAGTACCTAGAGAAACAAGACAGATTAGTTTCAAAGGAACAATTAACCTAGAACTAACTTTTCATAGAAGCAATGGAACTTAGTAGACAATGAAATGATATATTTGAAGTTCTAAAAGAAAGCAATAGAAAATCTATAAATCTTTATATAAAGAAAATATTACTTTAGAGTGAAGGTGAAATAAAGACAATTTCAGATGAGCAAAATCTGAGAAAATTCTTTACCAGCAATCTCATATAAAGGAAATGCCAAATGATGTTCTTCCATCAGGAGGAAAAATAGTTCAAGATAAAAATTTGGAATTGAAGGAAAAATTAATGAACTATGAAAATGGTAAATATATGAATAAATTTAAATGAAGATTGACTATATAAAATAATAAAAATGATGTCTTGTGATGATTAGGAAATGCAGTGAATTAAAATAGACCACAAAGACACCATATAAGCAGGAAGGGCTTGAAAATATTTAATGTGTAATAAAGTCCATATTTTGTCTAAAACAAGCTTAAAAATATCAGATAACATTAGACTTTGAAAGTTAAATATGCGTATTTTACAAAGATTGTAAAATAAGTTTCCAAAGTAGCCACTAGAATATTAATGAAAGAGTTTATCACTAATAAGCCAATAGAAGGGAAAATGAAATATACAAAATATTTAATTACTATGAAATCAGACAAAACAGGAGAGAAAATGAAACATAGAGCAGGTAGGAGAAATAGAAAACAACTAGTACAATGATAGATTTAATCTCAGTTTACTGATACTTACATTAAATTACCTGGACTAAATTCTCCAATTAAACAAAAAAAAAGAAAAAATTGTCAAACTGGATTAGAAAAATGTTTGCAGGAAATACATAATAAAGAAAAGGAAAGAGAAAGGTTGAAAGTAATGGATAGAAAAATTTATAAAATGAAAATACTAACTCAAAGAAAACTAGCTATATCTGAAAATGTAAACTTTAAAGTCAGAATGCATTGCAAGACGAGATATACCTCATTATAAGAAAATGTATAATTCAATAAGAATATATAACATTCTTAATTTTTATGCACCTAATAACATAATCTCAAAATATAAAAATCAAAAATTGACAAATTGAAAGGAGGAATAGACATGCATGATCATAGTGAGAAATTATCATTCCCAACATAGTAATGGTTAGAGAAACAAACACAAAAATCAGTAAGACTATGGAAGATTTGAAAACCTTAATTAAAGATTTGCCCTAATTGACTTATTTTAAGATCTGCACTCAGCAACTACAGACTATATATTCTTTTCAAACACATTTCCAAAAATTGAAATCATTTACAGACTGTTCTCTGATCACAATAGATTTAAGCTGGACATGAATATGTAATTTCATATATTCATATATATATAAATCTCAATTTATAGGGAACTGAGATAACTTCTAGTTAACCTGTAAGCAAGGAAAACTCCCAATGGAAATTTGTGAGAAATTCTTGGACTTAAATTTATATTTTAGAGAAGAAGAATAAATCAGTGATCTCTACTCCCATCTCAATAAGCTTTAAAATGAGAAAATTAAAACTGAAGAAATTTGCAGCAATTTCTTCAATATTATATAAGTAAATTTCAGTCAAGGAAATAATATTTATAAGATTACAGATTAAAGATGAAAAAATAAAAAGATAATCAACAAATCCAAGAATTGAATCTTTGAAAGCCTACTAAATGCCTATTAAAACTGTCTAATCAGAGAGTGAGAGAGAAAGAGAAAAACAAAGAGAATGCAAAGGAGTATCTAAAATCAGAAATGGAAAACCTTAAGATACCAAGAGGATATCATGAACAAGTTTAACTGAAATTTTAATATTTAGATGAAATAGACATACCTAGAAAAATACAACTTACCAAATCTGACACAAGATGAAATGGAATAACCAAAAAGTTATATAATTATCAAAGAATTATATACATGATATGAAACCTTCCCACAAAGAAAACTCTAGTCCCAGATGACTTTATCAATAAATTCAACTCAATATTTAGGGAAACATTTAATGCCAGTCTTCACAACTCTTC
This sequence comes from Monodon monoceros, assembly GCF_005190385.1. Classification (NCBI taxonomy): domain Eukaryota; kingdom Metazoa; phylum Chordata; class Mammalia; order Artiodactyla; family Monodontidae; genus Monodon; species Monodon monoceros. The sequence continues at coordinate 99,611,303 of NW_021703767.1, read as the reverse complement.
CCAAGAATAAGAAAAATAGGAGCAAACATTTATAACATATTATGGCAAGGACATTCCCTCTGGTAAAAACTACAGGTGAAGGTTAAATCATGGGCATAAATGCAAAAATCTTAAAATATTTTATTTTTTTGAATTTTATTTATTTATTTATTTATTTATTATACAGCAGGTTCTTATTAGTCATCTATTTTATACATATTAGTGTATATATGTCAATCCCAACCTCCCAATTCATCCCACCACCACCACCACCACCACCCCCGCTTTCTCCCCTTGGTGTCCATACATTTGTTCTCTACGACTGTGTCTCAGTTTCTCCCTTGCAAACCTGTTCATATGTACCATTTTTCTAGATTCCACATATATGAGTTAATATATGATACTTGTTTTCCTCTTTCTGACTTACTTCACTCTGTATAGCAATCTCTAGGTCCATCCACATCTCTACAAATGCCCCAATTTCGTTCCTTTTTATGACTTAGTAATATTCCATTGTATATTCCAATATACGTACCACATCTTCTTTATCCATTCATCTGTCGATGGGCATTTAGGTTGCTTCCATGACCTGGCTATTGTAAATACTGCTGCAATGAACATTGGGGTGCATGTGTCTTTTTGGATTATGGTTTTCTCTGGGTATGGGCGCAGTTGTGGAATTGCTGGGTCACATGGTAATTCTATTTTTAGTATTTTAAGGAACGTCCATACTGTTCTTCATAGTGGTTGTATCAAAAAGCCTTAAAATATTAACCAAACAAACCCAATAAAACATAAAAGGAGCAATCTAGTTGGGTTTATCCCATAAATGTAAGTTTAGCTTAATATTTGAAAAGTGATCAATGGTTTTCAGTACTACATTAAATTATTTGGCTTCCATATGTGCAAAATAATAAACATTCATTCATGAGAAAGAAACCCTTAAGAGGGATTGAAGTATATTCCCTTAATATATTCAATAGTATAGCATATGTACACAAAGTCTGCAACTAACATCATACTTTATGATAAAATGTCTAAAGCTTTGTATTCAAAATAATACAAAGATGCATATTATCATCACTTCTATTCAACATCTTACTAGCTGTTCTCCCAGTATAGTAAAAGCATGAAAAAGAAGAAATAATAAAGTTTGTAAAATAGGAAATGTGTCATTATTTACAGATAGCATAATAATATATACTGAAAGTAGATATAAATCTCCAAATGAATTATTAGAATTAAGAAGTGAGCTTAATAAGATTATGAGCAAAAGCTCAACATACAAATATCAAAAATAACTACCATATGATTCAGCAATCCCTCTTCTGAACATACAACCGAAGAAAAATCAGTACCTAGAAGAGATATCTGTGCTCCCACATACATTACAACTTGACTCACAATAGTGAAATATGGAAACAGCTAAAGTGTCTGTTGATAGAAGAATGGATAAAAAAATTGTGATGCATGTATGTACAGTGCATTATTATTATATTGTACATTATATTGAATAATATATTGGAAAATTATTCAGGAGATTCTGCCATTTGCAACAACATGAATGAACCTGTAGGACATTATGCTAAGTGAAATAAGCCAGACACAGAAAATCTGCATGATCTTACTAATATGTGGAATCCGAAAAAGTTTAATACATGGAAGCAGAGTAGAACAATGGTTACCAGGGGTGAGGAGAGGTGGGGAAAAATGGGAAGATGTTGGTCAAAGAGTATAAAATGGTAGTTATGTAGATCAAATGATCATGTTGCACACCTCACATATATACAATTTTTATTTAAAAATGAAATTTAAAAAAATGTTTGCATTATTCTGTTGGGGACATAGTGAGTGTAGAGATTTTACCAAATGTGCTAGGTCAATTATCACTTTAAACTAGAAACTAGTAAAACTATGAAATTGGAATCCATTGTAAATATCACAAAAACTGCTGTGGAGTTTTCCGACAATGATGGAACTTTTCTTACTGTTAAAACTGAATTTTATAGATGCAAATGGATAAATGTTTAATATATCAACTTGGTATTTTAATTTGAAATAGTGAATTTAAAAATTATGATTTTTAATTGCATTACTAATGTAGATTTCATTGGAAAAATATAGTCAGAAAAATGAAAATATTGAAATGTGCAAGTCATCACTTGAATAATAAAGAATAGCCAATGTGGTATTATAAATCCTGGAAATCTTTTCTTAGACCAAAACCTCAGTGAAATACAATTATTAAAAATAACTTAAAATAAGAAAATAATTGGAATAAATAAAAAGATGAATAACAAGTAGACAAATAAAAAGATGAATAAATTAAAAAGATGGATAGCTACATACTAAATGCAAATGGCAAAATAAAATATTTTTAAAACACACCATTTTCAATGCATAAAATATAACAAATACTTAGGAATTGAATTAGTCAAAACCAGATGTGATGGTTAATTTTGAGAGCCCTGACTAATATGCCAGTTAAGAACTCTACCCAGACAGCTTTCTGGAGAGATAAATGAATACACTCTTTTTATGGATTGAAAGATTGCACATGGTAAAGGTGTCAAATTCCCCACATATTTTTATATAGACAAACTACAGTCTGAGTGAAAACTCCAGTAGGCATTTTTATGAAAATCAACAAGCTGATTCTAAAATGCATAGAGAAATGTCATGGGCCAATATTAGATAAGACGTTCTTGATGAACAATAACATTGTTGGAGGACTTTCAACAAGTCTTTTTACAAAGCTACAGTAAATAAGGAACAGTGGTATTAAAGCAAATAGATACATAAATCACTGAAAAACAAAGCCCATATACTCATGGACACTTGATTTATGAGGTTACTGAAGAGTAGTAGAAGAAGGATGATCTTTTTGATAAGTCAATTGAATATCAATTTGATAAAAAATAAGTGAAAGCAAACTGATCTCTGTATCACATCATACCCCAAAATCAATCCCAGGAGGATTTTAATATCAATTGTGACATGCAATAAGTATAGCCAGAAGACAATATGGTAGAATATCTTCACAGTATTGAGATAGCAAAAAAAAAAAAAAAAATATATATATATATATATAAAATAGTATCTGAAAAAAGTGTTCAGTATAAAGGCAAAGGATGATAAATTTGACTACATTAAATTAAGAACATCTGTTCAGAATATTCTTAGTCTCTATTAACAGATTAAGAATATAAAAAAATATGAGAAGATATTTTCAACGTGTAATTGACAATGAACAAGAGAGAGGAAGAGACACTTTACGAAAGGTAATATCAAAATATCCTGTGAAATCATTTAAAAGATGCATAATTCACTAATATTCAGGGAAATACAAGGAAAGTATTTCATAAGCTACCATTTTTAATCCACCAGAATGAGTAAAATTTGAAGAACTATAATATAATGTATTGGAGAAGATATGGAGCACCAGGAACTATAAAATTCACTGGTGGGAAGGTAAATTGGTACAAACATTTTGGAAAACAGTTTAACATTCTTTACTAATGTTACAGATCTGCATACCTTATGATCCAACAATTTCGCTCCTGGGTATATTGCAAGAGAAAGAAATGCACAGAAGGACTATATAAAAATGCTCATAGCTGCCCTCATACAACAGAATCTATGCAGCAATGAAAATGAATAAACTATGGCTACAAAAAGTACCAGATATCAGGACAGTGTTTACTTTTGGGGAGGAAGGAAGTGGTAAAGGTGGAGAAGATACGTAAAGGGGCCTCTCTGGTTGACCTGGATGTTGTTATATGGCTGTTCTCTGTGATAATCTGCTGCACTATAGATTTGTGCACTTTTCTGTGTATGTATAATACTTCATAATACAAACATTTTAAAATCCTGATTTTTAATGTAATGAAAATGCTTTTTAAAATACATATTTCAGTTGCAAAGATTAAGAGACACCTATTAACATAGAAAGTGTGCTGCTTTATTTCACTTAGCTAGGTGTTTTACTTGTTTGTGCATATAGAAACCCATAGTTCAGATCTCATTTATGTCCTTATGTGTTTGTGCCAGTGAGAAAGGACTAAACTACCCACCTGGCAGCACCATAACTCTTTCAGGCCAACAGAGGTTATTTGGAAAATTACCTCTTTGAAGTGAATTAAATCAACCAAATAGGTTTGTATAATCTTACATGCCAAATGTAAGTGATAAAGTTACCCCAACAGTCAGGATTAGACAATGGAGGCTGACTTGTTTGAATAATTGAGTTTCATCTGCCAAAAAAGGAAAACAATGCCATTTAAAAAATCCAAACATGGTGATGATCACTGTATGTCAAAGAAACTGTGTATGGGCCTGGAGTGAATCCCCACATCCTTTTTGTGAACTCCTCATCATAGATGACAACTACTATACCTGCACAACTACATAAATATTATCCTCAGAAAAATGTATTAGAATCTGTTACTTTGGTCAGGAATTGGATGCTGTATCAAGACATATGAAGCCTGTGTGTGTTTATTGTTCTATTGCCAGTTAAATTAGCAGCCTGTGTCTGATGCTATGAGTTTTCTACAAATTCCTTTGATATAGCTTTACTATTGAATGAAGTTCAATAGAGGATTAAGCAATGATTTTGTTGGGTAACTGACCACAAAGATCTACAGTGAAGCTAACTATGAATTACTCTCTTAATTAAAATAAGCATAAAATCCATAAATTTAGAATATAAAAATCAATATTTTAAAATATAAAACACATATTTAGTTAGAATTTTTGTTTATTTCTTTATTACTTAAAAATAAACCTAGGCTGAAAATTTATTTTCATTTCAAAAATTATTCATCTTTTAACTCATTTTAGAGGGAATTTATTGTTTCTATCACTAAATAAATGTAAGCCAACACTAACATGGTTTATTATTTAATATACTACAAAACAATTTTACTTCAGAAATAATGCAAACTTAGATAATGAAGAAAAAATTAAATTTCAGGCCAGGATTCCAAATGCCTTGGAACATAATTACTTTAAGTATTCAAGAATTCAGTGCATGTTAAAAAGACCTCTTAGAAACCACATATACAAAAAATATTTTTCAAGGAATTCTAAGGATTTTCTAGAAGTTTTATCACAACAATTAATCAAAGGGGGGGAGGGTCATCAATCACACATCCAAAATATTAAGGAAAGAAGCTTGAAGCAGTACTGATACTATGGAGAAGTTAAACCATTGCAATTACCCCCAGATGATAAACCTAAGTATAAGCAAGATGTATGTAGAAAAAAGTAAAAATAAATGGAAAATTTTCTCCAATGACCACTTAAAGCAGTGATCATAAAAATTTCAGACTATAAAGAAGCAAAGCACTTTGAAAGACCTTTTAAAGAATACAAAAGACAAAACCTTTTGGTCCAGAGACATTTTAAATGAAGCTGATCCCAAACCTCTAAGTATCCATGATAAGATTTTTTTGGAGCAAGAGTTATAGTAGGTGATAAGGGTGGTTCATCAATTCTAAGAAAGATACAAAACAATAGGAAACTGGCACTAATTGTACATTTGTCCTTACACTAAAAGCTCTCTATTTGCATACCTGCAATCACATACTAATATGACTTTCTATATGCATCTTTTTCAAGTTTTGAGTTGAGTTACTCAAAACACAGATACTGTGTTAACAAACAGCACAGGAGTTAATTTTCTTAGTTTTGTTTTTGTTTATTTTTATTGTGGTAAAAAACATAACATTTGCCTTCTTAATCATTTTTAAGTGTACAGTACAGTAGTGTTAACTATATGCACATAGTTGTGAAACAGATTTCTAGAACTTTTCATCTTGCAGAATTGAAACTCTGTGCCCATTTAACAACCCTGCTTTCCCACGTTCCATGGACCCCTAGCAACCACCATTCTACTCTCTGTTTCTAAAAATCTGACTACTTTAGATACCTCATATATGTAGAATCATGCAGTTTTGTCTTCTTGTGACTGCCTTATTTCACTTAGCATAATGTTCTCAAGTTTCATTCATGTTGTAACATACGACAGAATTTCCTTCTTTTTTTAAGGCTGAGTAACATTTCATTGTATGTATATAGTACATTCTCTTTATTCATTAATCCACTGATGGACATTTAGTTTGCTTCCACCTCTTAGCTAGTGTAAATAATGCTGCATTGAACATGGGTGTGCAATATTTATTTGTTTGTTGAAAGGAGTTTTCTCTTCCTATTTGTGTTCTTTGAGATAAGTTCATCATGCTGGGAGTTTGTTTTTGACCTCAGTAAGAGAAACTTCAGTGGAGAAAAGTACGGGATAGACCAATATAAAAAGCAAGTGTGAAATATTCCTTTAGGAAGTTCATGTTGATGTAAGAAAAGAGGATGTGACAGTGGTTACAGGATGATATGGGGCTGAATTAACATAGTAAAGAATTTATTTATAATTTTAGTAGAAGAACAAAGATTATCAGAAAAAAAGAGAGTATAAAATTGAGGAAGTAATATTTTATAAAAGATGAAAGAGTAGATAATTTAAGACAAAGTTTAGAATTTAGGCTTGGACTGAAAGAGCTTTTTCTCTTTGAAACTTGGAGCAAAGTAGTACAGTTTGGTATAGAAGTATATGTTTTTAAGTAAAGGATTTCATGTCTAGAGTCCTCCATTTTCTTTGTGACACAGAAGCCTAAATTATCTATGTAAAATAAGGGTCACAGACTGTTGAGGAACATAAGAAAAATAAATTAAATTTTCACTGAGCAGAATTGGAGAGGAAGCAGTTAAGAGACAGTTTAAAAAATTCCAAGCAATCTTTATGACCCCATTGAAGTTAGAGAGCATATATTTGCAGTGGTACTGACTAGTGTAATATTCTCCAAGGGCTCTCAGTGGTCTAATTAATGACAGAAGTCTTGGCTGTTCCAAAATTGACTTATACTTTCATTTTTACTCATTTAAAAGTACACTGAGTATTTTTTGCCAGGCACTGGGTTTTGCACAGGATGTGCACAACAACAGTAACAACAAAGGAAAATCCATATATATCAGTTAGGGTTTGCCAGAAAAGCAGAATCAGTAGAAAAGATCACAAACAGGATGAAATTCCAAGGGCACGGGCTGAAGCTCTCATCCACAGGGGGAATTTTTCTCTCTTTCAGGGAAACCTCAGAACTAATTTAATGTCCTTCCAACTGATTCAGCTAGGCCCACCTAACCTATCCAGAATAATCTCCCTGATTTAAAGTCAGCTGATTAGGTATTAGCAAAATACCTTCAGAGCAACACCTAGATTACTGTCTGACTAGGTTCTGTAACCTAGCCAAGTTGACATATCAAAAAAGCCATTATAGCATTCTTAAGAAGTTTATTTCCTAGTTCAGAGTAAGATAGGTAGAGAGATGATAATATTGTACTGTGAAAGATGTGGGCACTTCTGAACACAAACCATGGACATCAGGAAAAGAAGGGTCTGTGCTGAGTAGGCACTAGCCAGGAGAGCTTGGTTAGGAGAAGGCTAAAACAAAATTCCAAGGATAGCATCCCCCATTCAGAGGGCAGCAAGTAATTCAACTTATTTCAACTGTGGCATGTAAGATGGGAAGAGATGAGGTCAGATTATAAAGGACCGTATATACCACAATAAGAGCTTGGATATTATCTTGAAAGTTATGTAAAACTTTTGGGATTGTTACATGAGATAATGTATTTAAATTATCACAATGCTCATTATATAATATATCCTCAGTAGAATATTTTGTTATATAAATGGCTTTAAGAAACAAATTTGACATAATAAAATTAGCAGCATCCTGGAGAAAAAAAATGAATATGGACAAGAATGAGGCCATGAAGGTTATTGTAACACTTTCAATTGGAAATGAGCTAGGAATTTAAATACCATCTATAAGAATGTAGAGACCCAGCAGGATCTTGTGAGTGAGTAAATGTGGGGGCAAAGGAAAGAAAGGAGGTAGTAATTATACCCTGATTTCTGGCTCAGTCCAATAGATAGATTACTGTACCAGTCATCAAGAGTTACTTTAGAGACATCTAAGTAGAAATGTCAGGCAGTTGAATTTTTGAGTGTGAAACTCAGAAAAGAGGTCAGATACGAAGGCATAGACCAGTACTTCTCAAACCCTAGCATGTATAAAAGCACCAGAAGCTCTTGTTAAAATGGAGCTTTCAGAGCCACATTCCCTAACCTGATGATTCTTGAGGCTCATGTCCCAGAATTGAAGTGGTTCATAGACCAACTTAGAGTCATGTTTATGAAGATTTTGCAGAAAGTATCAACATATTGAAATATAGCATTACTGAAACCGTGGGAATAGATGAATTCAGCTAGGCAAAGTAGGAAATGATGAGAGTTAAGAGTAAAATCCTGGGCTTCCCTGGTGGCGCAGTGGTTGAGAGTCTGCCTGCCGATGCAGGGGACACGGATTCGTGCCCCGGTCCGGGAAGATCCCACATGCCGCGAAGCGGCTGGGCCCGTAATCCATGGCCGCTGAGCCTGCAGGTCCGGAGCCGGTGCTCCGCAACGGGAGACGCCACAACAGTGAGAGGCCCGCGTACCGCAAAAAAAAAATAGAGTAAAATCTTGAAAAAGAAGGTAAACCTTAAATAGACAGCCAAGAAAATTGAACTCTCAAAGACAACTGGGAATGGTGGGTAAGAGAAAGGTTTGAGGAATACCAGGAGTGGGAAGGAGAGACTTTCAAAAATAAAAGATGAAAACCAGTGCCAAAGGAAGCAGAACAGTCAAAAATGATATTCATGAATATAGTGTCATTGTCTTTATCAACAAACTCCTTGGAAAGCTTGTTTTCAATTAAGGCAATGTAACAGAGATAGTGTTTGAGGAGATTTATTTATTCATTTATTCAACAATTATTTATTGACCTACTCTGAGTTAGACTCTGTTCTGAGCACTGAGAATATAAGAGGGAACAGGATGAAAAAGAATTTATGTCCTAAAATGGGAAATATTTTTAAAAAGAAATAAATATATAGAGGCTTAGACAGTGAGAAATGCTATGGAAAATAATGAAGCAGGGGAAATGAAATGCCAAAATAAAAAAGGTAACTATTTTATGTAGTGTAGTTAGGGAAACATCTCTAGTAAGGTGACATCTGAGCAGTGTGCCAAAGGAAGTGCAGAAACAACTCTCCAAACAAGTGTAGAAACAAACAGATATCTGATATTACCGGAAAAGGAAACGGCAAATGCAAAGGTCCTGTGTTGTGTGCATGTGTGTAATGTTTCAGCATCAGCAAGGAGACCACTGTGGGTGAGGGGGAGAAAGTAGGAGAAAAGGATAGAAAAATAGTAGAGTTCCAGAACGTGTAAGGCTTTGCAGGCTTTTGCAAGTTATTTAATATTTATTCTGAGTGACATGAGTTGCCATTGGGGAGTTTTGAAAACAGGGACAAAAATATGACTTAGGTCTTAATAGGATTACTTTGGCTCTTGGTTGAGAATTGCATATAAATGAGTTAGAGCAAATGAAAGAGAGCACAGTTAGAGGTTATTGTAATAATTCAAGTTAGAAATGGGGTTTGAGCCAAGGGTAGCCATAGTGAGAAGTGATTGGAATTGTTTTACATAGTACTGAAAATAGCATAGAATGTATTCACTGGTGATTGGATGAAGGTTATGAAAGAAAGACTTCAAGGATAATTCCAAGTATGTAGGTCTAAACAACTGAAAGGAATGAATGATTATTTACTTAAATAATGGGGAAGAAGACTGTGGTAGGTACAGCTTGGTCAGAGGTTGTGCAGGGTAAGGTTGGAGGTGAATCAGGTATTCAGTATTAGACATGCTATGTTTGAGATGTTTGTTTAAACATTCAACAAGTGATGTTGAAAACAAAATTGTATATATGAGTCTAGAGTTCAGGGAAGAGAGTGGGTTGGAGACATAAATTTGGGAGCTATCATCATATAGATACCATGAGTCTGGAGCAAATCACCTAGAAAATTAGTCAAAAGGTGAAAGAAAAGATATCCAAGGACTGACACTTGAGCCAATCCAATATTTAGAAGTCAAGGAGTTGAAACAGGAGATAGAAAAGGAGACTGAGAAGATATGGTCAGAAAAGTGGGAAAAAGACCTTGATCTACTGGGCCATTTCTGTTAGCATACAAATGTTTAATATTTCCTCCATTAAAACCCCACATTGATTCCAAATTTTTTTCCAGCTGTCACCACATTTTTTTTCCATTGAGCAACACTTCTTGAAAGAGTAGTCTTTTCTCATTATCTCCAATTTCTCTTTTATAATTCTCTCTTGAAAACACTCCAGTTAGGTACTTTTTCCAACAATACACTACAAATGCTCTTTTGGAGGTCACCAGTGACATCCTCATTGCTAAAAGCAATGGTCAATTTTCAGTTCTCATTTAACTTGGCCCATCAACAACATTTGATACAATTATATACTTTCTGCTTTTTGAAATGTTGTCTTTACTTGGCACCCTATCCACCCCACCCTGTACAACTCCTGACTAAACCTTGGTTTCCAGGATATCACTCTGTCCTCGTTTTCCTCCTACCTGTCTAATTACTCCTTTTCAGCCTCATTTGTTGATTTCTCTTCATTTCCTATGCATATATTTATCAGGACTTATGCCTTGGAATCCTTTTTTAATATCAACACTTACCTCCTACTTAATCATCCAGTTTCATATATCTGTCTGCTAATGGCTCCAAAATTTGTAACTCCATTCTAGACATTTTCTTTGAACTATAGACTTCTATATAGAACTACCTAATCAGTATCTCCACTTAAATGTCTAATATGCATCTTATCTTAGAATATTCAAAACTGATCTCATAGCATTTTTCCCAAAGAGATCCGCCCTCAGTCTTCCACATTTCAGTAAATGACAACTCCATTCCTCTGGTACTCAATCAAAATCATACTTGACTCCTTTTTCTTACATCCTATATTTGATATATCAACAACTCTGCCTTTAAAATATCTTGAAATTATGCTATTCTTCTGCTCAATATTCTCCAATGGCTTCTCTACCCATTCTAAATAGAAAATAAAATCCTTAAATAATCTACCTAACCCACAAGATCTGGCTTCTGATTATCTCTCTGATGTTTTCTACTTGCTCTCATTTACTTGACCTCAGCTCCATTGACCTTCTTGCCATTCCTCAAACATATCAGGTATGCTCTTGAAATTAGGAACCTTACACTTGCTGCTCCCTCTTCTGGAAAGGTCTTCCCTCAGATATCCACATGATGTAATTCCTAACTTTTTTCAGATCTTTACTCAAATTTAATTTTTTTCAGTGAGACCTACACTGGCCACCCAATCTAAAATTGCCTGAATTATTTTTCTCTTTAGTTAACTAATACACCATATATTTTACTTAATAATTTTCATTTATTATTTTTTTAATCCAAACTGGAAAATAAGTTCCACATTTCCTGGGTCTAGAACAAGGCCTGGTGTGTAACTGTCAATAAATATTTGCTGAGAAATGAATAATGAACCTAATCTCTCTCTCTTGCATTATCACCACTTCCTTCTTCTCTAGATCATTCCTATCAGCATACAAACATGATTGTAATATCACTCACCTTAAAGTAATCTCCCTTAAATCTCTAACTTCCCCTAGTTACCACCCACTTTCTCTGCTCCACTGATACAAAACTTAATGTAAAAGATATCTCTTTACACACAAAAATAAACTCAAAATGGCTTAAATATAAAGCATGGCACATAAAACTCCTAGAAGAGAACATAGGCAAAACATTCTCTGACATAAATTGTACCAATGTTTTCTTAGATCAGTCTCCCAAGACAATAGAAATAAAAGCAAAAATAAACAAATGGGACCTAATCAAACTTATAAGTTTTTGCATAGCAAAGGAAGCCATAAACAAAATGAAAAGAAACTTAAAGAATGGGAGAAAATATTTGCAAATGTTGTGACCGACAAGGGATTAGTCTCCAAAATTTACAAACAGCTCATGTAGCTCAATATTTAAAAAAACAAACAACCTAATCAAAAAATGAACAGAAGACCTAAATAGACATTTCTCCAAAGAACACATACAGATGGTCAACAGGCACATGAAAAGATGCTCAACACTGCTAATTATTAGAGAAATGCAAATCAAACCTACAGTGAGGTACCACATCACACCAGTCAGAGTGGCCATCATTAAAAAGTCTACAAATAACAATCCTGGAGAGGGTTTGTAGAAAAGGGAACCCTCCTACTCTGTTGGTGGAAATGTAAATTGGTGGAGCCACTGTGGAAAACAGTATGGAGGTTCCTTAAAAAACTAAGAATAGAGCTACCACATGATCCAGCAGTCCCACTCCTGGGCATATATCTGAAGAAAATTATAATTTGAGAAGATACATGCATCCCAGTGTTCACAGCAGCACTACTTACGATACCCATGATATGGAAGCAACCTAAATGTCCATTGACAGATGAATGGATAAAGAAGATGTGGTATATATACACAATGGAATATTACTCAGCCATTAAAAAATAATGAAATAATGCCATTTGCAGCAATATGGATGAACCTACAGATTATCATACTACGTGAAGTAAGTCAGGAAGAGAAAGACAAATGCCATATGATACCACTTATATGTGGATTCTAAAATATGACACAAATGAACTTATTTACAAAACAGATTCACAGATTTTGAAAACAAGCTTATAGTTATCAAGGTGGAAATGGGGGGGGAGGGATAAATTAGGAGTTTGGGATTAGCAGATACAAACTACTATATATAAAATAGATAAACAACAAGGTCCTACTGTATAGCACGTCGGACAAAATTCAATATCCTGTAATAAACCACAATGGAAAGAATATGAAAAAGAATGTATATATATTATAACTGAAACACTTTACTGTACACCAGAATCTAACACAACATTGCAAATCAACTATACTTCAATTAAAAAAATTGTATAGCAATGCTCAGATCATAGTTCTCACAGATTAAATTTTTCAAATTAAGAAAAGAAAGATATCTCTTTATAGTTACTATTTCTTCTTCCTAACATCTCATCTATGCCAAATCTAGCTCAAATAAGGCTTCCAATTATACTTGTCCCTTGCATCTGATGACTTTTTGGTTGCCAAAAGAACATTCACATCTTTGTCCTCTGTATTTAAACCCCCTAGCAGCATTCAACATAGTTGAATAAGTCTTTCCTACTTCTCAAAACACTCTCTTCTCTTGGCTTTTTGGATAACACATTTGTACCTTCTAGCTCAGATTTTGCTCCTCTGTACTAGTCTGTCCTCTGTATGTCTGATTGGCAGAAGTTCATGTGCCTGAACTACATCTCCAAAGAGGAGTGGGAAGTAGGCTTTCAGACTTATCTTTTAATCAAAGGGAACACATAATTGGAAAATTAAAAAAAATATATAGAAATATGTTCAAAAGTTGTAGAGGATAAAATATGACAAAAGTTCACTACATCTCTCCAGATAGATTTCATTACAGAAGGCTCTCTGCCTTACCTTAAAAATATATCTTGTATCCATTTGTGTTGTTAGCTCTACAGCATCACCGTAGTTCAAGTTACCACCATTTATTTTGTGGAACACTGAAATAGGTACCTGTTCTTCTGTGGCCACATTTCCCCCTGTTCAATAAAATTTCCACACAGTAGCTTAAAATGGTCTTTTAAAAAATTATTGGTATCCAACCACTTAGAAGTTGGAAAACTTAGAAGACTCAGTGATTTCCCATCATACTTTCACTAAGTACAAATCCTTACCATGGCCTACAAGATTCTATATGATCCGGTCCTTTAACTTCATATTCATTTCAAGGACATCCCATAATTGTAATTGTCAAGGATCTCTCTATCATTGAATCTTTTCCCTTATTCTTCTCTCTGCAGTATTCTGCTTCTGACAATATGCCTATGCCTATGAGAACATAAGGTTGGTTCCTTTTTACCATTCAATTCTCATCTCAAACGTACTTCCTCAGATAAACCTTTCCTGACTGATTAAAATAATTAGCCCCTCATTGTATCAGCCATTATTATTCTATCACTCTGTTTCATTATTTTTTCTTTATAGCACTTACATTGTTGGCTTCTGATTTTTCCATTCTCCCCTCTCTAGGATGAAAGCTACACACATCTCTGCTGTTCACCAAAGCCTAAACATGGCACATAGTAGACACTCAATACATTAGGTAATGCTCCATTTCAGCTCTAAGGTAATATTTAATTGAGGAGTGGAACAAGAACTCATTTTTTGGAATATGGGTATAGGTGGCAGCCTTCAAGATGACCCCCAATGATTCCCATCTCCTGATATTAGTGCTCTGTGTATTTCTCTACCTTTGAGTGTAGCTGATTTATTGATTTGCTTCTAATGAATAGAATAAGGCAACAGTGGTGGTTTGTCATTTCTGAGATTAGGTTACAAAATGACTGTGCTTCTGTTTGGGTGCCCTCTATTGCCCTCTCACTCACTTTGAGGAAATCCAGCTGCCATGTTGTGAGGAGCCCATATGGCAAAGAACTGATGTTTTCAGCCAAGAGCCACCGAGGACCTGAGGCTGCCAACAGCCCCAAGAATGAGTTTGGAAGGAATCTTTCCCCAGTCAGGCTTTGAAATGAGTGCAGCCCTGGAGTGCAATTTTTGAGAGATGCTAAGCCAGAACCACTGAGCTAAGCAGTACACAAATTCCTGACCCTAAAGAACTGTGAGATAATAAATATGCTTTATTTTAAACAATGAAGTTTGGGGAAATCTGTTACACAGCTATAGTTAACAAATACAATGGGAAGCATCTTCAGTATTGTGGATTTAGGTTGTGGGAGATTTTATGTACTCAGAGACCAGAATAAAGGGAGGAAATTAAAAACTCACAATTCAGAGAGGGTCATGGATAGAAAATGGCTGAGGGCATACTGTACTTATTTTAATTACTTCTGAATTTTGCCTTTTTTCCACCATTTTTTAGAAGCCAAGACATTTAAAAAATACTTCTCAGGTTCTCTTTCCCCAACCATTTACTTAGCTGTAAGTGTGATAGAGGGACAAGGAGACTGGGAATGGGGCATCAATCTAAAGAGACAAGAAACATTTATCAGATTAGCCAATAGATAGTAATGCCTCATCTGGGAGCTTGCTATAAATGCAGACTCTCAGGCTGGAACCCAGACCTACAGAATCATTTTTTTTTTCATCTTAACACATCCTGAGATGGTCCTTATGCCCAGTATAGTTTGAGAAGTGATGCCCTACATTACTAGTGAAGTTGGAACCACTCATCTACAAAATTGATACTTTAACACAAACCTAAGAAGAAAGCATATCTGTATAATGTAGTTTGCTTAAATTAGGGATGGGGTTACAAGATACAATTCTGACTCACTAAGAGATATTATCACGGGATCTGGAATAATTATAGTTGTTGAATTAGAATCAGAATAGATAAGACATTTCAACTGGACTTCAAATGTTCATGCAAACGTCATTGTTTATACAGGAAAGTAAACAGTTCGATTGCCCGTTGCCAAGATTATTGTTTGAAAGTTAACTTTCTGGAAAGTATTGATATGTGTATTTTTCAGGAGCATTAAATTAAGAAAGTGAAAATTACATGACTTGTCAGTTCATTATGCTAGGAAGATTTAAAGAGTGAATTAGATTTTATAAATCTTATTGAATCTACTTAATATATATTCAGCATATCTTTAAGATACTTCAATTGCATGAAGAGAAAAAAATCATTTTAATTTTATGTCTTCAACATGCAATTTTTTTCTTGGGCTGATTCAGCAGAGTAGAAATAATTTTGACATTTGTAGTTTCTAGATGTAGTTTAATATAAGAATAAAAGTCCTCGTGGGAAATTTCTGTTTGTGGACTTAAAAGTTCATGCTGAACAATTTGAAAGTATGAGGACTACTTTTACAACTCAGAAAAAAGCAAACATTTGGAACTGAACTGAAAGACAAATCACCAGAATGGGAAACTTCTACTCACATGATTAATATAGACTTGCCTGTGATTTTAGTCTTAAGCACAGAAACAACATCCCATCACATAATCCAAGAAACTTCCATGTCTATGGTCAAGGCCAGTAAAGACTGGGTGATTCATAGAGTGACAGTGGTGGCGGTAGGGTTGATAGAGTTTTGAGATTAGCTCTCTTTTGGCGACTCTTAAAGGGACAACTCTTATAAAGAATTTAATTTTTTAATTTTTATTAAAAATAAAAGTTTAGTCTGTAGTGGCAGTTATACAGGTATCTTGATTTTTTAATTGTATAACCTTTTATTGTGAAATGTATAAGTTGGTTTCCTGTATTATTTCACATATTAACTAACATTCATAGTGGAGTAGAGCTATTCAATTGAGGATTACATAATAATTGATGCTATATAATAAACATTTTGACTCAATTGCTCTCTATGACTAGTGACCAGAAAGTTTATGCTTAAGGGTATAAATTTAAGACAATAATTTACTAGTATGAAAATCTTAAGCATGGTAGGGCAAATGAGAATATTGGTGTGGTTAATGTGAATTAGTTACTGCAAATTAATGTTTAGAAAATATTTTAAGATTAAAACAATTTAAAAATGTTACATAAGAAGAAATAAGCAATTTTAATATATTCCTTCCCATCATGTACTTAAAAATATTTAGAATTTTGTTTGATGATGGTGATTACAATTATATATTTTCAGTATTAGGGTGTATCTAGAAGTTAACAACGTTATAATCTATCATGAAATACAGTAAGTGCATTGAGTGGTTATAGGATTAAAAGTGTAAGTTAATGTAATATACATTACATGTATATTATGTAATAATGTATATAATGTAATATACATTATTTTTCACAGTTGATACTTTGCTTGTAATAATATTTGTTCTTAAAGCATTTTTGGCATGTTTCTGGTTATAATTTTTGTTGTTGCTGTGGTTGAATTTTGTGTACATCTGTGTTAAATTCACCATTTGGGAATATAATGTTTCTTAGAAAGATTACTGCAGCACTTTGAGCCATTAAGAGATACTGTTATATTATTAAGACAAAATATTTTAAGAGATGAGAGATCTATATAAAGTAAAATTGTATCTACAGTTAGGATAAAGTAAGTATTGTGCTTCCAGGGATTGCTGCATAATCTTCAGTTGAAAAGAAATTTCCCTGTGGTTTAGCATTATTAAACTGTATGAGTTTTGGAGATTTTGCATCTTCTTTGGAATCATGTATCACTGGCTGTGCCACAAGTGAAATTTGATGATACTATGCACCAAGAGGCATGATGTATTCCTTGGACGCACTATTCTACATTGTGGGACTCATCGAGGATCAGAACATACCCTCAGAGATTTCTAGTGTTAAAAAAAATAATTATAAGAAAGCAGCATTGCATTTAAAGACATAGGATTCTTTTGTATCACCTTCCTTAAGTATGTGAAAGGTTGCCTCCTGTTTGAATGACACTAATTTTGAAGGTGAGTAAATCTTTTCTGAAGATTTGCTTGTAATAATTTCCTATAACTCTGCATTCACTGAATCCAGAATGTTTAATGGAAAACATTTTGTTCTAGGATTTTATGGCTTTGGACTGAACCACTAATTATTGGATATATTTAGTACAAAAGCACTAAGGAATACAACTCAGTAAAAACAAGTCATTCACAGATAATACATCAAAACTCTATGGTTATCAGAATTTGCTGCCTACCTACAATTTTGCCTCAGAGTAGTGAAGACCTCTATGAGGATTCTGCATTGCTCCTTTTCTTTCCTATTGAAATGTCACAAATAATTCATTATATAATTATTCCTATGTTCATATTTATTTTAAATTAAGCAACCGTTGGGCTTCCCTGGTGGCGCAGTGGTTGAGAGTCCGCCTGCCGATGCAGGGAACACGGGTTCGTGCCCTGGTCTAGGAAGATCCCACATGCCGCGGAGCAGCTGGGCTCGGGAGCCATGGCCGCTGAGCCTGCGCGTCCGGAGCCTGTGCTCTGCAACGGGAGAGGCCACAACAGTGAGAGGCCCACGTACCGCAAGAAAAAAACAAAAACAACAACAACAAAAAAACAATGAGATGCAGCCATATACCTCTTGGAATGGGAAACACAAACAAAAGACAGAAAAAAAATTCCCTGAGAATTTGAATTGCTGAGCAAGTGGGACTCTCATACATTGCTGAGGAGAATGGAAAATGACAGAGACAATATGGAAAATAATATGGTTCTTGCATATAAAATAACATATATACTTACCTTACAACCCAGGAACCTCATTCCTAGGTACTTACCCAAGATTAATGAGAAAAGAGTATGTCCACACAATGACTTATACCATAATGCTTACAGTAGCTTTTTTCATAATAACCAAAAACTGGAACTGATATAAACATCCATCCACAGGTGAATGGATGAACAAATTGAGATAAATCCACACAATGGAAAACTTCTCAGCAATAAACAGGAACTAACCACTGGTATATGCAGTGTGGTATGCTGAATAATGTCCTCCCTCTTTCCCAAAGATGGCCAAGTTCTAATCTTTAATACCTCTGAATATTCCCTTATTTGTCAAAAGAGACTCTGAAGATGTGACTAAATTAAGAATATTGAGATGGGATTACCCTGGACTATCTGGATGGGCTTGATGTAGTCACAGAGGTTCTTATAAGAGGGAGGCAAAAGATCAGAGAGAGAAAGAAAGTATAAAAGAAGTTGTGGCTAGGACTTCCAAAACTATGTTTAATAATAGTGGTGAGAGTGGACATCCTTGTCTTATTCCTGACCTTAGAGGAAATGCTTTCAGTTTTTCACCATTGAGAATGATGTTTGCTTGGGTTTGTCATATATGGCCTTTATTATGTTGAGGTAGCAATCACACTCCTTGGCGTATAGCCGGAGAAAACCATAATTTGAAAAGATACATGCACACAAATGTTCACTGCAGCACTATTTACAATAGCCAGGACATGGAAGCAACCTAAATGTCCATCAACAAAGGAATGGATAAAGAAGACGTGGCATATATATACAATGGAATATTAGTCAGCTGTAAAAAAGAACAAAATAATGCCACTTGCAGCAACATGGGTGGACTTAGAGATTGTCATACTGAGTGAAGTTTGTCATACTGAGTGAAGTAAGTCAGACACAGGAAGACAAATATCATATGATATTGCTTATATGTGGAATCTAAAAAGAAGGGTAGAGTGAACTTATTTACAAAACAGAAGTAGAGTCATGAATGTAGAGAACAAACTTATGGTCACCAGGGGGTAGTGGAAGGAGGGATAAATTGGGAGATTGGTATTGACATATACACACTACTATATATAAAAAAGGTAACCAATAAGGACCTACTGTATAGTACAGGGAACTCTACTCAATACTCTGTAATGGCCTGTATGGGAAAAGGATCTAAAAAAGAGTGGATATATGTATACATATAACTGATTCACTTTGCTGTACAGCAGAAACACAACATTGTAAATCAACTATACTCCAATAAAATTTTTTTTAACAAGTTGTGTGTGATCCCCAAAGCAGAGATTGGAGTGTTATAACCAGGAGACAAGGAATGCTGGCAGCCTCTGCATACCAGAAGCATGAAGGAATGGATACTCCTCTGGAAACTCTAGAAGGAATCACCCATGCTGATATCTTTTTAGCCCCTTAAGACTGTTTTGGACTTATGACTCCTAGAACTGTAAAAGAATAAATTTGTGTTGTTTTAAGCCAGTAAATTTGTGGTAGTTTGTTACAACAACAATAGGACACTAATACAAAAACAATATGGATGAATCTCAAAAGCATTATGTTAAGTGAAAGAACTTGTAGCTGGATAAAATTAAAGTGGGTGCTGAATTTTGCATATGCATATATCCAATGCTATGAAATCTAATCAGAGTGGTAGAATTAGAGATATACCATGCTTTGGGGGTTTTGTTTTATTTTTTCCTTTTTCCTCAATTGTGATTATCTCAGCCTTCTTCTTTGATTGTAAACCTCATTTCCAATATTTATGCATCGCATTTTCATTCTGGAGCTGAATGTTGTATTAAGCCTGGTACTAAGAGAATGACACCCATATTCAGGGTTTTTCCTTTCTCTCTCTTTCTGCTCAGCCCTTCTTTAATCTTTCTTCTCTAATATATCTTCTTTCCATTAGCCCAGAACTTTGTTTTTCTACTTTAATGGTCTCCAAATAAGAATATCTACTAGATTAGAAAATAATATCTTAATATTTCCATTTATCTTTTCTAAAATTAAGGAATGTATTTATTCTTACTAATATTTAATACTACTAGGATTGGCACTGGTGCTTTTTCTTGGGCCAATTATCAGATGATCAATCATGATAGCCTAAGGTAGTAAATAAGGTAGCCTGAGAGAAGAGGGAGACTTCCGCAATAAAAAGGGATTGATTTGCTTTCAGTAGATTTTGTCCACTAAATAGATTTACAGATTTTTATAATCTTAAATAGTAAAAAATTCCATTACTTAGGAATGAGATGGATCAATATCATAATAATCATATGAACACATATATGTTTGCTGGTAATTTAGCTGCTTAAATGTGTGCTGGAGAAAAATGTCAAATGATTTTTTGAGTTTAAAGGTGAGCTTCTAATTTACACATTAAATTATTTAAAATCTGCTAATCTTTCTATCATGGAAAGTGGTTTTTGGTGTATAATAACTAGAAAATATTTTCCAAAAAATAAACACAATCTGTACTTTCAGTATAAAAGTGAAGTTTTAATAAGTGCAAAAGTAAGTGCTTTTGGAAAAAAAGTTGTTTTGTAGAGTTTTGAATATAAAAGTGTGGAGAATTTTCTGTCACCATGAAATTTATTGGAAAAAATGTAAGCACGTTACCTTTAAAAAATTGACATATATTTAAATTTAAAGCAAACAAACCTTGGCATTCAGGATATTCTAGTTTGTTTAAAACATCCAAAAAAAAAAAAAACAAACAAACCGATAAGTGGGTTTTAAGAAAATATTTCTTAAAAGAATATTGGGACTTCCCTGGTGGCACAGTGGTTAAGAATCCACCTGTCAATGCAGGGGGACATGGGTTCGAGCCCTGGTCAGGGAAGATCCCACATACCACGGAGCAACTAAGCCCATGCGTCACAACTACTGAGCCTGCGCTCTAGAGCCTGCAAGCCACAGCTACTGAGGCCGCATGCCACTACTGAAGCCTGCGCGCCTAGAGCCCATATTCCACAACAAGAAGACTGCGCACCGCAACGAAGAGTAGCCCCCGCTCACTGCAACTAGAGAAAGCCCGCACACAGCAACAAAGACCCAATGCAGCCAAAAATAAATAAATAAATTTATTTTAAAAAAGAATATTAAATAAAGCCTGTTAGTGTGTAAGAACAACTGATGGAAATCAAGGATGCTAGGTTTCCAGCTAAATTTCCATATTTTCATACTTGTTGGTTGAGATTTAAACAATCGTAGCACGATTCTTTAAAGTTTTCCCTTTTAAGAAGCTCTAAAACAGATTTTGTACATTTTCTCAGTATAAAAAAAAATCACTTAGAAATTCCTAGAAGAATGTCAGGGAAAGAATTAATACCTCTACATATGCTTAGTTTCTGCTTAGTTTTTGATTCATTGTAATCATAATGTATACAGAAGGATCTTTGTAAATTTTTATTTTGTTTGAAATATGTACAAGTTAAACATCACTTTGATGCTGTTAGATTCATCATTTGTAGTATATCATTTATTGCTATATGGTCATCATTATAGCATATTAATAAATATATTATTTTTGTATTTATAAACCACATTATTATAAAATGGTATATTATCTTACAAATTCTCCAGTGTGCATTGTGTTTGGCTAATATGTGGAATAAATTAACACTAAATTTTCTAGCTTCTGGCTGAGATCTATGTGTGAGGTAATTAATAGAACTTCATCTCTTTCCCCCTTCTAACAGTTCCTGGATGTAAGCATAAATTAGAAAAATGCAAAATATTGGAAAAAATATTAGAATACAAAGAAGAATTATTTATATTTCTCCAATATTCTTCCCATGTTTTGAGATGTATTTTTATTTCTTTTACTTGTAAACTCTTCTGGGGATTCTCTATACTGAAGAATTAAGCTATAGCTATGTTTGTTTGTAGGGAGTAAAAAAAGATGGGAATTCAAATAGGATTGTATCACTGCATTTTATAAAATGTGTAGTGTTTAAGAGGAAGATTTTAGCCATGGTCTTTCTTCTAGAATTGGTCAGATATCTGCCTCATTCATAGTGGATGCCCTATGCCTATGTCTTTTATCTCCCTGTTCTAAAACACTGACACTCTTTGGCTTGGCAATTCTCTCCTCTTTCTATTTGTGTTTAGTTTCCGTAATTGTACTGGTATCTACTTGTAAAGCCAATGTCATTTGATTACTAGACCAAATCTGCCTATTTGTGTATAGAACCTCAAGAGACTACACTTTAATCCCTTGAGTACTTAACATTCTTGTGAGTCAGGAGAAAAGCTAAAGTAAATTGATGATCAGAGGCACCAATGCCTAAAATCATGGGCAGAGCTGACGGATACACTCTTTGTTCTATTAAAAGCTTGTAGACGCATTGTTTTTCCTCAATAACCTCCAAGAGGGACTGAGAGTGAACACAACTCAAAACGCCAATAGAAGCATTTTAGCCCTTAGCAAGAGTACATTGATGGTCTATTAATTCTTAAAAATCCTAAATTTAAATGAGTGATGCTCAGCTGGAATTTCTAGTCACTTTGCTTATTTTGAAATAGAAAGACAGCATGAATCATCTCTGTGGCTGTCTTCACTACATAGTTTCTTTTGTGTGCTTTTGATTTTTCTTTCTCAGATTCCCTAGCTATTATCTGAAAGAGGGAAAATTGTCTTATTTGCTAATCTTCAGTGTCAGTTACACTTTTTGTACTGTGCTTGGATTATTTTGTAAGTCTATATTCATATTTACTCAAAGTTCTCCCCATCTTGACTTGGTAGTGAATCAGGACTGATGATGACCCAATAGAAAGAACATGGTAGAGTGCTGACATTACTATACATATGAAAGGTAATTACAGTAAACACTGACCACAAAATCGTGTCAAAGCAAGAAAAGGGAGTTAAGAGGCAAAATAAGGCTTTTAGGAGACCTATGTGTGGCTAGGTTTAGAATAGATGAAAAAAGATGAGTTTTGGAATCACACCACCAGCCTGGAGGCAAGTGGCAAGAATCCTTTTATGCCATATCTACAATCAATGGGTATGCCGTAATGAGACAAGTTCAGGGCATTTGATGTTTATTTTCAACTGGCTTCCATAATACTCTTGAGAATTTTTTTTTTTTTAATAAAGCTGGAGGTCAAAGATGGTTCTTTGGTTTTTAGTTTTTAAATGATATGCAATCTTTAGTATATGTTAATATATAGCAGGCTGTTACCCTGTTTAAGCTATTTCCCAGAAGTTTGTACAGGTGTTTACTGGAAGTGCTATCTCTTCTTCACAGATAAGCGAATTGTAGTAGCTTAACGCAGGCAAGATCTTCCCGTGTTCTCTTAAGATGGCTTTCCTATGGTGTTGTTAGGTGGATGTGAAAGCAGCCTCCTATCACTCAGATTTTTTAAAATCTGTGGGCTTTCCTTTTTACCTCCTGGTAACTAATGTCTTAGGGAAGTAGTACTTGTGATTTCAACCCACAAGCCAATACTGGTTAATGCCATGGGGGCTGCATCTTCCTCTTGTCAATGTTCCCAGAATTTGGGGTTTATGTGATCCCTACTTTGAATTCCTGGATCTGGGCCCTAGTCATGAATCTTCTCAACTAGATCTTTCTAGGTCTCTGTGTTTGGCTGATAATTACATTTTTTAGCTTTATAAAAGTTTGACTTTAGGACTGTCAGCTGCTTTCCCAGGAGTCTCAGGTTGTCTAATTTCCTACTGTATTAATCAAGACTATGGCAATGACAAATGGCAAAATTCCAAAATAAACTAGCTTAAACAAAATTAAAGCGGAAATGGTGGTTTCCATAACTTTCCTCTATCCCACCACCTTCCTTGTCTTCACTTTTCTCTGTGGTCCTTTGTTTACATCCTGCAAATAGGTCTTCTCTACTTTGAGAGGAAGCGACCACTACCAGCAGCAAATTCAGGTTTGCCTATTTAGGATCCTAGGAAGAAGCAGAAGGAAAGCTGCTCTTCACCAGCACCTGAAAATCAATCCCAGTAAAGAACTGTAGCTCCTGGGTCATGTGCTCATATATGGGCCATTAACTGGGTCTACAAAGCCTGAATCATGTACACATCCCTGGGGTCAACAAGAAAGTGTAGGGCTGATACCAGAAAACGGAGATGGGAAAACTCTCCGGACAAGTAAAATAGAGCATACCTGCCTTTTCCTAGGACTTTTTTTTTAGTTGCATTATTGACTAACCTATCCCTTACATTTAGTCCTCTTCCCACTTCAGATTACATGGCTTGATATAATGTATCAATTCTTTGCTGAGGGCTAAATCAGTGAGGAGCGAACTGCATCTAGGATGTCACCGATAAACTACTAGACTGAGAAACATAGTATCTGTTCCCAGCACCAGTTCATTAGAAACTCAATGTTGGACCTTGGACTAGTCTCTTAAGCTATTCGTGACTCAGTTTCCTTAACTTGAAAGTGGGGATAAAAATGATACCACCCTATAGGGTTAATTCGAGGACTAGATTAGGGAATAGATATTTGATCTCTTAGAATAGTGCCTGGCATATAGCAAATATAAGTATTAGTAATAATAATCATCATCATCATCTTATCTTTAAGACTCAGTTTTTAAATTCGTAAAATCTAAGCTACGCTCTCGATGAGCGTCTCACACTCACATACTTATTGGCCTAGATATATATCATAAATTAGTGAACCAGAATATGAGGAAATGGGCATGCTGGAGGCAAGTAGAGACAGGCACATTGTTTATCTGCAGGTAGAATTCACTACCCACCCTCAGTTGATTCCTGGCCTGAATGTGTCTGCCATTCCAATCAGATCTTCCTGTCTTTCAAGGGAGCCAGATCAGGATGTTTATGTTAAATATCCAAATTTGGAATTTTTTAAAATGTTGAACACTGTGTTAGTTGAACACTGTGTTAGTCAAACACAGCATGTCTGTAGTCAATCAGTCTCAAATCCTTCCTAACTTTACATTACTGCAGGTAAGGATGCTGTCATTCATTTGTTTGGGGAGTTGGAGTGGGGAGGGGGAGCGGAGAAAGGTTTATTGCCGTGTCTAACAAGGAGAATGAGTGGTTTAGGCTCCAAAACCCTGAACTCCCTGATGGTTTTCATCCAGGCACTTCCAGAGTCATCATTCTCCCCAGAACCCACCCACATGGCTGTTGTCAGTGCCAGTCTATGTGGGACCTTGGTAATCTCCTCTGCCTGGGGAGAACTTCCAACAGCAGGTGCAGGTGACACAGCCTCTTCCTTAGCAGGTGGCAGCCCAGCAACTCCTGTGGAAGATCCAGCAGAGACCCACTCATCCCAGGCCACCTGCACAGCCATCGTCCCTCAACTCCCTCCCACCAGCCCAGACCTGCAGCTGCTGATGGGGCAAAGAGTACCTCGGATGCCATACCTGCAGGTGATTTTTAAACTAGGTAACTAAAAACTGAACTTGTTCGATCCTGACCTGCATACAATTTTTGTGTAAACTAGCTAACACTTGAAAGGCTAAAACTTAACCTAAAGTTCATGTAAAGCCCATACATAATTCTCCTACTCCTGTCTGACAAAATTCAGACTCTAATGTGTCATCCTTATTTATAAATTATTTCATTTTTTTTGTGTTTTAATTCTTGGGCTGGATTGTCTTCTACTATATTCACAAAACCATAATATGTTATTACTGATCTAGTAAATATTCATCTTTACATATACCCTCTAACTTCCCTTTGGCTATGAATTAAGTTCATTCTGTCATAAAAGTCCAATTCCTTTCACTGTGTTCTGAATCTCTGGCACTCTTTCCTTCTCAAAGACTTTGTGTTCACCTACCTCCCGCATTTTTTTCTTTGCATCATTGATATCTCTCTCTTTCTCCTAAATCATTTCTATAAGCATACTAACATTTCCTGTCTTTGAAAATACTCCCCTTGACCTTACTTATCTCTCCAGCCTCTACTGTATTTTGTAGCTCCCTTCAACAGCAAACTTTCTCAAAAAGATCATTTATAGGCATTATTCTCATTCTCTCTATTTCTCCTTTTTTCCCCTCCCCAATGTGATTTTCATCTTTTGACCTCCTCAGTCATTGCTCATGCCAAGGTTATCAGTGGCTTCTAATAGTAGCCACGTCCAGTGTTCACTCTTACAGGCTCGATTGACTAGATATCTTAAATAATCCAATGTTGCTGACTTTACCTGATATACTTTACTTAGTGTGGCAGATTATATTTTCCAAAGGTGGATGCACCAATACTTCTCACATTCTCTTTCAACAAAGTGACATTGAGAAATGGAGTCTATGTTTCCTCCCTTCCACTGAGAAATAGTGTATATGTTTCCTCCCCCTACACTTTAGTGGATCTTCAAAAGAGTGTTGACCGATAAAATGTGGTGGATTTAATTTTCTATTATTTCTTGTGAGAGTATGTAATAAAAGGTGATGTGGTTTCCACCTAGCTCTCTCTTGTGACACATACTTTGGGAGCCCTGAGTTGATATGTAAGAAGTCCAGTTACCCTGAAGACACCATTCTGGAGAAATTATGTGGAGTACTGCATAATGATAGAGAAAGATGCTATAGGAAGTCCGGCTGTTCCAGCTCCCAGCTATGATTCTTTGATTCTTTACAGCACAGGCACCAGACACAAAAGGAAACAAGTTTTCACATGATTTTAGCTTGTTACTCCAAACTGCCCCAGCTGATATTTAGTAAAATGGAGCAGAGTAGAGCTCTGCTCAAGCTGCTGATTCATAGCAAAAAAAAAAAAAAAATGACCGAAGTTTAGGAGTGCTTTTGTTACATAGCCATAGTAACTGAAACACTTGTTTGGGCTTCTACAGTAATAGGCATTTTGGTTTTCCCCCACCCTCACTAGTTGCTCCTTCTAATTCCCTTTCATTGGCTCTTATTTCTGTATCCTAATATTAGAGTGTTCCAGGATCCTGGGATGCATGTTCCTTTCTCTATACATTATCTAAATTGCTTTATTTCATCATAGCCCATGGCATTTGTATGTGGATGACCTCCTCTCCCCCATAACATTACATTTCTATCTCTGATATCTCCTCCAGATCCTCTGAATTCTAGGCATATATATGAAATGGCCTACTTAACATTGCCACTTGGATATTTCATAAGAACTCAATACATATACACCTGAGCTCTTGATCTCTTCTCCCTATAAAACAACATAAAACTTGTTCATTCCTTAGTTTTCCTCATCTCAGTAAATAGAATAATAATTCACACAATTTCTCAAGCAAAAATTTAGATTCCTCTCTTTCTCTCAGTGACTGCATCTAATCTGTTTCCAGTGATTATACCTCTACAACATATCTCCAAACCTTTCTTTATCTCCACTTCTTCTCCCTAGTTCAAGCTGCCATCATATCTTTCCTAAACTATGGAAATAACTTCTTTAGCAGTCTGCTTTTTTCTAGTCTTACCACACATTAGTCTGTCTTCCACATGGTAACCAAAGCAATCTTTTTCAACAAAACACAGATCACATTACTAATCTGGATCAAAACCATTCAATGTCTTCTCATGTGAGCAAATTTTATTTTCCAAAGATGGCTCCTACATTCTGTTCTTCTAATGTGACTTGATATTTCTACCACTTAAAGGTGGGAATCTATGTACCCTTCCTTTAAATGTGTATGGGCCTATGATTCCAGTGGAAGTGATCCTATGGCTGTAAGATCAGATAAAGCCATGCCTGGTTCTCTTGGGACACTTGTTTTTAAACCAAGTCCCCATGCCTGAATAAGCTGATTCAGCCTGTGGAGAGGAACTGAGACCCCCTAGCCCCAGCTAACTTCACAGCCAATCACGAGTATTAATTTGCCAGCCATGTGAATGAACCATCTTGACATCTGGAACAGAGATGGACTATCCACAAAGCCCTGCTTAGATTGAAGAATTATGAGCAAAGGAAAATTTTTTTCCTGTTTTAAGTCACTAAGTTTTGGGATAGTATTTTTTATACAGTAATAAAAAACTCACACCAACTTTGGTACCTGCAAGTGGAATGCTACAGTAAAAACCCCAAAACATGTAGCATTGGCTTTGGGACAAGCCATATGAGGAAGATGGGAGGGCCTTAGAAAAATGTTAGCAAAACCCTAAAGAATCTTGAAGAGTCTGTCTCTGACAGCTCAAAGAAAAATAAAGAAAATGTGATTAGAATATGTTTTGTAGTGGTGGATAGTTTGGCTACACTATTACCTGAAGTAATGTAGAATATAGGAAATGTTCCAATGAACTCAATGATCAAGCTAAGGGAATTGTCATGCAGAATATTAAAGTGTCACTTGGATTCTTTCACTGCCTAGGGTATAATGTGAGAAGAGATGAATGAGCTAAAAATGAACTCTTAAATATAAAGGACCTAGAATTATCTTAGTTTCAAAATAAATCTCTTTTTCTTCCCAAATCTCTCTAGGTAAAAAATGATACCCAGATTAAGGACTGACTTAAGGGAAAAGATCAATTTTACTGTAAAACCTATTATTAAGACCTTCAAAGAAATCTGAAATGATTCCTCATATAACTTTTCGAACAGACAAAGCCCTTTTAAGGGTCATAATAGTGTAATTAGCAGAATTCTATATTATACAATAAGACTTATAAGAATCTTAAGGATGTTATCCCATTGTAGTGTCATGGTGAAGTTGAAGAAGAGAATGACTTACCTGGAAAAGATTTGAGTTTATATCTTGTGTCTGATGGAGTAAATTATAAATTGATATACTGAAAGCCCACCAAAATTGTTAAAATAATTATATCAGCTTGCAATGGAAGGAAGAGAAACAAAACAAGATGAGAAAGGGTTCTGAACCCTCAAACATTTACAAGTGGAGAATTGGCTTAAGAAGGCTTAGGGAAAAGAAAGGTAGACTCAGAGAGAAGGACTGAGTTGAGCTAAGACCTATGGAGATATAGGGAGTAGGACTGAACTCTAATCAAAGAACGGGCAACATGTGCCTAGCTAAATTTCAGAATTGGTATGGACCAGTGACTACTGTGTTCCTTCCCCTTCCCTGTCACTTTTAATGGGAATGTCCATAACACTTATGCAATGCCTGTCCCAAAATTTTATTTTGAGTATTTGGAGACCTAGAAAAATTGGCTCTTTAGGTCAAATGTGTCGTTATCACATCATTAAAAAGAGTGCTCAAAGAGCTGTATTTGAGGAACTGCACACAAAAAGTATCACTTAAACCTAGATCTGATTTAGACAGTAAGATTCATAACTTTGAGCTGATGTAATTATGGAGTGAGAATTTTCAGTCTTGAGGAAGGGAATGGATATATTTTGCATGTGGGAGGGATGTAAATTGTAGCCTGAAGACAAACTGGCAGATTGTATTCTTCAAATATGGCTGTAAAAAGACCTCCTAGCTCACGTTTTCTTTTTACAATATGACTTTGAAACTCCTCCAATGAAGTGCTATCCCCTTCCCTAAAATCTGGACAGGACTGTGACAAAGCTATATGGCTTTGAGAGAGAAGGTCGTAAAGTGTGTTACATCTTTCTAGTTCACTTAGACTGCTTGCTCTTAAAAAACCTAGCTACTATATTTATATAATCCCAAGAGACCTGTGTGGAGAGGGCCATGTGAAGAAGAACCAAACCCCCAGTCTACAGTTCTGAATGAGCTCCCATCCGATATACCAACATGGCCGTGATGTGAGTAAGCCATCTTGAATCTTTCAGCCCCAAGTTGAACCACTTTCAGCTGATGGTGTATGGAAGATTTGTAGGCAACATAAATTAATGTTGTTTAAGTCATTAAATTTTGGAGTGGTTTGTTACACAACTGATACAACACTGGACATAAAATAAGAACAAACTCCTACCCTGTCCCATGAGGCCGTGTATGATCTAGTATTTACCTATTTCCCATGCTCACTCCATACTACGCTCCACTGTGCTTGCTTTTTTCTAATCACACTGATTTTTCTCCTGTTTTCTAAAATCTAGCTAGTTCTTGTCTTCAGACTTTGTCATTGTCACTTCCCTGATAAGAATATTCTTTCTTCAAATCTTGTAACTCAGGTTGAAGTTTAGGGATGACATGCTCAGAAATAGATTCTCTGATCATTCAGTCTAAAGTAACCCACCAGGAACTCCAGCCCATCTCCCTATTTATTTTTATCATGACATATCTATCTATCTATCATCTATCTATCTATCTATCTATCTTCTATTTATCAACCTATCTATCCTATCTGTTTTATCCTTCCCACTACTAGAATAAACTCTGTAAGAAGAGAGACATTGTTATTCTTATCTTTTTCTCCATCTCCATTACCTAGAACAGCGCTTGGTACTTACTGGGTACTCCACAAATATTTGTTGATTGAATGAATCAGTGTAAATTCATATTAATTCAGTTTTACATAGCAAAATAGAAATCTAAAATTTAATGCAACACATATTTCCTAGAAAAAGCAATGTTTTTGTTTTCTTTTTTATTAAATCTATTAAATTCATTCAGAAAATGTTCACAATCTTGTGATAATATAGAAAATAAGTTGATTTCTATACCAGATGGATCACCTCTATAAGTTCCTCCATATCAATAGTGTATAATAAAATCAAATTTTCAGATAAAACTTTACATATTTGGTTTTCTATTAATATGAATCTTTTACTTCCTACAAGACAAACAAACATATAATTCTGAAATTTTCCTTTTTAATACCATGTTTGGGGTTTAGTGTTAAGCTATTTAAAATTTCCATTCCAGAGAGGAAAAATATGTATAGGTAATAGTCAATAAAAGAAGAGATGAATTTGGGATGTGAATCCTTGGCATAATAGTGATACAGTTTTTTTCATCTAATCAATGTTACACATAGATTAGAAGTTAAAAATGATTTTAATTTACTTCTTTGGAATTTACTTCTTTGTACTTCAAAGCCTGGATAACTGACTGCAGAAATGTAGTTAGAATAGTCCTTCTAATCAAGAATTAGCCACCTCTTCAGAGTGGCAAAATAAGTTAGAGAAATTGCATTAGTGATTTTCTCCCTGGGGAGGAGCAGTAGTCTGAGGTCTCATTAACATCTAATTCTGAAAGAATCAGAGGATCTGTTTATATCATAACCTGACATTTGCAACTTTCCTCAATTTTCCTTGGAATTTCTTCAGCCATATCCTGCTGAGAGAAGTATACTAAGTCCTTTTTGTTTGAGAAGCTTATAGAGCAAGTCATAGTCTTAGGCCAACAGATAATTGTCTATTCTAATCATCCATATTCCTATTGTAAACAACCTCCACTGTTGGCTCTTGCACAAGAATCTCCTGAGATTAGTAATTGGTAGACTCTAATTGCCTATTATTTCTTGCTCATTTTTTTATCCTTTGATAAAAGTGAAAGGCTGAGCCTTCAATAGATTTTGTACTTATGTCTTATTCTATTAGCCTAATCATAATGCAATTCCACTTAAGCACAAGCAGAGCAACAGCAATCATTACTTAATTCTAATTCCTAACTCTCTGTAAGTAAGCCAGACCATGATTTTACTAACCAGTTTCCAATGCACATAAATAATAACATATATTTAGATTATCACAGTGCCTAACTCTCCCTGAGGGGCGAAAAGATTGTATTTTCTTGTGCTCATCTTGCAGTTTCACAAGATGTCCCATTAATTTCATTATTGTTCCCTTAAGCTATTATGTTTAGTCATCTTCCTCGTCACTTGCTTCCCTCTGTTGGCTCCTTATCTTTTCCTTTCGACTCCTGCTTGGCCTTGTTCCTCTATTAGTGACAGCTTCTTTAGTGATGTGACCTCCTCCACTTTCCTTGCCTTCAGATAGTCTCATAACATCTTCTGTCAATCTACACATATATTATTTGCTTTATGCCATATTATATTTGTAAAATACATAAAAGATTGGTATATTTTTATTTTATTGATGATGAAACTGAAGTATAGAAGATAAATGACTCCCCAGAGGTGCTGATTTGTGAACCTTGTAGTGGGTTTAATGGGAGGAGGCAGGTGTGTGATAGAGACCGGGAGTTAAATGGTCCAGAACATAAGATGACCTGAGGAACAGTAGAAATAAAAAAGAGGGAAATACCTTAAAATTGATGACTCTTCTGTCCTGATAACTTCAAAGTGCATTTCAATTTGAAATTTCTATCGCCTCATTGCATGGGGACAGGTGAAAAAACACATACAGAACAGTTATCTCTTCTGGAAGCTTCCCAAATTCACAAAATTCCTCAGAACAGTTATCTCTTCCGGAAGTTTCCCAAATTCACAAAATTCCTCAGAACAGTTATCTCTTCTGGAAGCTTCCCAAATTCACAAAATTCCTCAGAACAGTTATCTCTTCCGGAAGTTTCCCAAATTCACAAAATTCCTGAGATATTGAGAGAAGAAACACTATGAACGTGTTTAATCTTATATCAGCTATTGCCATTTTTTATCCAGCCAAATACATTTCATAAATTCTGTTTCATATATTATTTAACTTTATCTACCTATTGGGTTGGCCAAAATGTTCATTCGTTTTTTCCATAAGATGGCTCTAGTAGCATTTAGTTTTCTTTAACTTCATTTGAAACAATTTTGTTAGATTGTATTGTGACAGATGTCATATCAGTGTGCATTTAAGAAAAATCTTATCTAAACTGGTGAATTTTTGTGTAGTCATTTTAATATTGAAGATGGAAGAAAAAAGCAACATCTTCAGCATATTATGCTTTATTATTTCAAGAAAGATAAAAATGCAACTGAAATGCAAAGAAGAAAGATTTGTGCAGCATGTGAAGAAGGTGCTGTGACTGATCAAATGTGTCAAAAGTGGTTTGCAGAGTTTCGTGCTGGAGATTTCTCACTGGATGATGTTCCACAGTCGGGTAGACCAGGTGAAGTTGATAGCGATCAAATCGAGACATTAATTGAGGACAATCAACATTATACCATGTGGGAGATAGCCAACATACTCAAAATATCCAAATCAAGCATTGAAGATCATTTGCAACAGCTTGGTTATATTCATCGCTTTGATGTTTGGGTTCCACATAAGCAAAAAAAACCTTCTTGACTGTGTTTCCACATAAAATTCTCTACTTAAATGTAATGAAAATGTCCCATTTTTAAAACAAATGGGTGGTGAAAAGTGGATACTGTACAGTAGTGTGGAATGGAAGAGATCGTGGAGCAAGTGAAATGAACGACCACCAACCTCACCGAAGGCCGGTCTTCATCCAAAGAAGGTGATGTTGTGTATATGGTAGGATTGGAAGGGAGTCCTCTATTATGAGCTCCTTCTAGAAACCAAAATGATTAATTCCAACAAATACTGCTCCCAGTTAGACCAATTGAAAGTGGCCCTCAAAGAAAAGCCTCCAGAATTAATCAACAGAAAATGCATAATCTTCCACCAGGATAACACAAGACCGCATGTTTCTTTGATGACCAGGCAAAAACTGTTACAGCTTGGCTGGAAGTTCTGATTCATCCACCCTATTCACCAGACATTACACCTTTGGATTTACATTTATTTCAGTCTTTACAAAATCCTCTTAATGGAAACCATTTCAATTCCCTGGAAGACGTAAAAGGCACATGGAACAGTTCTTTGGTCAAAAAGATAAAAAGTTTTGGGAAGATGGAATTATGAAGTTGCCTTAAAAATGGCAGAAGGTAGTGGAACAAAACAGTGAATATGTTGTTCAATAAAGTTCTTGGTGAAAATGAAAATGTGTCTTCTTTTTACTTAAAAACCGAAGGAACATTTTGGCCAAACCAATACCATAATATTGTTCAGCTGACACTTTCTATTTATTAAATATTAATTACACATATTTTAGTGGCCTAAAACTTATGCATTTATTATACTTTACCTGTCTGGGAAAACAGTGACTTCAATAAAGATCATGGTTCCTAGTGTTATCACCTGTGTGGTGACATCAACAACAGTGGACTTAAGGATGCTATTACTCTACTTGCTCAAAATTTATCAGTTTCCCCTGGTCCTCTCTGTTAGCCTCAAGGTTAGGTCTCTGTCCAATCCTTTCTTCTTTCTTGTTTCCAGGGCCAGTGTGAATAGCTGCACAGTTTGAATGTAATGCAAATCCACGGGGTATCCCTGGCATTCGGAAGTGCACAAACCCCAAAAATATACCTAATGACCCTGGATCAGTTTTATATAGCAGAGTTTCTATTAAGGCCCTTAGCAGAACATGCTCTAATTTATACAAAGAGAAAACAAACCTATATCTACTAATAAATAGAAGATTCGTGTGA
This sequence comes from Monodon monoceros, assembly GCF_005190385.1. NCBI lineage: Eukaryota > Metazoa > Chordata > Mammalia > Artiodactyla > Monodontidae > Monodon > Monodon monoceros. The sequence goes on along the minus strand of NW_021703767.1, from coordinate 99,576,832 downwards.
TGAGTTTCTACAATGAGGCAAGCTGTGTTACAAATGTCAGGGACTCAAAAGTGAATAGTACAGACCCGGCCCCACTCTCATCGAGTTTACATTCTAGTGGGGAGAAGCAGATAATAATAAAATAAACATAGAACAAAACATTGGGGAGTGCTTGTAAGTACTATGAAGGAAAATAAAGCAGGATAAAAGGACAGACAGGCATGGATGCTTATTTCAGGAAAAAAGAAAAACAACTTGGGACCTTCCTGGTGATCCAGTGGTTAAGACTCAGTTCTTCCACTGCAGGGGGCACAGGTTCTATCCCTGGTCGGGGAATTAAGATCCCACATGCTGTGTGGTGTGGCCAAAAAACAAACAGACACTTCTCTCAGGAGTGGAGATATAAGTAGGAAAGCTACTCTGTAAGAGGATATATGAACAGAAATCTGAATGAAGTGAACCAGTGAGCCTGCCATGCAAGTATGTGGAGGCATAATATTTCCGGCGGGGGGTGGGGGTGAATGGCAAGTGCAAGTTCCCTGAGATGAGAGTGTACTCTGAGTACTTAAGGAATAGCAAGGGGACCACTGTGGCTAGGGTAAAGGAGGCAATTAGTAGAATGGTAGGAAACGAAGACACAGTGAAAGCTAGAGACAAAGTCATATAGTGACTTCTAAGCAATAATAAGAACTGAGAAATTTATTCTAAATGTGATGGGAAATCCCTGAAAGGTTTTGAGCAGAGGACCTACATTATCTGATTTTCCAATTAGAAGTGTCATTCTTGCTTCTATGTAGAGAATAGACTTAGGGTATGCAAGGCAATATTTCACATTTTTAGAGGTTAAAAAAAAAAAAAGCAATGAGGCAAGTTAGGCGGCTGTAGAAGTTGCCCATGTTAGATATGATAACATCAGTTGGGTTGGTGGTGGAGGTGGTGACAAAAGTGAACATAAGAACATATGAGGAATTTCCTGGCCATCCAGTGGTTAGGATTCTACTTCCACTGCAGTGGGCATGGATTCGATCCCTGGTCAGGGAACTAAAATCCCATAAGCTGTGCTGTGTGGCCAAAAAAAGAAAAAAAATTGATTTCTTCAGTTAAGACTTGTGCATTTTCTGAGAATTCCCTGGTGGTCTGGTAGTTAGGACTCTGCGCTGTCACTGTGGAAGGCCTGGGTTTGACCCCTTGTTGGGAACTAAAATCCCATAAGCCGCGTGGTGTGACCAAAAAAATAAAACATATGGCCAAGGTAGCTCTGATTACATTTGCTCTGACTACCATTTACTGAGGGATTAGATAAGCAGTTTAAGAGAAATAGGATGAAATGCAATTACAACGTTTTAATCCTGAACAACTAGGTAGGTGGTGGTGCCGTTTTCTTCCATAAGGAAATTTAGAACAGGGATCCCCAACCCACAGGCCTGTTAGGAATTGGGCCACACAGCAGGAAGTGAGCAGCTAGGGAGCGAGCAAAGCTTCATCTGCCGCTCCCCCTGTCGCTCCCCATCACTTGCATTACCACCTGAACCATCGCTCGCATTACCTCCTGAACCACCCCCCCCACCCCAACCATGGAAAAATTATTCCACAAAACCAGTCCTTGGTGCCAAAAAGGTTGGGGACCACTGCTTTAGAAGACAAGAAAGTTGAGGGCAGAAAATAATAGGAATCAAGAGATTATGTTTAAAGATGTTGAGTTGAGGTGCTAAAGACATCCAATTAGAGGTTATTGTGTTTTGTATTGGGTCAACTGAGCTAATCTGGAATTTTATGTTTCCCCACATCCCCTTCCCTGAATAGTTCTAGATGGATAATAAAGACATTTAGCATGAGGTGTGGAAGGCAGAAGTGAAGCAGCAGCCATATTCTTTTTATTCTCAAAAAGATAATGCAGGGGATAAGGTACTTTTGCAGTACACACATTGGTCACTTATCTGCCGATTCCTCTTGCTGGTGAGACTTAAGGAGTATAAAAAAGAAAACAAGTATTTAGCACTGGAGATACATTTTATACTGTTTGCATTATAATGGATAGATGGATAGTGAGAATGAAGCCTATTATTAAATAACGTGACAGAGGATTTGAGTCATAATTAAAGAACAATGCTTGGCCAGAAAGGATAACAAATACCTTTACACAAAGCTCCCATTGGTCTTGGAGCCTGGCAGGTGCTGGCAGTGCTCTTAAGAGTCTACAGAGTAAGATCTGCTGCAGTTTTGATGGGCTTGTTAAAAATAGCCCTAGGCCAGACACATGCCATCCATCAGAATTAAGTGGATCACTCAGCACCTGCTTCCTGTATCCTGTCTTCCGTTACTCCATGTGCTTTCCCAGATACCAATGGGTCTTTGACCCTTGCTTCTAGGTGTAACAGTGATCTCTGCCTAGGGAAAAGGTAATGATCTCTGAACAATATATGCAAGCCCAGCATAGATTTATCATTTTAGGATTGAGCTTCCATTACTAATAATAGCTATCTTGCATTGAGTCCTCACTCTGTGACAAGCTCTTGCAAAACACACTTCAGATTTTATCTCATTTAATCCTGGCAACAGTGGTATAAGGTAAATTCTAGTATTATTCTCCTTTTGTATTGAAATACATTTAGTTGTAAAGAAATTTACTGAATTGTTCAAGATCTCACGGGAAATGGCAGAGCCATAAGGACTCAACCAGGTGCCACCTGCCTCTAAGGACTGACCTCATTTATTATATTAAATTCCTCCCTGGGTTTAGGTAAACTTGGGGAAAGCTTCTTTCTTGCAGAGACTTCTGGGAGTATCTGACTGTTTGCTTTGAGATTGAACTCTGATGTGGCCTCTAGATTCTTTGAAATCTTGAAGGAGAGAGTAGAACCTGCGATAACTCTTGTGATGTTTCAAAGGACACAGAGGAAAATAGACATCTTTAAGAAAAACTCTTTTATTCTGGAAAAAACACTTGAATTAATCATATAACCATGTAAATAAAAAGCAGACTCCATATCAGAAAAGTTATTCCAGACTCTTCATTATAAGCAGTAAATATACTCTGTTTAACAATGGAAAATATGGTCACTCTGGTATATCTCTACAGGCTGACATCTGATATATTTGTAGGATGAGACTTGACTGTTCTAGAAAACAACAGTGTGTCCTGTGGAGAATTAAACTATTCTCACTGAGAACTGGTATATTACCACAATACGTTTGCACACCTTTATTCTGTCTAAGAAGCACTGACCCACAGCAAAGGGGAAAGCACTTTAAAGGAAGTGCAGGTTATTGGTCACTTACTTCATTTAGTAAGGCAAGGATAAAAGATGCTAATGTTACTTAGTGCTGGAGCAGTTTTTATTACAGATTTCTAGAACTTCAGCAGAGTCAAAAACAGGTCCCTCTATTTCAACAGAATTCATTCTCCTATAAGCAACCAAAAAATTTAATAAAATAAGCATATTAATAGTCAATTCTGCATAATACAGAATTATGAAGGAATTAAACAGAATATGGAAGATATGTTTCCTGTACAGTTAATGCTTATAGCCAACCGGAAAAAAACAAAAGCTTCTATATCAAATAGTTATTCAGTATAAGGTTTCAAGTCTGTGTATGAATAACTGCCAAAATAAGTAAAACTAATGCATTTAAAATTCTGAAGGTGTTTGATTAGAGGAAATGATATAAAGTACAGGAATTTTCTGTAGTAACTATTCTTATAATGTCAGATCCATGGACAAAAAAAAACCTTGCCAAATCATTATAATTTCATCAAAAAATGGGGTTTCAAATTTTAACATACTTAGACTTATTTTGATGCTTACTTAACACCTTCAGAGACGATTAATTTAGATAATTATATTGATGATATTATGGAATTACTAAAACAATTAGGAAATTATGATTCTTCTGGGTAACGTATCTCTGATTTGAACAAGTTCCAGGTACCAACAGTTTCTACTGTTTAACCAGCTGTTCTAGAAGAGACCATGGAATTTGTCTGGGGTGAGGATGACTGAGAATGATGACTTGGACTCAGTTCTAGGTTACTTTTACTTTGATTTTCTTCCAAAGCAGCAAATAAAGAGAATCACTAATGTAAATGAAGTAAGAAAGTAGGTGGGTGGATATGATGAAACACTTTGCCCCTCACACCTTACTGAGATGATTCAGTGTTTGGTGGTCTCAGCAAACCCCTGGGAATGAGATGCTGCTCAGTCAGTGTGGATCGGTGTGCTCACTGCCTTCTGTGTCTGCAGTAGTCATGTTAGCACCCAGAAGCAACTTACACTATCTTAACAGGCAATAATTCCATTGTTCAGGAACCTACATTCCCATGCCATCTCTGCAGGGCCTAGGAGGTTCTCTCTTACACACACTTAGGCATAGCTGGGCCTACCATGCCAATAGTATGCTGCTTCTGTGATTATCAGTACATGGAAAAATTGTTTTTTCAAACAAAGGGAAAATACAAGTGCAAGGAATAAGGACAATGAGAAAGAAAAATGATACTTTTTAAAATAAAAAGACTCCTAATTATTTAGATTAAAAATAGACTTTGGGTTATTATGCCATGCTATAATACTCTGCAAATTTTATGATTTTGAAATTTTATTAAGTCTCCACAATATACTCAGGAAGTTTAGTAAACAATTAAATTTTGTTATCACAAATGCAGTAGTGGCCACATTCATATCAAGAAATGATATATGAATTGCACCTGATATGGTAGCTTCTTTTACGTTTCCCTTTCCTCTTAGAATAGACTGTGGCACATTATAAAGTAGATTCCCTTTTGTTCATGACTTGTTCAGTTGCAAATTCATGTAAACTACAGGACCAGTTTGGCACCTGCTGTGATCATGAGTCTACTGCTGTTTCTCTAATCAGAAAACATTCCTATTAGATAAACCATCTGGCTTGAAAAGCATCCCTTTTGCATTCAAAACAGTTTTGTTAGAATTCAGCCAAAGTATATTTTAAGAGGAAAGATGTGTCAGCAAGATCAGTCTGTTTACTAATGGAATAGTCCTCTATTAAAATATCATTTGCAGAATAAAAGCTATAGAATGAAAATATTACACAACATGAAATGTTATAGTTACATGTGAAAATGTGGGTGGTGGCAACCTTTGTCTAAGGCCATCCAGTGAAATCTGTTGAAATTTAGTTAGTCATAGTCATCCTCTGATCAGAGCCAACTAAATTTCATGTTATTCTGATTGCAATCAATCATATTCACTGAGTTGTGACATATCATGAATGTTATTTCGTGACCATCAGTATTATTAGATACTAAGGTACTACTTGGTTATCTACTGAATCATGTTTATTCCTGTGGATGTGAGTCATTTTCATTTATACTCATATTCTTCAGGCTATATATCTTTTATATCATTTAGTCCAATACCAATAATAATATAATTCTACTCTAGAAATAATTCATAGGAACCCAAAAATCTACTTTTAATATTTTGAGTGAATTTTGGGTACTACTAACAGGGAAAATAAAATGTTGAAGCATGTGAAGTTTAAAGTTAATTAAAGCTTAACAGTCATAAGGAAAAAAGTGGACGGTAAAAGAAATGCTGCTCTTTGATCTTTTTAATTAATGTGTTTATCAAAATTTGATTGTGTGCACACACTTAAGACATTCTCAGTTATATTTCAAAAACCAGAGACATGCTTCCTGCCTTCAAGGAGTTTGCATCTGTTTGAAGAAGCAAGACTAATAAAATAACTGCATAGTCATGAAAGCATGCCTGTGGATTTCTGAGATTCAATTGAAAATATCATAAAGATCAGAAAAGGGAATATCAGAATGGAAGAGGAAGAATTTATAATTGTTTTTATGGTCAAGCTGGTGTTAGAAGAATAGAAGGTCAAAAGGCAAGACACTTGGAGGAAACATGAATGGAAGAACAGAAATGTAGGATACAGGTAAAATGGTCTTTTATGTAGCACAGAATGGGATTTGGACTTGGATATGTCAAACTTAGATACTGATAGCTATCCAGAGTCTTTGAAATGTGAATCAAATAATTTAATATTTGCCCACACAAATCAATACTCTCATTTTTTACTTTTCTTTTCTCAATTGGGCTGTCAGTTCCTTGCCCACAAAGCATATATTACATTACGAAGCACATAGTAACTTATGATGCCTTGAACATTGTGACACATGATATTTTTTCAAAGAATGAATATTTGAATGTGTATGTAAAAAATTCTGGTCATGTGGTTTTGTGTGTGATTAAAGACACCTCTGTCAATTTCTGCTGAAAATCCAAAAACTTTTTATATTGACAATGCCTGAAGTGAGTATGAAGCGCCTTTATTGAATAAATGTAAAGATATGATTATTGCTAAAATGAAAGAAATTATAAAGATAAAATTGGAGGATCCCTGACAACCTCCTCAAATTGCCTTTTTCATCCATCCTCATTATCACTTCTTCTTTTTGCTGGCTTTAAATTTCCACCATTGAAATCACTCTTTTGGAAAGTACAACAGATGTGAAATCATTGTCTTCAGGAGGCTACCAAGAACACACTATATATTTTTGGAATTGTTATGTATTATCTGGATCTAGAAATAGGTGCTGGAATACTTTGCCATCACACAGGGACATTTTCACCTGTGTGAAATTTGGTAAGTAGCAATTTTGAAAGAAGAGAGGAGAGTTTTGTTCCGAAAGAAAATGATGAAGTACAGTTAAATTTCATTAGGCAGGGGAAAAATGATCAATTTCTAAGACTTGGGAAGGAACTCCGTAAATAATTACGCATAAGGAAAGACAAAGTGTGTCAAAACACGTCTACCTGAATATGGTGTGTGTGTGTGTGTGTGTGTGCATGTGTGTATATACATACACATTGGGATTTGTTATATAAAAGATCTGTCACCTATAAATGAGCTAGAAAAGTACAAGAAATAATAAATTTATAATAATTATTATTTTCAATAAATGATGGTTATGTTAAATCTCAATATAAACATCTTTTATTTCCTATTAAGGAGTACCTTAAGAGTGGGTACTCAATAAAATTACTTAGCCAAAACATCTGTTTCTGACAGACATTTAGGTTAATAAAACTGACATACGCCATTTATTGGTTATTTACATATGCCAGGTACTGTGCCAAGTGTTTATATATTTATATTTTATAACTTATTTCTCACCATACTCCTATGTTGTTTTATAAATGAGGAAACTGTCACACAGGAGCCTCTGCAATGCCAGAGAACAGGGCCCATGAACTTAATCACTCTGCATCCCAAATGTATATTGACATAAGTCTAGAAACAGGAGGAGGTAGGTGACTAGGTAGGTGACTCCTAGTGTTGTTTTTATTGTTATGGTTGACATTTTCCAGATCTAGCAGGCTTTCAAATCAGGATACTGTTCAGCAAAGTACAATCAGTAAAGTTGTTAGAGTGAACAGCAAGTAAGTGTTGCCCCTGGAAGAATGAGAAACCAGTTTGAGGCAAGACTTCTTAGAAGTGATGAGTAAACCCATAAGTGTGAACCTAGCCCACAACATCCAATTCAGAGCTATTAAAGCTTCAAGGGCTTGTTGAATACTCACAAGAATATAGTATTGGATTCTTCTGATCTTGTTAAAAAGATGTGGATTAAATATGAAAGTATTCATGAATGAGCAATTGAATAATGATATGCTTTAGCCATGGTAATGTATTTATATTTCTAATCATTGTGGATTTCCATGTAATCACAAGCAGAATATTATAGTGGTTAACATCGCAACCACTATATGAACCATTGAATCCCAAATCTGTCTCTTTCTAGTCATATAACCTAGGATAAGCCACTTAACACCTGTGTCTCAGTTTTCTCATGAAGGGTTGGATTGGGGAAGAAATGAGTTAAGTACTTAAACACTTAGAACAGTGCCTGACACTTTGTAAGCACTAAATATTGTCAGTCACTTTTACTATGGGTTTTATGTACATACTCTTAAGTGAAATAGATGGATACACTGGTTATTTTAAGTCACTGATTTTAACTGTGAATAGGTGAAATATCAAAGGGAGGATGGAAAAACATTTTTCTCTATCTAAACCTCCCTGGAAATTCTGTTAAGTCCTTTCTCTCCCCACCCCTATCTTGCCCCATACCAACATCTTTATCATCCTTCCAGATGAGAAACGTAAGTTCTAATGAGAGATCTTACTTACAGGACTATCTTGCAAACAGGAATTATGTGGAGGCAGAAAAAGATTAAAAGCATTGATTTACATGCCACTCTCTCACTTTGTCCCAGCTTACCCTTCCCCCTCCCCATGTCCTCAAGTCCATTCTCTACGTCTACATCTTTATTCCTGTCCTGCCCCTAGGTTCTTCAGGACCATTTTTTCTTAGATCCCATATATATGTGTTAGTCTACGGTATTTGTTTTTCTCTTTTTGACTTACTTCACTCTGTATGACAGACTCTAGGTCCATCCACCTCACTACAAATAAGTCAATTTCATTTCTTTTTAATGGCTGAGTAATATTCCATTGTATATATGTGCCACATCTTCTTTATCCGTTTAAATGTACATACATACACTACCAAATGTAAAACCGATAGCTAGTGGGAAGCAGCCACATAGCACAGGGAGATCAGCTCAGTGCTTTGTGACCACCTAGAGGGGTGGGATAGGGATGGTGGGAGGGAGACGCAAGAGGGAGGGGATATGGGGATGTATGTATATGTATAGCTGATTCACTTTGTTATAAAGCAGAAACTAACACACCATTTTAAAGCAATTATACTCCAGTAAAGATGGTAAAAAAAAAAATAAAGCATTGATTTAAGTAGGATTGGATCACATGATCTTAACTGCCTGAATAATAGCTTTCTTCACTCAGGTTTTTGACATGCTTTATGAAACAAGCTTTGAAACTTGCTGTGGAATATAATCCTCAACAGTGAGTGTAATGTCCACTCCAAATGCCTTCAGCATGAATCTACAAGTGAGAAGCTGCTTACATAGCAAAGTTTCCGGAAAAAAATATACCTCCTTTTGAGGAACAAGAATATTCTCTCTTCATTGGCGAGAGCTTCATAGAACTGATTCTCTCCTTGGCTTTGACTTGCCTTTAACGATATGCACAAACAATGAATATGTATGTTTTAAAGTATGATAGATCAGAGACTTAAGTTAGCTAAACAGCTGGAAGGAGCATAATCTCCTGTAATAGAAGTAAGCACCCATGAGATGGCAGTTACAGTCTTACTTTGTGGCTACTTTTTTAATTACAGAAAAAAAAATATTTTTTACATATCACAAAAGAAAACTGTGAGTTTTCTATCCAATGTGAAGCATGTGAAGTTTAAAGTTAATTAAAGCTTAACAGTCATAAGGAAAAAAGTGGACGGTAAAAGAAATGCTGCTCTTTGATCTTTTTAATTAATGTGTTTATCAAAATTTGATTGTGTGCCTATCCAATGTCATATTTTCATATTTCGTTCCCAACAGATTTTTATTGATTTCTGTTGCTGGTTGAACTGTGTTCCCCAAAAAGGTAAGTTGAAGTTCTACCCCCTGGTACTTGTGAATGTGACCTTATTTGAAAATAGAGCCTTCATAGATATAATCAAGTTAAGATATGGGCATAGTAGACTAGGGTGGCCCTTAAATCCAATGACTAGTGTTCTTATAAGCAAAGGCAGGTTTGACACAGAGACACAGACGCACACAGACAATAGATGGTCATGTGAAGAGGGAGGCAGAAATTGGAGGGATACAGCTACTGCCAAGGGTGGTCTGCAACCATCAGAAGTTAGAAACAGCCTTCAGATAGAGCATGACCTAGCTGACATCAGGATTTCAGACTTCCAGCCTTCAGAATGGTGAGAGAATAAGTCTCTTTATCTTTAAGCCATCAGTTTGTGGTGATTTGTTATGGCAGCCCTAGGAAACCAATACAGTTTGCATCAATGGCCTTCTTTTTAGATCCTCAAACACATGATGTATTTTCCTGTCTGGAGTCCTTTGCACAGGCTGTTCACTCTGCCTGGAATACTCTTCCCCAGATCCCTCCATGCCTGGCTTTTGCTGTTCATTAAGGACTTACACAGCCCAGAGATCTTCCCTTAGTACCTAAATTAAAGTTGCCAGTCATTTCCTCTCTACCATGTCACCCTAATTTAATTCCTAAGTAGAAATGATTGAATATTTTTCTTTTTTTTCTCTCTCTTTTTTTCTTTGTGGGTTTATTTATATGTTGTTCCTCTAAAATTCTTGAGAACAAGAATTTTATGTGTTTGTTCAGTACCTAGAATAAAATCTGGTACATGTAGGCATTCAGTAAGTATCTAGTGAATGAATAAATGAAGTCATAATTTTTTTTTTACCCCTTGAAACAGACTATTATAATGTCATAGGACAAGGTCCTGAAATATATTAGTTGTTTCAATTTTATAAACAGCTACTGTACATCTCTATGAGATGACATTTATGGCATTTTAATTTTTTTCAATTTTAGTAAAGTTGGGCTTGCAAAAAATATTTTATAAATATTCTTTTACATCTGAATAACTAGCAGATATTGCCACAGTATCAGTATCTGAAAAGTACATTTTCCACTGTGTGGTTACTCTTAATTTTTCCAAGTTATCTACTGGCAGGAAAATCAGCTTTTAGCAAATTTTCCTTCTGTCAGCCAACACATTTCTAAAGTTGATATATTCTGCAGTTTTCAGTTAACTTGTCAAGAATATAAAATACAGTCTGATTTGCTCTTTCCTGATAATGTAGTTAGGCATGATGCATGAATATGTAATAGTGTGTTTGTGAAGGAAGATGATGGGTTAGATGGAACTGAGAACTTTTCTAATTTCCTGTCCAGGTAGTGTATTTCATAAATATTTCCAACACAAGTGACCTCCTCTATTTGATAACTTTGATGAAATTCCTGCCTACAGTTTTATAGAGTATGGTATTAACAACCTCCCTAAAAGTTCTGTACTTTTTAGATACTTTTTAGTCTTGAAACTCCCATTGCAAGTTGTTGTTGTTACCTTTGACATTTATCAGTGTTTGCTTTTGGATTGGTTTTTAAAAAATTATAAGTTCAGATTTGCAGTAACCTAGAGACTTGCATGTTTTTTTCTCATTTTGTTTAGTTTGATTTATATGCAATAGTTGAGTATGTTTCTTTCAACTGATACCTTGAGATCGTCCTCCAATATTAGTTTTCTCCTTTAAAAAAATATATATTTTTAATTTCCTGTTCAACTTGTTACTCTTTTAGTTAATCACCCACACTATATTTGCCCAGTTGTTCAGCCCCTTAAACACAGAACATTTGTTCTCTTTTTTTCTTTCTTTTCCTCACTTCCCATATTCGATTCACCAGCAAAACCTACTAGTCTTATTTTTAAATCTGTTTTCCCTCCTCTCCAAAGAGATCACTGGGACAACTGAATAAACTGCTGATGGACTCCCTTCTTCTCTCTTAAGTTCTCTTTGTGATTCATTTCCTCACACTGAGTGAATAGGAAAAAAAAGTAAATCCATTCTTGCTACTATCATGCTTCGTACTCTGAAGTAAGTGTTACCGTGCTTAGTTCAGATTCCTTACTAGGACCCTCAGAGACCACAGGAACTGATCTCACCTTCTCCAACATTGGTTTGCTTTCTGTTTTCTCACAAGCCAAGATCATATTTAACTCAGGGCCTTTCTATTCCCCCTGCTTCGTCCAGATCTGGCTGACTGCCTTCTTAGCATTAGGCTTCAGCTCAAATAACACCTCTTGAGAAATACCAGTCGTTAACTTCCCATCTAAATTATTCTCCTGCACTGTCATTCTCTGTAACAGAGCTCTTTATCCTTATTCATTTCTAACAAACCGAGTTTGTTTACCTCCTTGCATAACCACATATTTCAGAGGATGTGGGCTTCAGCCCCATTAGTCTAAATCTGATGGGTTTAAATCTTTTTTTTCTTTTATTTACAATTTTATATTAATTTCAGGAGTACAACTTAATGATTCAAAGCTTTTATAGGTTATATGCCATTTAAAGTTATTATAAAATATTGGCTATATTATCTGTGCTGTATGTGCTGTACAATATATCCTTGTAGCTTATTTACTTTATACATAGTAGTTTGTACCTCTTAATTCCCTACCTCTATCTTGCCCCTCCCTCCTTTCCTCTCCCCACTGGTAATCACTAGTTCTGTAAGTCTATTTCTGTTTGTTATAGTCATTCATTTGTTTTATTTTTTTGGATTCCACACGTGAATGATAACATAGAGTATTTGTCTTTCTCTGTCTGACTTATTTCACTAAGCCTAATACCCTTCATGTATGATGAGTTTAAATCTTTATAAGTCTAACCTAGTAGTTTTCAAACAATGGCAAGGTCCCACACACAGAGATTTTGATATCTTTGGTCTGAGGTTAAAAACCATTTTTATGAATTGGTTATGGTATTTGAGTATGCTTTGAGTGATTTAGTATAGGCATGGGCATGGGTTGCAATTTGGTAAATGAAATGTGAAAGAAAGATTACTTATGGGATTCTTAAAAATATTCTGTCTTACAAGGGGGATCAAAGAATAACTTCTCAACAACCAGCTGGCATTGTTGTGTAAGAACGTGAAGCAGCTGTCTTATGCCCCAGAAGGTGAAAGCCTAAGTATAAAAGCCGACATCAGGATGGCTGAGAAGAAAGAGAAAACCAGAATTTAAATGACATTGTTGAGTCAGGCAACACTCATACAACACTAACTCTAGTCAGGTTTGTTTGTTTTTTTAAATTAATGTGAGATAATAAATCTCACTCTTACTTAAGCTATTTAAAGTTGGGTCTCATGTTAATTGTAGACCAAAGTAGCTTAACTGATATGTTTTCTAGCTCATTACCCTAACCAGTTGTCTTAATGCAGGCAATAAACTCTGAAATTGTCTTGCTTGTTTATGCATTTCCTGTTTTTGGTCTTTCCCTGCATTTTAAGAAAAAGAATGTTGTCTTTTTTATATTCATTTTTGACCCAATGCCTAGAATGTTGTTTGGCACATAGTAGATACTGAATGAATGTGTAAAAATATATGACTAATATATTCAATCTACTACATTTATCTCTTCAATATCTAAAGATAAACTTCTCTATGCTTATTCATTATTACAGTGTTAGTTTATTAGCTCTTTGCAGGAATACTTTAATAGTCTTTATTAAAATATCCCTTTCTACAGTTTACTCTACCAATTCATCTTCCACACTGCTGCTAGAGCAGAAAAGATCTTACCTGCTTAAAATCTGTCTACAGTGCCTTATTACCTACCAAGGTAATGTCAAACTCCATTACCTGATAGACATCAGGCCTTTACCTGCTTATTCAGCTTGTCTGATTCGGGTCTGTACTACAGTCATACTTAAGATTTCAAATCTTTTCCAACAAATCACGTGTAGTAGGCAGAATTCTGAGATGGATCACAAAATTACTACCTTCTCGTATGTACACTTTGTATAATAACTCCCTTTGACTGTGGATGGACCACAAGGAATTGAATTCAGCCAACAACCTGAATGAGCTTGGAAGCAGACCCCAAACTCTAGAGAAGAACCCTAGCCAGGATGGCATTTTCATTGCAGCTTTGTGAAACACTCAGATGAGATAAACCCAGATTCCAACACAATATGAGATAATATATGGGTGAATTTTGAGCTGCTAAGTTTCTGGGTAATTTGTCTTTCAGTAATAGAACACATACATCATGCTTCCTCAATTCTCCTTGCTTTTCACTCATTGTTCCCTCTAATTTCAGTTCATGTCTGCTTAGTAGGTACTTACCCATCCTTCAAGACCCACCTCATGCATTACTTCCTTTAGGAATACTTCCTCTGTGAGACACCTTTCTCTCAACCTTAGCTTGCTTGTTTCAACATGCTTCATTCTCCTCAATGGTTTTTATTGTTCTAACATTTGCCCTTTCATATGTCTATTATATTAGAATGGTAGTATACTCATTTTGAACTGAAGCTATGACCCCTGTCATGGCAAGACCAATGTCATAATTGAACCAGGTTATCAGGAGTCTCCTGATAAAGACATATCCCAAATATACAGAAGATATTTGATTAACTCAACAGTAATGCCTCACGTTTTTGTCAGGATGTGACATCAGTGTTACTCTTACTCAGATATCTCCCCACATTAACCCTCAATGGACTAATGAGTAAGTCACAGTTGACAACGGACATAGAAGCTTACAACAAATAAAATTTTAAGAATTGACTTGTGGTTTACAGTGGCATAATAATGACACCTCTATTGCTTTTGCCTCTTCTCTTCTCTGAAATCATTACAAAACAATGAGAATTATAAGAAAGAGATGAGAAACATAGCTTCATCTTTGGTAAAGCTGGAAACTATCTGTAACTCTACAAAATACATGAAGAATGCCTGCTAAATCCAGTGACAGTAATAATATGATGCAAGAAAATGCTGAGAAAAGAAATCTACAGCTGCACCATTGGATAATGCAGACATAGATAACTCTCCAATAGAGCTGATCACCCTGAGGGATAAAATACCACTAACAATTGCATATCAGAATAGTGAGTTAGGTCTTAGGGGTTTCTCTAGACCTTATTTATCATGACAGAGAAGTAAGGAGATGAAGATGAAGAAGAAAACACACAAGCATTCTGAATGTATGAAAGTAATCTGCCAGGGAATCCAGAAAAAGGAAAGCCTTTGAATTGTAAACAGCCCTGCAACTGCTGATTTCTTTCAGCTGGGAGAAGTAAAGGCTAAATAATCCATCTCTGTCTCTATTTCTATGTGTGCAGTTGTGTTTGTGTAAATCATATAGGCATGCCCATACACACACACAAACTTGAAACTTTGTGTTATAGGAATTTTCTCCATGAACCAGGGAAGTATCCAGGTAGCTCCTGCTGAGAGATGGTAGTAAAGTCAGAATTTACCTCACAGAAAGATAATTAATACTTTAAACTATTCAACTCAGTATCAGCAAATATTCTGCAAGTTAAAAATAAGGAACAGAAAAAATGAAATGGAAAATAAGGAAGACATAGTAGAAAAATACAACCTTGGACAAGATACAAGATTTTGGCCAAACTATATGGAATTCAAGAGACAAGAAGAAAAGAAAATAAAGACTTCAGAAAATGAGGCCACACAGAAAACATGAAAGGGAAATAGACTCTACTTGAAGGCAAGTGGAAAGTCAGATTGGCAAAATAGACTAAAGTGGAATTAAAGTAAAAAGACAACAAATAGAATTAAAGAAATTAGGGAGAACTGACTGTTAAAGAAGATACCCAAGGCAGATCCAAAATAGATATAATTGGTATCCTTAAATAAAAGAACCAGAAGGAGACAAAAACTTCAAGTTATAATTCAAAGATTTTCTAGGACTGTAAAATATTTTAATGTGTAGATTAATATGAAAAACTTTAATGTATAAATTGAATGATCTTACTCTGTCTAAGGTAAAACAGAGAGTTCAAAGTTAAAGACTAATCCTTCAGGCTTTGAGGAAAAAGGATAAAATGCCTATAGTAGGTGGAGAACAGAAGGCCTCACATATCACCAGCAATTTTTAATTTCTCAAGCAAAGAGGAACCTGAGTATTTTATACTCAGTCAATATTTCATTTCTGATACACAAATACACAAGAAAAAAGGGCATATATTCCTTATGAGCTCTGAAAAAGGAATTTATAGAGGATCAATTGACCAATATAAACATAGACATTAGGGCAAAAGATTGGCAATGATCCTTGTGTTTATTTAATTGCAGGACTAAAGTTAATCGAAGAGTGGAAAATGTAGTTACAAATAGACTATAAATCACAAACCATGTCAAGACAGAAAAAATCATCACTATTATCAAAAGTCAATAGTATAGGGCTTCCCTGGTGGCACAGTGGTTGAGAGTCCGCCTGCTGATACCCGTGTCCCGGTCCGGGAAGATCCCACATGCCGCGGAGCGGCTGGGCCCGTGAGCCATGGCTGCTGAGCCTGCGCGTCCGGAGCCTGTGCTCCGCAACGGAAGAGGCCACAACAGTGAGAGGCCTGTGTACCGCAAAAAAAAAGAAAAAGTCAAGAGTATAAATGTAAGAGAAGCACAACATTTTATACCTATAATGATTTCCTCTTTTTTTATATCTGAAAGTCAAAAGATGCTTTTTGAACCTGACAAATCAATCAATGAACGTATATATTAAAGTAATTTTTAAAAAGTGAATTAATGTAAAGAACTAAGAAAAATAGATCTGGATGACAAGGTAAAATAAAACTAGATACTATATTTTGAAATATGTTTAAATATATGTGATAGAGAAAGTGGAAAAAATGGACAAATTTAGCAGTAAATAGAGCAACAACAACACAAAAAGCAGGACATATGGTTTTAACATGAGGTAATGTTGATTTAAGGTAAATGCATGATAATAATAAAAGGTTCAATTCATAAAAATTTTACAGTCACATACAATAATGTACAAGTAAATAAAACAACAAAATTCATGAAATAAAACCTAGAAGGAAAATTTCAGTGATATTTCAGGTGTATGATATTTTAATTAATTTATCTCTTTTTCCAATGGCATTTCAAGTAGATCAAAAATAAATAAAACTATATAAGTCCCAAATTATATAATACAAAATACATCTAGTTGATGTATATCTTTAGCAATTTACTTCATGTCTTTATAGAGGATAATTTTCCTAGGAAATTGAGGCTCCATTATCCAAAGTTTTCAGTAAATATTCAGAAAGGTGTATGGGATATTATCAGTTACTTGTACATGATAAGCAGGGATATTCAAATCATAGTATCCAGAAGAGTTTGAAGAAATCAGGAAGGTATGAAGCCCTACATGAGAACTTAGGAGGTAGTTGTTCTGAAGGACCTGACTGTATCCTCACCTTAAACAAGCAGTATTTCTAGCAGCCTCTCCTCCAACAGCAGGTGCTAGACATGAGCAGATAAGTTGCTTCTTTGATGGGATCTTTTAGTCAATCCCATCATCTTCATCTTTTTGAAAACTGTGCAATTACGTATTTTTTAGTGTAATTCCAACCAATTAAAAGGATAACATAAAACAAGCAGAGTTTATATCAGCAGTTGAAAGAAATCAATAAACATAATTTACTATAGTTATAGAGAAAAACTTCTATTTATTGGTACAAAAATTATTTTGATCAAAGGCAACATCCATACTGAGTAAGATTGCTAAAGTATATACTTTCTTAATATGTTATGTAGATAAAGGCAATTCCTCTCTATATGTGTATATTTTGTGTGTGTGTATATATATATGTTTATGTATGTAACATGTAAACATATCTATATGTGTACGTATAGTATATATACTATGCACATATATATGTATTTTGTGGGAAAAATAAAAGAATTTGTATTAAAGTTGAGAACAAATAAGGAAATTGCTACCATCACTAATATTTAACAGTTTTTGTGAGTGTACTAGTTAATGGAACTTACATAAGAAAGAAATAAGGTGTAAAAATTGGAAAGAAGTAGGCAAAGTTAAAATTATTTACAGTGATATAATAGAAAATCTATGAAATTCAAAAGAAACCACTAAAACTGCCAAAAGCAATAAGAGATTTCAATAAAGTGCTTGGTACAAAATCAATATATCAAAATAACAGCATATGTGTATATATATTATATGCATGCTTATCTATCTATCTATCATCTATCTGCATGCTTGTTAGAAAGGATAATGGAAGAAAACATTTCATTTACAATAGCTGCACAAACATAAAATACCTGTGAATAACCTAAATAAGAAATATAGTGACTTTTTATGAA
This sequence comes from Monodon monoceros, assembly GCF_005190385.1. NCBI lineage: Eukaryota > Metazoa > Chordata > Mammalia > Artiodactyla > Monodontidae > Monodon > Monodon monoceros. Next base: position 99,559,041 of record NW_021703767.1, on the reverse strand, counting down.
AATGTTACTAAGGGACCCAAAGTGAAACTTGAATTATTAGAAAGGAATGCCTTCTTGTTGGATAAAGAGACTTAGTACTAGAAGAATTTCAACTAATCCTAAATCAGTGTGCAAGTTGTGATGCCTGCAGTCTACTAGTGTTAGACAGCTGATTCTAATATTCATGTGGTTAAATGAATGTTTAAGACTGACTAGGTAATTTTTGAAAGGTAAGAGTAATAAGGTGGATTTGAATACCTGAAAATATTCAAGCATATTATGAAATATTACAAATCTTAATAATTAAAATAGTATAGTACTGATGCATAAATAGAATGATGAACAGTAAATAAGAGTCCAGATATAATGCAAATATATGTGAGAATTTAGTACATGATAAAAGTGACATTTTATATTATTGGAGAAAATGTACATTAATTAGCAATGGTTTAGGGCAATTGATTAGGCACATTAAAAAAAGGTTTATACTGCAACCTCATTTCTTATTATCAATTCCAGTTGGAACAAATAATTAAATTAGGAAGATGAATGAAGGGGAGCAGCAGAAGAGAAAGAGGAAACTATAAAATTATTAGAAAAAAATGATTTTTTAAATATTTAAAAAATAATTTTAATATGGGAAAGGCCTCTAAAAATATTAAACAAAAATTGTAAGAACTGAGACCACCTGTGTCAACATAATTTAACTGTTTTCTGCATAAATTTCTTGCCCAGGAAGATAAACCTAAAAATCAATAAATAACTTTACTGTTTGCTTTAGGAAATTCTTACAAATCAATTCATCTGGGCAGTTTGCTCACCTGGATGAACAGCTTACTTATCAGTACAATAAGTTGCTCACCAAGAATTGTTTCAATAGCCTTGCTTCTCTATGTCCACCAATCCTATACCATTACGTCATGAACTTTGCCCAGTTCCGACCAATTCTTCACCTTGAAAGATGCACCTTAAACCATTTGTGTGTGACTCATAAAATCTCTGAATACCATTTCCTAACATCCTCCTCTTGAGACACTACTAAGGTTCTCTCAGGTAATGTTTTCTCTTACTATATAGTAAGTTTGTTAAATTCAGCTTTGTTGATGAAGAAATTTTTCTGTTAGTCCATTGTGGACAGTTGATGACCCAAATCCATTTAAAAACTTAATATGGAAAACAATATACAAAATCAGAAGAAAAAATATAAAATAGGAAAAAAGTTTTGAATACTCATCATAGATAAAATGCTATTTACCTAAATATTTTAAAGCCCTAATAAATTAATAAGAAAAAAAAATTGGAAGTTACATACATGAAAGAAGTTCACATCAAATTATATAAAAATGGCTTTAAAATACCTGAAAATAAGCTCAGTATAAATTATATTACCACAAATGCATATTAAAACTATAAAGAGGGCTTCCCTGGTGGCGCAGTGGTTGAGAATCTGCCTGCTAATGCAGGGGACACGGGTTCAAGCCCTGGTCTGGGAGGATCCCACATGCTACAGAGCAACTAGGCCCATGAGCCACAACTACTGAGCCTGCGCGTCTGGAGCCTGTGCTCCACAACAAGAGAGGCCGCGATAGTGAGAGGCCCACACACCGCGATGAAGAGTGGCCCCTGCTTGCCACAACTAGAAAAAGCCCTTGCACAGAAACGAAGACCCAACACAGCAAAAATAAATAAATTAATAAACTCCTACCCCTAACATCTTCTAAAAAAAAAACAAAAAACAAACAAAAAAAACTATAAAGAAATTCTATTTTTCACCTTTCAGATTGTCAAAGGTCAAAAAGTAGTATAGATATGGGGAAACATTTTTGCAGAGTTTATTTGGGTATAGCTTCCTATGGTGTACAACATGGCAATATTTATTATAATTTTAAATGCACGTGGGCTTTGACCAAGGAGTTCTATTTCCAGGAATTTATCCTCCAGATAGATTCCCACAAGTGGAAAAATATATTGTATGAGGATATTAATTTTAGCTATTTCTGGAAATAGCAAAGAATTAAAACATTTTAAAATCCATTATTATCGTACAATAGAAAATGACCTTTTGAAGGCAGCTATCATAAACAATTAGGTATGTGCTAATGTCCAAGTTATGTTAAATTTAAAAAAAATATTGCATAGGGGTATGATTTTTATGTTGTGATTTTAGCGGGAAAACATATAGATATACCATTCAAAATATCATGTGAAAACCATTGCCACCAAAGTTAACTAAATGGTTTAGGGGAAGAATTACTTTGCACTGCAAACTCTTTTGAATTTTGTCTAGAAATGTGCTCTTATTAGCTACTAATTCTCCCTTCACCCCAATGAAATTGAAAAAGGGAGCTTGTTTGATTAAAAACTCTGTAGGACATTGGAATATTGGATGGTACTCCTTTAGAATCAATGTAATAAACTCAAAAGGGAGTAAGAGTTTTTTTTTTTTTTTCACTTCTGTTTGGTGGACAGTGGGCACAGGGGGATTGAGTTTGGAGACAAGGGGGTTTCCTTCTGTCCAGCACATTTGCAGCAGGGTGGCAGTACTCCGTGGCAACAGCAATGGTGTCCAAATGTAAGCTGATGGACTGCTGGAAGCATGCAGGCAGCAAAAATCTTATTGGTGGATACAACAAAAGACAAGTCCCCTCAGGAACATAATAAGAAGTGAATTCACCTTGATGCTGTCAAGACTGCTTATAAGCATATGTGAAACCCCTCTGCAACCCTACTCCCTGTGTAACCCCTGAAACTAGGGAAGACTTGGCAGGAAACTGGAGGTTTTGCAAAAGCAAGTTAGGATGTAGTAGTCTTGCTTGTGCTACTCTACTTACTGTAGCCAGGGGATAGAGGATCATGGAAGGGTATATAAAGTAACAAATTATAATTCTATTCTACTAGTTTTTAATTACAATAAAAGATGTATATCAGAATTACCTAAGAGCTCATGCTTGGGGCCAAGTCCTCATATGTTAATGAAGTTTAATACAAATAATTTAAATGGCCCCTCCAAGCAAAAGAAGCACCAGGTAAACTTAAGGATATTCTTGCTTCTAGACCAAATGCACAGGAGTGAGTACTGAACAAGTGTTTCTACCTAACTCTCCATCTTTGAGCAAGGAATGGCTAGCAGTGGGAATAATAGGAAACAGGTGGCATTTGAATATTTCATCACTTCCCCCATTCCTGGCTGCTTATTCAGCTTCATTTTACTTTCATCTTCACTGTTCTCTCCATCACAATACTCCTTGCTTCGGTCATACTATTCTTCTGAGTCCTTGTTCAAAGTCATTTCGCCCTCGTGAGCTGCAGGAAGAGTGGCTGGCAGGAGCCACCGGAGCCCTTCTTCCCAGCCACGCTGATCGCTGGAGGACCTAGCCAAGCAGCTGGAGGTTTCTTTTCAAAGCAGCCCATCACCGCAGGAAGCAGCACATGTCTCCACAGCCTTCACCATGCCTTCAAACTTCAAATCTGCATAATGTCAAGGATTAAAACAACCAGTACCCTAGGAGGATTATTACTAGTTTGGCAAATCAAACAATAAGCAATGTGAAATTAATTCCCTCTCATGTAAACCTTATATTAAGGTTGAAGCATACATAAAGAATTGGATAGAGTGAGGATTTCAGCTTAGAGTTAATTTGGGGTGTTTTTGAATTCCCTTAGCCTTTATTGTCTTTACTACTCTTGGAATTAAAGACGGGAAAATGCTTTTAAGTTTTTGTTGTTTTGTATTTTTTCTATATATTTGTGACTGCATTTTAAGTGCCAGTTCTCTGAGAAAACCTAAAAACCTTTTAAACTAACAAGATTAAATGTTTCTATCCAAGCATATCATATTGAAAAATATGCTTTTCCAGGAAGTAGAAGGAGGAGAATGATGCTTCTTATTGGTAAATTCTATCCTAAGCCATGTTTTATTAAGTGGTCTCCATTCATTTACATTAACTGTGGCTCCATGTCCTAATTACATTTCCCCTGTACTGGGTTGAATAGCTAATTTATGTCCATATGGAACTTCAGAATTTGACTTTATTTGGAAATAAGAAGATCATGTGAAGACATACTGGGAAGAAAGCCATGTGAGGATGGAGGTAGACATTAGAGAAATACATCTATAAGACAAGGAACACCAAGGAATGCAAGCAACCACCAGATTCAAGGAGAGAGCTATGAAACAGTTTTCTGTCCCGTAGTCTCCAGAAGAAACCAACTCTGGCAACCCTTGAATTCAGACTTCTAGTATCCAGAACTGTGAGAGAATAAATTTGTTGCTTTAAGCCACCCAATTTGTCATATATTGTTACAACAGCCCTAGGAAACATACATATTTTGGTACTAGGAAGTGAGGTGCTGCTGTAACAAATACTTAAAACTTTGGAAGTGGCTTTAGAATTAAGTAAAGGGTAGAGGAACTTCATAGAAAAAGGCTATATTGCCTTAAAGAGAAGACTGTAGAAATTTGGATGTTAAAGGTGATTCTGGTACTCGGCCATAAAAAGGAGTGAAATTTTGCCATTTTCAGAAACATGGATTGACCTAGAGACTCATACAGAGCAAAGTCAGAAAGAGAAAAACAAATATTTTATATTAATGCATATATGTGCAATCTAGAAAAACGGTATAGATGATCTTATTTGCAAAGCAGAAATAGAGACACAGACATAGAGAACAAATATATGGATACCAAGGTGAGCGGGGGCATGGTGGTGGAATGAATTGGGAGATTGGGATTGACATATACACACTACTATGTATAAAATAGATAACTAATGAGAACCTACTGTATAGCACAGGGAACTCTACTCAGTGCTCTGTGGTGACCTAAATGGGAAAGAAATCATAAAGAGAGGGGATATATGTATACGTATGGCTGATTCACTTTGCTGTACTGCAGAAACTGACACAGCAGTGTAAAGCAACTATACTCCAATAAAAATTTTTTTTAAAAATGTGATTCTGGTGAAGGCTCAGACACAAGTTGAAGAGGATGCTAGAGAAAGCTTCTACAATCTTAGAGAATACATGAACAGAATGTTCATCACAAGTAGAATGTTGGTAGAAATATGAATGTTATAGATGTTTCTAGTGAGTTCACAGAAAAAAAAAAATGAGAATCCTATTGACCCTGGAGGAAAGGTGACTCTTGATTCTTGTTATAACATGGCAGAAAACTTAGTTGAATTGTGTTCTAGTGTTGGATAGAAAGTAGAACTTGTAAGCAATGACCTTGTATACTTGGCTGAGAAGATTTCTAAGCAAAATATGGAAAGCATGACCTGATTTCTTCTTGCTATTTATTGCTATATTAATTTATTCTTGCTGTAAAATGCAAGAGGAGAGAGGTAAATTGAGGAACAAACTATGAAGCAAAAAGGCACCAGAAAGTGATGATTTGAAAAATTCTCAGACTATCCATATTGCAGAAGATGCTAATGCTTTCACTGGAGAATTCCAAGACTGTAGCTGAACAACCTTTGCATGAAGAGATTAGGTGTGTGACCAATGGATCCCATGAACAAGCTCAGCAAAAGCCTGGAATAGAGACAGGAATATCCAGAAAGAACTTGTGGAAAATTATCCTGTCTAATGATGTGGATCCCCTTTACATACACGGAAGGCAGACAAGATTTTTGAGAAATTCTTACCAACAGAAACACTGACAGCCTATACGAAAAGGGAAAGAGATAGAATGAAATAAAGGAAAAATGACTCTGAGGGTGGGCCAAAGCCTGTGGCCAGTGGGGAGCCTTTACAGGCCCAGAGGGCAAAGCATCCAGCCTCAGAGACTTGTTTTCTGGCCTTAAAACCTAATGCAACTTACCCTGCTGAGATGTGAACTTGCTTTAAACCAGTGACTTCTTTATTCCCTCTATGTCCTCCCTTTCAGAATGAGAATGTCTATTGTATGCTTGTCCCACCATTGTACTTTGGAAGCAACAACTTGTTTTCTAGTTTAATACACTCCACAGATAGACAGGAATTTTGCCCCAGGATGGATCATCATACCTAGAATCAACTATTCTTCGTTTACATGATTTAAATGACGGATTTGGAAATTTTTGAGATGATAGAGTTAATGCAGGAATGAATTAAAATTTTCAGGGATGCTGGGATGGGATAAATGTCTTACAGGTGGGATAGATGTAAATTTGGGGGGGGGCAGACAGAGGGCAGACTGTATGTAGCTGAATAGTGCCATCCACCCAAATCCATGTCCACCCGGAACCTCAGAATATGACCTTATTTGAAAATAGGGTCTTTGCAGATGTAATTATCAATAGTTAACATAAAATGAGGTCATATAAGATTAGAGTGGGTCCTAAACCCAATAACTGGAGTAATAAGAAGGCCATGTGAAGATAAACAGAGAAGAAGGCCCTGTGAAGATTGAGACAGAGATGGGAGTGGTGTGTATAGAAACCAAGAAACACCAAGGATTGCTGGTAACCACCAGAAGCTAGGAGAGAAGCATGAGAAAGTTTCTCCATCAGAGCTTCCAGAAGGTACCAACCTTACCCACACCTTGATCCAGACTTCTAGCATCCAGAACTAGGAGAGAATAAATTTCTGTTGTCTTAAGACATCCAGTGTGGTGTTACATTGTTGTGGCAGCCCTAGGAAACTCTTATACCTGCTCAATGAAAATACGCAATATAAGCACATTTTATATTCAGTTTAACTTTATTGGAATGCCAAAATTTTTGCCTTTGCTGACTAACATGTATTGAACATTTCTGAATTTCCAGGCACTGTGCATTAATAATTTTCACAACTACTGTGGAATAGACATCATTATTATTCCTAGTTTACAGATTAGGAGATTCTAATCTGTATGGTGGGGGGCAGGTGTCTTACAGTATTAAATAGGAGAGTCACTGTTTAAATTCATTCCTATTTAACTTCAGTGTTTATAGTCTACCTATTAATTTGTAATGAGAGAAAAATGAATTATTCTAACATATAACAAGATTTTAAATCACACTGAGCAAAGAAAAGAGCATTCACCCTTTATCAGTGTGCAATCTGTGTGCATTTAATTTTCTTCTCCAACTCTGCAAGATGTTGCCCGATGTGTCATCAGTCAGGATGAGCTTACAAATTCATTTAGAAGTACAAGCACATTCAAGTGTGCTATGTAGTCAATTCCTTTTTCAGTGAGAGTTCTTTCTGACACCACAAAGCTTTTATGTTTAAGTGAGCCTAAAGACAAGACCATTACTTTAGGTATTGACCAAAACTTGCACACAGATGAGCAATAGGGAGGTTCTCCTAAAGCTGTTATCACAAAGTGAAGGTGGTTGAACAAATGCATTACTCTCTCTTTAAGTGGAGTTTGCCCTTTACTCTATATTAGTTCATGTCTGTGAACATAAATGATAGGCTGATTTATAGCAAAGTAATTCTTTGAGCATCTAAAAAAGAGAATCTATTATAATGATGGGCCCAACAATAGTGCTGTGGCCGTTCATTAAAAGTATAATGAGAGTGTTTGAGTTGAAAAGAGAGAGTGTGTGGCACTTCTCAAGCTTAAGCTGCTTCCAACACTGGGATTCAGACTTGCTGGATATGTAGGTGGATTCATGTGGCAGAGGACTGCAGAGGCTTTTGAGGGGGAATTTATTTTAAGGAATGAAGGGAACATGAAAACAGACCTCCTCTATTAACAAAATTTTAACTCACAGAAGGGAGATGTATTAGTTTGCTAAGTTTGCCATAACAAAGTGACATGGTCTGAATGGCTTACACAACAGAAATTTATTTTCTTTCAGTTCTGGAGGCTGGAAATTTGAGATCAAGGTACGTGCAAAGTTGATGCCTTCTAAGGCCTCCCTCCTTGGCTTGTAGATGACCATCTCCTTGCGTCTTCATGTGATCTTCCCTCGGTACATGTCTGTCTTCAAATTTTCTTTCCTTATAAGGACTTCCATCATGTTGGAATAGGGTTCACCTTAGTGACCTCATTTTAACTAAAATACCTCTTTAAAGGCCCCATCTCCAAATACAGTCACATCTGAGGTACTGGGGGGTTAGAACTTCAACATACAAATTTTGGGAAGATACATTTCAGCTCAAAATAAGACGGCTGATTCTAAGTACAGTGTTATACTTGTCAAAAAATTAGTTCCTGACCTAGATGTCCATATTGTGTCTAATTCCTCTGGAGGGTTTAAGAGATGTAAACTGAGACACTATAATAACCCTGTGATAAAACAGAGCAAAAGTGAGAAAAGCATTCTTCACTTCTGCATTGAACATATGTCCACGGAGAAACCACTGGGTTCAGTGTTAAAGGCGCTGAAGAAATAAAACATTTCTACCTACACTAGCAAGAACTTAGCTCCCAACTGTTCCTCCCCATACCTATTTCTAAACCCAGTTGATCATAGATTCAGCCCTGTTATCCCTGCATCTTGTCCCATGATTAACACAACCTCAATTTCTTCATAGCTTTCAAGAATTTGAACAGTGAAAATTCTCTGAGAAAACGACTTTGCCTTGCCATCCTCCACATTTCTTATAAAGTTTTTATGCTTCTTGCTCTTTTTAAAGCAGTCATGAGCTTTTCCCATGTTTCCATATTTTAATGAAAGGCTCGAACTAATAGCTTTTTTTCTTCTTCTTCTTCTGCAAGAGCCACATTGGCTCTCAGGTATCCATCACAACAGGGATGGAAGTTCCTGGTAGAGGAAGAGCCAGCAGTAATGCCCAGCAAAAGTGACAGTGCTGGTGGCAGCAATAAAGTGATGCCTATGCCTGAGAGAGACAGTTCAGCCATGGGGGACAGAGAACCTCCAGTTTTCACACAAAGTGGCCTTGGCAGCAGACATCCCTGTGGGAAGCTGAATCTGGAGATGGAAAAGCAGAATCCATGTGGTTACATGACCTATCCATAGATATATATAAAGTAGCCTTTTGGAATATACATACGTTGTAGGATACTTTAACAGTGGCTAAAGTTTCAGTGATGGTAAGATGAGGGGACATTGAGATAAATGCTCTATTTTACTGATGTGACCCAGGACAACTTTGTATCATTCCTGTGAATGATGCTTCCTAGAGTTGTGTTCTAGGGGGACCATTCTACAGAATTCTACATTCTACCATATTCTACATCCATACCAAATTCTACAGAAATGGTTCTGCCTGGAACAGTGCAACTACACATGTTCATGAAATACAACCCAATTTTAAGTCTTAGTTTGTGTTTCCCTTAAGAAACACCTTAGATGTACATATTAATTTTTGCAGTTTATAGTGCATTTTCACATGTATTGAATATAATTATATTCCTATCTTTTTATCTTCACAATCCCTATTAGGTAAACATTATATTGTTCATATCTAATGGAGAAGGAGATTGAGGAATTATTTTGCTCTTTCTACTATAACATGTTGCAATAGCATAATTCCTGGCACATACTAAGTGCCCAATAAATATCTGATAACTGTAGAATTATTCATTCATAATATAAACCTATGAAAAATATGTTAAAATAAAGATCTAATTATGATGAAATAGATGTTTTATATCGTCATAGATATAACTCTATTTGTGGTCAGCCACACCAGTAAGAAAAATAGAGAGTTACCTCTATAAATAGAGAGTGTTTTTCAATTTCAAGACAATAAGAATGAATCCCATGGTCCCCAAATTGTTTGATAACCAAGTAAAGATGTACCACACTTAATTGAGTACCACACTCAATCTCAAATAAATGATATTGAATTTTTTTCTTCTAGTACACTGATAAGGGGGGCAGAATTAGAAAATAACTTCCCCATTCTAAGATGAAAATCCATTTATTTATTCAACAAATATGTATTGAGTACTGTTCTTGGTGCTGATGAATTAGCAGTGGAAAAAAAAAAAAATCCGGCACTTAGAAAGACTAGATTCTGTTTTTAATTACTTCCTCAGGTTTTGCGTTGCAGTGATTTAACATTGGAAATCATCATCTAGGTACTTCTATGATTTTATAGTCGAAGATAGTATATGAGTCATGACCTGTCCTCTTGCAAAAAAGAAAATTGCAAGTCAAACTGGCTTAAAAAGAAGAATTTATTGGGCAAACATGGTTGAATACAGGAACTCATGTTGAATCAAGAGGTCCTTGTCTTTACCAGTATTTATTCTATTTTCTTCACTTTGGCCTTGTTTACTGGTAGGCTGTCTATATGAGGGCTTTCAGACTACAGGCTTACATTCTACCAGTTTATTAATCCTAGAGGAAAGAAAATCTCTTTTCTATACTTCTAACAAAAGTCCCAGGTATTACTTGTTACTGGTCATAATTGGCTTGTATGTCCATTCATGAATAAATCACTGACATCCAGGCAATGACCACATCTCTTTAGCTACTGTAGTGATTTGTCTCATCTGAACAATATAAACTCTTAATAGATTAAGGAAAATGGTGTTTTCTCATCAAATAAGTGGGATTTAACATTGGACATAAAAAAAACAACAGAACTATGTTCCAACTCTTGATGCATACTGAAATTAAGTGGCTTTTCACAGTGAAGTTAAGTAACTTTGGAACCAAAGCCAAATTGGGTCTTAGATTCCTGCATCTTAGGCCAGAATTTTTCAGTTGTACTTCACTGTCAGTTTTTATTATGGAGAGTAAATAAGATCATGAGCTTAACTGTTCTTTAAAAAAGTAATAATGTGATGAATAAATGGCTATTATGCATGATCCCTAGGCAATAATCTTGAAAGTAACAGTGTCGTGATTTAATTTGTACATTTAAAATTTACTCAATCTGAGTGAATATATTATTAAACTCATTTGGAAATATGCTATAATAAGTGGATTGTTTTATTAAATGGGCCTTGATAATGACCAGTTAGAGATGATAATAATATTTTGTGCTGAGACAATGAGACTGAGAAGCATTTGGGCCATGTTTCCTTTCCAGTAGGACTCCAGAGCTTGCCCATATGTCTCTTCCTAGTGGCTCTACTTGGTCCACTCACTCAGCTCTTTCCAGGCTATGAGTACTATCAGACTTCACCAGGATCAACTAGCTGGCTTGATAGCTCTTTCCCCATTCCTATGAATTCTATCCTAGGTGAAATTATGCTTTCTTTTTTGCTTCCCAAATGAACCATATCTCCTACTGTTACCAAGTCCAAGCTCATACTGCTCCCTTCACAACAGGCCAATAAATCGAGAGACAAGGTGCTAGGGCAAGGAATAGCAACTTTATTTGGAAAGCCAGCAGACTTTATTTGGAAAGCCAGCAGACTGATGGTCCCAAAGAACCATCTTTACCAGAGTTAGAATTGAGACTTTTTTTTGCGGAGCACAGGCTCCAGACGCGCAGGCTCAGTGGCCATGGCTCACGGGCCTAGCCACTCCGAGGCATGTGGGATCTTCCCGGACTGGGGCATGAACCCCTGTCCCCTGTGGACTCTCAACCACTGCACCACCAGGGAAGCCCGAGAAAGAGCTATTATGTATATTTCAGGCTATAGGCAGCATTCCTTTACAAAGGTGCAGAGCCAGCATAACTGAGCAACAGAGCACAAAAGTTAGAGCTAAAGGAATAGATCCAATATGGAGTTAGGTTTGTTTTTCTCTGTTACATTACCTCTTCTAAAAATATTTGTTCTTCTTCTAATTTGGTAAGAGACATGTATGGTTTATTAAATCCAGATTTGGAAATAACAACAATCCTAAAATCAGTTCTTCTTTTATTGATGAAAGGGAAATCTTAATATTTAAAATTCTGAAGAAGTGAGACAAAATTTTGTGTTCCATCCTTTTAACACAGCAAGGGAAAAAACACAGTTAATTTTCATATTAAAACAGTTTGAAACATTGAGGCACAATTATATGTCATAATTTTTGGAAGTTATAAATAATTTTCCAGTTAAGAGGTTTTAAGAAATGTGATGAAAGTTTAACTTTTTAAACATAAATATATCCCTTACAAAATATTTATACAATCAAAATTCACTCATCCAAAGGAAGAGTTTATTAGAAAAATTGGTCCTACTCTAAATAAACTAGCAAGCTAGACTTAGATGAAGCATGTAATGGAGTCCTAAATATATAGAACAGAAAGTGACCTTAGACATTGTCAAGTCTCTCTAAAGCATTTTACAGTTCAAGAAACTATTTAATAGTGATGATTTATCCAAGTATGTAATTACAAATATAAATTTTTGGATTGTTTCAGGTATATTATTTGTTGATTATATTATATGTTGATTGCTTTATTTATTAGCTTATTAAATTTTTTCTATAAATTACTTATTCAAGATGGCATCACTTCTTAAAAGTGTATATTGCCTATAGTGAAAAAACTTCTGTATTTTAGAAATTGTTTCCTCCATTATTTTTCATGAAATCATCCAACAGCCACAACATTTATAAGAAGCAAATGCATAAACTCTATATCAAGAGAAAGCAGGAAGAGCTAACACTCAAAACCCAAAATGGATGGAAAGAATGTTCACAGCAGTGGATATTCATCAGGGAAGGCATACAGGTGGAAGTAAATAAAAGATATCTCTAACAGATAATGCCATCCCTGCATCCCAGGAGGTCCAGCAAAAATTACTTTGAAGATAAAGCAAAATATTTAAGGTGAAGTGAAAAAACTAAGTATTTTCACTGCAACAATGGCACCTAGAAGGAATTGGCTAGAAGCAGAGGAGTTAGGACTAAATGAGATATTACAACTATAATCATAGGAAACAATTTGGTATGTGAGAATATAAAAAAAAATCCCTGCCTGGAGGAGTGGGAGAAAGAACTATATACTGTTGCCTTTTATCTTTGACAAAGAATGGAAGCTCAGAAAACTCAAATGCAAAATCCTGCATCATAGGAAAATCTCCATTTAGCCTGAAACACGTTCCTACACCACTGAGGTATGAACATCCTGAAAAAAAGGAGTCTAGAAAAATAGATGCGGATGGTGATAAGAATTAAACAAACAAAAGATATAACAATATTTATTATAAGATAGTGTCACCACTGGACAAGCAAAACATACTATACCTAAATATTTCTGCTTGGATTTTAATAATTAAAGAAGAATTATTCCCACCCAGTAACAGTGATCCTACCTTCTGAGGAATTTCCTTATTGAACATAAATACAACATTTGGACAAAAAATATCAAACAAATAAAGATCTACCTGAAAATACTGCAGCAATAACATGAGAGTAAAGAACAACTGGGCCATTCTTCTGGGGAAGGTTGGTGTTCCAGGGCTGTGTGCACTATATTGAGAGCCCCTTTTCTCCAAAGACACTTGTTGATTCCAGATATAGTAGCTAAGATGTTGAAGAGCACACTTTAACAACTTTTTGTGGCTACAAGAACAGGACAAGGAGTCTAGGACATATCAAAAGGGATGCCAGGTGAACAATCCTTATTTTGTGCATAAACCTCCAAGCACACTAATTTATCAGTAAAGATAAAGTCAAGTCAACTAAGATTACGCTTCAATTTTAAATCACCTCAATCCCAGAAATTTTATTATAATAATCCTAAATTGATAGGTACCCAGGCACTTGGCAGAAAATATATCTCTAGAGAAATTTTACTTCATCATAATTCTCATATTATTCATTCAAACATGTTTGCAAGTACAACATTGAGTACACAATAAAAAAATTAGATAAACAAGGAGCTAAAACATGAACAAAGATCAGTAGAAACAACAGAAAATAGTAGACCTACTAACAATGGAGTTATCAGTGGCAGACATTAAAAAGCAAGATTAATAATTCTAGTAGAGAACTGGGAATTATAAAAAAACATAATTGAAATTCTAGAGTTGAAAATTATAAAAAAGGAAATTAAGAATTCAATGGATAAGTTTAAAACATTAGACACAGCTAAGGAAAAAAATAGTAAGCTGAAAAATAAGAGAAAATATCTGGAATAGATTACAAAGAAACAATGGTATAAAATATAGAAGAGAGAGAATAAAATATAGGAAGAATATAGTGAGAATTATAGAAGAGGAGAAAGAGAATGTGCCAAAGGGATATTTGAAGTTATTTAGTTGAGAATTGAAATATTTATACCAAACCAAAAATAGATGCCTGACAAATTCCAAGTAGAACAAATAAAAATAAATTCCTACCTATGTATATTATAGTAAACTCCTAAGGAAAACCCTAGCAAATAAAATTCAGATAAATATAAAATATCCATATATACAGAGATATGTTTTAATCTTTAATATTTAAATACCAACTGATGTTACTCATGACATTAACAAATATAGGAAGAAAATCATCTATTCTTCATTCATTCAGGAAAATTCTTTAACAAAATACAATATTCATGCAATATAAAAAAAGGTTAACAAAAAAATAAGGAATGTATGGTAACTTTATTATTCTGATAAAATATATTTATAGCAATCTTAACTGTGAGACATTGAAAGCTTTCTTTGTGATAGTAAGGCAAGGCTACCTCCTATCATCCTTCTATTTGTCATTTTGCTAAGAATCCTCACCTGTGTAGTAAGGCAAAGAAAATAGATAATAGCTAAAGGAATTGGAAATAAGGAATGTCACTATTTGTGATGACAAATCCTTATGTGGGGAATAAAAGCACAGAAAATTATTAGAAATAAATTAATTTGTTGTTTCTTTAATACAAAGTCAACATACCAAAAAAAAAAAAAAAAAAGAGACAGAGAATTTATATATCAGCTTATATGGACTGAATTATGTTTCCCTTAAATTCATATTCTGAAACCCCAAACCCTAATGTGACTATAGTTGGAGAATGGCCCTTTAAAGAGGTAACTAAAATTAAATATGGTCATAAGGATGGGAACCTAATCCAATAAGACTGGTGTCCATATAAGAAGGGGAAGAGACACCAGGGATGCACACACACAGAGGAAAGACCATGTGAGGACACAGAGAGAAGGCAGCCATTTGCAAATTAAGGAGAGAGGCCTCAGGGGAAACCAAAACTGCCAACATCTGGGTCTTTGTTATTTAAGTCACCCAGTCTGTGATATTTTGTTATGACAGCCAGACTAATACATTAGCCAAAAAAATTAGAATACAACATTTAAAAAAAAATAAGATTTATAATAGCATTAAAATGTTTTGAAAAAAATTCCAGTATCTGCTATGAAAACTTCTATCTTGGAATATTTCCTTCCAGAAACAGACCCTGAGGGAAGAATATACATCTAGAATCATATGCAAAATAGTATTTAACTGTATTGCCATTATGGAGGAAAACCTGATACATGGGACCTAGGAGTACAAGGGAGAATTTCTTTACATACCTCATTTTTTATGCCTTTCAAATTTTTAATTATGTGAATGTAGTTTCTTTTTTTTTTCCAGAAACTTGACTTTAGTAATTTGGTTAATTTAAATACAATGGAAGTAAAATCGATTTAAGGGAATTCTCTTATAATATAAAAGTTGTCAGTATTTCTGCAACAATAATTTAGTGAAACAAAGATGAAAGAAGCCATCACCAAAGTTATTTTGCTGCTTTCAAAAATTATCTTCAAAGTTGCTATAAACATTTTTCATATTGTCTGTTCCATTTAAAATATTCTGTACATTTCTTTTTCATTAACAAATTAATTAGAATTCCTTAGTTTATATCCATACTTCTCTCTATATATGAATTTATATTTGAATGAAGGCTATTTGATTTCTTTGAACTTATAAATTCTTCATTCTCAGAGGAAAATGATACTTTTGTGATTAATATGATATGGGACAAACTTTTGTCTAAGTTTCTATTTCTATTTTCTTTTAGAAAAAAATTTACATGCAAGTATCATTACAGATATCTTTGGCATAACTTTCTCTTGAAATCTGCAATAGCATGTATGTTCAGGAATGTATTTTTGTCTGAGAACTGAATCAATAAGGTACTATAGGAAAGTTGACAGTAAAAAAAAAAAAAAAAATCCCCAAACTAATTTCAGCATGAGATAAATAAAATGTTGCTAATTTGTTTCCAAATATGTTTACTGACACTTCTAGAGGTACCAGGGTTGATCTCTTCAACAATTATTGGTTCCATTTGTGCTTGATACCAAATTGAGTATTGCTGACACAAAGCAGATAAAACATTATTACTTTTAAAAAGAAATTTCTAGATTAGAAAGTAAACAACTAAAACCATGAGTACAGTTTAATAGTGTAAGTGTTTGGTGAATATATGTACTGAGCTATGTGATTATGAAAGGCTGCGGATGGGAGGTTTAATTATTTATATTATTCTGGAAAAAAAGGAATGGTTTCTAAAAAGAAACAATGCTTGATATTAGACTTGAATATTGAACAAGATTTTTGCACTTCCCTCATCCAAAAAGACTATTCCTTTCTAAATGATTTTCTTATTGCTGTGAAAAATGTGTAGTTCTCATTGCATCTGTTACATTTCTAATCATACGTGATACTGTGATAAAACTGAACATTTCTCTCATACAATTCTCTTTTGATATTAATTTTCATTCTAGTCTCTTCTGACACTCATAAATTATCATACATTTTCTTTCTTTTGTTTTAAAATGTTACCCTTTTATAGACATCGTCTAGTGTTCAAAATTTTCTCTGCAGCAGCTTTTCAGTCAGTAACACACAGACTATTATACAATATCCATTCTTCTCATATGAATGTCACAAGGACATCTCTTAAACCACATTGGCTTTTTTCTTTTCTTTTCTTTTCTTTTATTGAGAAAATTTTGAACATATGCAAAAGTCATGGAAATTGTATAATGAAACCTCGTAAACATATTACTATCCCCAAACCGTGAATATCTGGTTGATTCTGCCCCATACATACACCATTCATAATCAGTCCATTTCCTATCCTTCCATATTGCTCAGAATTAATCCCAGATATTATATAATTTAATCCAAAAATGTTTTAGTATATATTTTAAAGGATAGGTTTTCTTTCACTAAAAAATTGTACCTAAATATTGAATATTTTAATAAAATATTAAGTTTATAGTATAAAATATTTCATCAATATTCAAAATTCCATTTGCCTCATAATTTTTAGTTTTAATGAATTGACATATTCTCACATTTAAAATTTTTATTATTTTATTTATTTTTTATTTATTTTATTTATTTATTTTTTGGGATATGCAGGCCTCTCACTGTTGTGGCCTCTCCTGTTGTGGAGCACAGGCTCCGGACCTGCAGGCTCAGCAGCCATGGCTCACGGGACTAGCTGCTCCACAGCATGTGAGATCTTCCCAGGCTGGGACATGAACCCGTGTCCCCCTGCATCGGCAGGCGGACTCTCAACCACTGCGCCACCAGGGAAGCCCACATTTAAAATTAAAAAAAAATATTTTTCTATGTATCAATTTATTCCTGTTGTGGAGCATAGGCTCTAGACATGTGGGCTTCAGTAGTTGTGACACATGGGCTCAGTAGTTGTAGCTCGCGGGCTCTAGAGCACAAGTTCAGTAGTTGTGGAACGTGGGCTTAGTTGCTCCATGGCATGTGGGATCTTCCCGGACCTGGGATTGGATCCATGTCCCCTGCATTAGCAGGCAGATTCTTAACCAATATGCCACCAGGGAAGCCCTGTTGTGTTAGTTTCATGTGTACAGCGAAGTAATTCAGTTATTCAGTTATATATATCTTTTATTTTTCCCTTACAGGTTATTACAAAATATTGAGTATGGTTTCCTGTGCTGTGCAGTAGGTCCTTTTGGTTGTCTGTTTTATATATAGTAGTGCGTATATATTAATCCCAAACTCCTAATTTATCCCTCTCCCTGTCTTTCCCCTTTGGTAAACATAAGTTTGATTTCTATGTCTGTAGGTCTATTTCTGTTCTGTATATAAGTTCATTTGTATTTTTTTTTTAGAGTCCACATATAAGTAATATCATGTAATATTTGTCTTTGTCTGGCTTACTTCACTTAATATGATAATCTCTAATGGATATTGTATATTTAAATATTTTTATTCCCTTATCTCCCTTCTCCCCTAGGAAACTAATGTACAAATGTTATACAGGTTAAAATTATACCACATGTTTCTGAGACTTTCTTGATTATACCTTATGTATTTTTCGTTTTTGCTTCAGTTTGGATAACTTCCAGTGTCTGTTTTCAAGTTAACTGATTTTTTCTTAATTTATTGCTAAGCCCATGAAAGAAAATTTTCATGTCAGCTGTTAAAATTTTTAGTTCTGGAATATAAATCCCAATTTCTATGATGTCCATTTCTCTCTTAAAATTAAATCCCAAACTCAGTCTGTGAAAGTACATTGTATTCTTCAATCTCCCTTTGGAAGAAGATATCATTAACTAGAGCATCTGCTTTTTTAAACAACATATTAATCGGTCAATGAGAAAATAGTAGGAACATCAAAAGATAGTACAAGACCAAAAAACAAAAGAAAAATTACAGTAGAAACACCCATAGGTTATGCAAATATAAATTATATATTCTTAAAAGGCTTTAAAATAATTATATTTATCATGTTAAAGAAAATAGATAAACATATAATAAAAAGATGCGAAGTGTAGAATTTTATTAGAAAACTATAAACAATTGAAATCAGTGAAAAAAATTTGAGATTTGAGAAATTAAATATGTAAAATTAGAAACTGTGTTTTTACTTTAGTTTAAAAACTAATTACAAATACCAGTAAACAAAATTAAAGAACTGGCAGACAAGTTAATAGAAAATATGCAAACTGAAGTACAGATAAATAAACTAAAAGAACTAAAAACATTAGTGATAGATGGGATAAAGTAAAAATGTCTTACAGAAGTTTAATTGAAAAATCAGAAAGAAAAAAGCAAGAGAATGGGACAGAAATAAAAGCTAATGAACGTGAATTATTAGAAATTTAATAAATCCACAGATTTAAGAATCTATAAAACCCTTAGCAAGATAAATGTAAAAAAATAATAAATCTAGAAACACTCATAAGATTGCTGAAAATCAAATTAGAGACAAACCTTTCCTTCTCACCTTTATTGAGGTATAACTGATGAATAAAAGTTTATATCTCAGGGATACAATATGATGATTTGATATAGGTGTACATTGTGAAATGTTACCACAATCAAGCTAATTATCACATTCATCACCTTACATAGCTACCATTTTTTGTGCATGTAGTAGGAAAACGTAAGATCCACTCTCTAAGTAAATTTCAAGTATACAATACAGTATTATTAATTATGGTCATTGTGCTGTACATTATATAACCAGAATTTATTCATCTTATAACTAAAATTTTGTACCCTTTGCTCAATATTTTCTCATTTCTCCTACCCCCGCCCCCAGACCCAGGCAACCATCATCATTCTACTCTTAGTTCCCATGTGTTCAACTATTTTAGATTCCACATATGAATGAGATAATATAGTGTTTTTCTTTCTGTATATGGCTTGTTTCATTTAGCATAGTGTCCTTCAGATTTCTTTATGTTGTCACAAATATGACAAAATTACTTTCTTTTACAGCTGAATAATATTCCATTGTATATATTCCAAACTTTCTTTGCCCATTAATGTATCAATGAACACAGGTTGTTTGTGTATCTTGGCTATTGTGAATAATGCTACAATAAACATGGGAGTGCACATATCTCTTTGAGGTACAAATTTCATTTCGTTTGCATATATATCCAGAAGTAGGGTTGCTGGATCATATGGTAGTTCTACTTTTAAATTTTTGAGAAAACTCCATACTGTTTTCCATAATGGATGCACCAATTTACATTCCCACCAACAGTGCAAAAGGGTTTCCTTTTCTCTACACCATTTCATACACTTGTTAACTCTTAAGTTTTTGTAATACCCATCCTACAGATGTGGTGATATCTCATTGTGGTTTTGATTTGTATTTCCCTGATGATTAGTGATGTTGATTAATGATAGTATTGGCTCCAGTGGTGGACTTCTGTTCCCAGCAAGATGTCTTTTTCTGTATGCTTCTTTCACCAGTTTGGGGGGCAACAGTTTGTTCTGTGACCTCAATTTTCTGAGGGATCTAAGAATATTTGCTGTGTTTTTTTTTTCATTCCTTTGGCTTTTTTCATGTTGTGAGGATAGGAATGTTGACCTCCCAGTTCTTTACAGGTCAAAGTGAATATTAGAAGTCTTCACCTTGGACTTCCCTGGCGGTGCAGTGGTTAAGAATCCGTCTGCCAATGCAGGGGACACAGGTTCGAGGCCTGGTCCAGGAAGATCCCACATGCCACAGAGCAACTAAGCCCGTGTGCCACGACTACTGAGCCTGTTCTCTAGAGCCTGCAAACCACAACTACTGAGCCTGCATGCCACAACTACTGAAGCCCATGTGCCTAGAGCCCATGCTCACTGACAAGAGAAGCCACTGCAATGAGAAGCCTGCACACTGCAACCAAGAGTAGCTCCCACTTGCTGCAATTAGAGAAAGCCTGCACACAGCAACGAAGACCCCATGCAGCCAAAAATAAATTAATTAATTAATTAAAAATAAAAAGAAGTCTTCACCTTAATTTTTAAAAGATATCTTTGTTGGGTATAGAATTCTGTATTGGGAGTCAGCTTCCTTCAATTCTTTAAAGATATTATATATTTTTGTTCAGTTTTTTTAGCATTTTTATTGAAAAATAAGTGTCACTCCTTGTTTGAAGGTAATGTATCTTCTCTCTGCTTTTAAGATTTTGCCTCTGGCAAGCTCACCAACCTTGGTCCAACTGTGTATCCTTACATAACCCTGTGACCCAGCTCTAAGCCTGCTCAGCCATGTGATGGGGGCAGTCCTGCCTACCCAGACACCTGGTAGTAAGCATGCCCATACTTACTCCTGAGCCAATACCACTGGGACGCTTAACTGTAATTGAGAAATTGCAGGAGGCTCAGTGTAAGCTAGCTCTAGAATTAAAAACTCCAGAGGTCCCATACTTTTATATGCTTTACCTCTGGAAGCCCCACCAGATTTTCATTCTGAAGAATGCAGGAAACTCCCCTTAAGCATACAAAGGGAGGGAAGGAAACCATTTGAAATATGCCCAGAATATCCTTTCCTTCATTATGTTCTTGTAACAAAGACTAGGCCTCAAGTGGAACTACTTTACCAAAGTATTATCTGACTTGGGAAAGACAGCTCCCTCTAGTCTTCCTGTCTTATCTAAGGGAGATAAGAAGGCTGAGAAGCGTTTATGAAAGTCATAGCTAAGGGGTACAGGCACACTAAAAGGTTGAGATCTAATCATAGATTTAGAGAATGGTTGCCTCTCTTAACACTTATCTCTACATCAATAGGGCATCTGTACAATAGCAGATGATTACAACAGAAAGAACTGCAAATCTTAGACCTTATTTAAGAAGAAGTCACTAGGGAAACCCAAAGACAGTGGGGAAACAAAAACAAATATACCAGAATATATTTTAGTCTCTGACACTCACAGCTACAGCAAATAGTAAACACAGCCAAACTTCTAACCAGATAAACATAAAATCTCACATTAAAGACCTATTTACCTCAGTTCTTTTACCTGGAACATCATGCTAAGCTTTAAATAAAAATGTACCGGGCATACTAAAATCAAAAACAAAACCAAAAAAACAAACCAAAGAAACCCATGGTTGAAGAGTTAGAGCAGCCCTCAGACTCATATATGATGCATATATGGAATAAACTTTGGAATTATTAGGTCTGGAATTTAAAATAACTGTGATTAATATGCTAAAATCTCTAATGAAAAAAAGTAGAAAATATGTAAGAATAGATGAGTAAAATAAGCAGAGATAAAAACTCTATAAAAGAATCATAAAGAAATTCTAGAAATTAAAAAAAAGACAAAAAACACCTATTACAGAAATGAAGAATGCACATTAGCACACTGCACAGAGCCAAGGAAAGTAGAAACTTTGAAGTTGTTGATAGCATATTTCCAAACCAAAACTCAAAGAGAAAAAAAATATTTAAAAAATGGAAGAGACTATCTAAAAACTGTTGAACAAATACAAAAGATATAGCATGTATAATGGGAAACAAGGAGGAGAAGGAAAAGAGAAATGAGCATAAGAAATATTTGGAGCTGTGATGGTTGAAATTTTCCAAAATTAATAACAGATGCTAAAGCACAGATCCTGGAAACCTATATTAACCAAGCAGGATAAATATCAAAAACAGGCATATTATTTAAACTGAAGAGATCCAAAGACAAAGAGAAAAGCCTGGAAGAAGTTAGAGAAAAAAAAGATCACCTTACATATAGAAGAAGAAGTAGAAGAGAGAAGTTCCCACAAATAGATATGTGGGAACTTGGTTAAAAATAATCATTGAGGAAATGACTGCATTCAACAAACTGCATTGAAGCAATTAACTTTTGGAGGAAAAAAATAGATTCCTATGTCATATTAGGCATAAAATATATTTCAATTGGGATAAACATATAATATGATATACAGATACTTGTTAGAATTGAAATAACATATATCTTAGGAAATTTGGGATAAGGAATGATATCTAGGCAAGATACAAACAAAAATCATAAGGAAAAGATAAATGTATTTGATTACATGAAATATTAAACATGTTACAACAAAGTATCACATGCAAATGTGAATAAAAAGAAAGACTATTTTCCACAGATCTAATAAAATATTAGTGTCAATAAGATTTACAGAATATTTACCAATCAATTATAAAAAATTCTCAGTAAGGAAATAGTCAAGAATATGTATAGGTATTTCAAAGAAGATAAAATACAAATGTCTAATAAACATATGAAGAACTATTTAACAACTAGTAATAAGGGAGATGAAAATTAAAACAGCAAGATACAATTCTATACCTATAATATGGGCAAAAATAAAGATATAACAATATGAACTATTTACAACAAGTAGGTGTTCAAACAGGTGATATCTAAGTTTTCTTTCATCTCTAATTTTAAAGGTTTTAGTAAGATTATTTTACTTTCAAGATTATAAATAGAAGTCTGATAAAAATATTATTTTCATTAATTTTGATGTTTTTAACTTCTAATCCAAAAGAGCATAAGGCAAATATTTATAAACAATGAGTGAATTTTAGGAGATTTTTAAAGCATTGGATTTTCTAATCAGGCTATCACGTTAATGATTGCCTATTTGGTACTGTGTCTTTGCAAACAACTAACAAAGGGTGCCTATCACTTGTATTCTTTGGAACAATAGATACTAATAATTTATGTATAGAGCACTTGTCCTTTATTAAGAAAACAACCTATTAATATTACTGCAAAGTACTATTTCATAAGGGATCTCTTTTTGTCCTTAACATAGCATATACCAGACATAAACAAAGGAAGAGTAGAGATTTTATAAATGGAAAGAGATATGTAATTATTATACAATGGTTATTCACAAAAGACAAAATTAGAATTATAGTTAAAGAATACAGAAGCTATAGTGAAGAGTGGGGGGAAATGAGACCACTAAAGGGTCTTTCCTAAGGTTGTTAAGATCCATGAAAATTATTGCTAATTTATGACTCTACTTTCTAAGCCCAAGACATCTTTGGAAAACTATAGAAATATTACCTTAATAATAAGAAGAAATTTGTTTCATTAAGGTAAGTTATTCCTTTGAATTAATTGATATTTTTCTGATTGTGTAACCTTATTGTCCATTGCAGATTAAATAAGAAATTGTGATTTTCTATTAAAAACAATTTTCTTGGAACAACAACAAAAAAAGCTTTTTTAGATTTCTCACTGAGTTTTGTTTATATATCCTCTAGGTCCCATCAAATGGAGAGTCCATTCTTTCCAGGAAAAAAAGGAAAAATAAATCAGAATAGAGACAAAGGAATGTGTTGACACTTGTCTCTCAGGATTTAAGAGCTCTATAATATCGGGGACTGTTTTGTTTACTAAACTCTTTATAGTCTTCCCTTCTTTTAATACTATCCCCATCAACTTCATCCAACATGATTTTTTTTTACAAACCTTAATACCATATAGCACCCTAAAAATATAGTGTAGATCCCAAATGAAGCCTCAAAGTGGGCTTCATTTCCCACATTATTTCTACAATTCTCCCAAAGTCACTTTAAAAAAAATTCTTAACATAGGTGTTTGACATTTTCTCATGTAAAATATGAATGAAATAGTCTATAAAAACTTTATCATCTAATTAATAACAGTGAGGTTATTATGCAAGTGACACTTCAATATAAGTCACCTAGTTTTCTAATATAGTGATTTTAAAAGAACGACTTCTAGACCATCAGCATATCATCACCTAAAAACTTGTCCAAAATGCAAATTCTTGTCTTGCCTCTCCCGAACCAACTGACTCCGATTTTCTGGGATTCCAAGTGGGGGCCCAGGATTCTGTGTTTTAATAAGCCCTGCAGATGATTCCAATGCAATTTAAAATTTGAAAAGCATTACCTCTAATGCTGCATATGTAGAAATTTTGATAATTTCCCTAGTATTGATAACATCACATAGGGAAATAACATGGTTTTGTCATATGGAATTATTTATTTTTATCTCGTAGGATCAATTATCTTAACCACAGTGAAATTTGAGCTTAGTCTTGTAAGTCTGAAGTGAACTAAAGTAGGAACTTCAATATCTGGTGACAAAGGAAACACGTTTAAAAAAGAACTGCTGTGGTAATAAATCCCAGAGAAGGAGACGTTTTGATGGCTGATAAAATGTATGACTTTTTACTAAGAGATATCAGGTTAAGGGTCTTGGATAATATGAGAGTTTTTCATCATGAATTTTTAATCTTATTATTCAGTGTTTACCCTTTTCTTCCCAACTTACCTCTGAATGTAGGAGAGAAGAACACTGCATAGGAGCCCATGTTAATAATGGCTAATGCCCTCTGGTAATTGATTGCTGCACTTAACTTTAAAAAAAATCTATAATCTCCTTGGAAATATTGCTTCAGAAAGGTTAATTTTAGATATATTTATAATTTGCTTTGCTGTATGCTACTACTTTCTTTCAGAAGAATAAAACAACTTACTCTAGCCAAGGATTTGTAAAATTATCAGTAGTTGGAAAAGTCTAAATTGATTTGACACTCACTATTTTTAAATTATCTTTTGGCCTAATGTTTACATAATTAACTGAATCCTTTTATAAATTACTTGAGAATTCTAGGATTTACTATCTTTAAATATTAGGGTTTCTAATGCATTTTTAAAGGTTTTGGATGCTATTCTCTAATTCCTAATGAAAAGAATGATTATTGCAACCGATTCCAATATTGTCACAGTAATGGCAATTCCACCCAACAGGAGTCCTTTTAGTAAGATAAATAACTTTAGGTAATAATTTTCCCAATAATTAAATAAGCAAATAAAATTACTGTTAAGTAATAAACAACAAATATTTGATGATTACATGAAGAATATGAAATCCAATTAAATCTCAGAATTAAGGAATGATGAAAGCCTAAACTATGGCAATAGAGTACAAAACAGAGAGGATTTCAAACACTCTTAAGACTACCAAAAAATAGCTCATGGAAAACACTTGTTTTCCATAGGTGCATTAAAGTTTATCTTTATTTTATTTATTTTTATAAGATTTTTTTTGATGTGGACCATTTTTAAAGTCTTTATTGAATATGTTACAATATTGCTTCATTTCATGTTTTAGTTTTTTGGCCCCGAGGCATGTGGGATCTTAGCTCCCTGACAAGGTATCCAACCCACACCCCCTTCACTGAAAGGCAAAGTTTTAACCACTGGGCCACCAGGGAAGTCCCTAAAGACTAGCTTTAAATGTTTAACAAGTAGAATGGAAGAGTGAGATAGGGAGAGAGGAGAGGAAAAGAGGCGAGATGAGAAAAAGAAAGAGGGAAACTGTAGAGCAGAATTAAATTTACAATTAGGATACTTGAATATAATTATCAAATGGAGAATCTAAATAATTGTAGAAATCAATCCATTTATCAATAAAAATATCCCAAGCTACAGTAAAAGAGTGTTTTAATATATATACCCATGTCATGTGGATTGCCTATATCCTGCAAGATTTGAGAGAGGAAATTAAGGGCTTACAATACAAGCATTGTCAGAATCAGAATGTCCTTTGTAGAGAGTGACTTTACATCAGATATTCCAAATTTATCTGGAAATAGCAATGGCATTGACTGTTAGTTGTCACTGAAAAGTATGATTTCACTAAAGGAAAAGGAAAAATATTAAACTATTCTCAGAGAGGACAAGTTAGATGATGTTACCGTTATTCGAAAACTCTTCAAAAGATAATTTGTTAAGGTTCCTAACTTTAAAATAGGCTTTTTGCATATGTATGAACTTTAAAAAAAATCTATTTTAAACTTTAGAAGAATGTATGATACTTTAAATAACAGCAGCAAGAAGTGTATCATGATCATACCATCTAGAACAATTTTTGTACAAAGAAGCACTCCAATTATTTGTTGAATGGAAATTATAAAAATTAAGAACAATACATTTTAAAATGCATTTATATCAATAAAATATCACTAAGTAAAGTATATAAATGGCTTTCCTTAGAATGAACACATCTAAAGTCAAAAATGTCAGAAATAGAGATCACAGCCTGCTAGCACCAAATACAGCTACTGGTGTGTGTGTGTGTGTGTGTGTGTGTGTGTGTGTGTGTGGTGTGTGCGTGTGTGTGAAAAATCTTGTTAAAGGCATCTTCATAATTTAACCATTTATTCCCTGGCAAGAACCATACATAGCCCCAGGGTGTTGTAAGGGTAAATATAAATCAGAAAAAAAGAATCCCTGGTACAGAAAGGAAAGGAGACTCCTTTCTCTGCCCATTTTCTTTCAGAGCATTGCATTAAAAATAAAACAAAAAAATTATAATTGTAAATTCTTTCTCTGTCTCTTGGAGATGTATGAAACCTTTTTGAAACCTAAATAAGCCTCTTGTCAGCGTTACAAACCAGAAATGTCTTTCTCAAGGACCTGGAAGCCATCTCTCTGAAAAGTAATCATCCCTTATCACTTAGTGCTGTGGGAGTATAGGAGACTAACTACAATGAGCTTTTTGCTCCAAAATTCCTACCTGCCATAAAAATATCTTTCTTTCCTTCCTTGTTTCTTTCTTTTCTCTTTTTTGATAAAATCAGGTACCTAACACAAAGGGTCATCTTATTTCCAGATGAATTTAGGATGAACTATATGTGACAAATGGTGTTGTCAATTCCCCTTACTTGAGAACTAGTGATTATTTATCTTGAGAAAATATATGCAATGCCTTGTATCTACCTGGCTATATAAAAGGGTGAGAATTCTTCCCATTTTAACAATATCTTAGCAGATTTCCTGTGATGTGAATAGCATTGCTTCAATGCTTGTTCAATTATTAAATTATTTCCTTTCTCTTCAAGCTTTGTGGAATATTTTTCTGGGTCGAGAGGAAATTTTGTTTTTAATTATATTTCCCCAACAATGTGTAACAGAAGACTTGCCACACAAATACCTATTAACTGGTTAAAAATATTTTAATAATACAAACAAAACAAGTGGCCAATATTTAAAGAAAAATATTTTCTCCTACCCTATAATTGTACTTGCATGGTTTTCTGTAAATATTAATTTTTATTTTTTCTTTATCTTTTATCTCATTTAATATAAAATTCAATTCAATCTGAAGGGTGAAAAACCAAACAGCAGAAAATTGGAGAACTTCTGTTCAGGATAGGTGCTTAGATAAAAAGAAAAAAAAAGTGATGGAAATTAAGTACCATTTAGATTGTGAAACAATGAGGATTCCCATTTAGATTGTGAAACAATGAGGATATCCCTAAAGGGTAATGGAAAATTTGTTAAATAACGCAGCAATGGTTTAGAACCAAAAGGTACAACAAACTATTCATGGTACTGGGATTTTTAAAACTTATTCTGGAAGAAAGGAACTCATAAATGTAAAATAAGGGCATAGAGGCCAAAGGATAATGGGATAATAAAATAAATAGTGCAAGTAAAAATAGGATAAAATGACTAAATTGAGCAGGAACCTTTCTGAGGGCACTGAACTTGAGTTAAAAAATGTGAATAAGTGTAGGTGGTTGCAGAGCTGAAAGAATTATATATGGCATAGAATGTGTATTGGTTAAGATTAAATCAATAAATTTGTCATTCGGTTGTTTATCATAAATTATTACACATCCTATGCATTTTCTTACACTTATTTAATATATTAATTCAAGACACAGGGAAAGCTAACTGTGAAAAAATATGAAATATTAAAAAATGAAATATACTTTAACAAATTTTTCTTGAGTATCTACAAATGAGATGCTACAGAAGGTAAAAAGACAATATAATCTCTGCCTTCAAGTATAATACTCTATATGTTAGGCATTAGTCAGATAGATATTCAATCAGAATTTTTTAATTGCTTATTATAGGGGAAAAAAAAAACTATTGTGAGCACTGGCTATCATAGTGAATTTTGGAAACTTTTAATGGCACGACAGCTCTGACTTAACTTAGCAATACGTCTCAATAACAAAAGCATAGTCACTAACAAGAACAATCACTAAGCAAAAAAATTATAAATGAACATTAGCTTTGAGCAAATCTACTCCCTTGTGAAATCTTCAAGGTGAGTCACTTAGGAAATTTAGAATAAAGATTGTTAAAATTTGGTAATTAATAAGCCAGCTAATCTTAACAAAATATTTTTTGCTTTGTTAAAATATTTTGTCTGTGGTTGTTCCCTCTTTCAACAATATCTAATAAACTAATATTCAACTAGGAGATTAAACCATATATTAAAGAATCTCTACTCTATTGTCTATAGAAAGGCACATGCAATATAGAAGATGCATATATTCAAGTAGAGTGTACTATAATGCTGAATGGAGTGAGTGGACAGCATTGCAGACAACTGATTATGAAAGGAGGGAATGTATATTTTGTAAAATAGATACAAAATATGTGGAGTTTTCTACTTCACAGAGTCTATCCTTACATCCTTGTCTCCTAGTATAAAATGGACCTTGTCCTGCCATTATATTATGTTACCTACAATATTGTATTGTATTTAATTAATACATTTCCATCTCCTTTCACTAGATGTATTCTACTTGAGGGCAAAGACCATGCTGGCCTCCTTTCAAATTAATTCACTAAATAATGAAGGAATAATAATTAATACTATATCAGATTATTGGAAATCAAATTTGACATTATAGCTATTGATTAACATGTTACAGAATACTACTGATTTTTAAACAATTAATTTCTGCTTGGTATCCCTGAAGCATTTAATTGATTGTTCCCCCATCCTCCCCAGTCACCTCTTCTACATGGTCATGACTGTGTGGTGAGCATGGTCAACACGTGCTACAAAGCATAATCAAAAATATTTCCACATTGTATATAGATCACTATAATCACAGTGTTCTTTCTAATAACCAGAATATTTACCCCATGGGACAGCATTCTTTTCAGCAAATACTGAAGGAGTAGAAAGGGGCACTAGCTTGTGTCAGATCAGAAAAATAACAGCAGAGGAAGCTAAAACACTGAGCTTTTTTTTTTTTTTTTTGCGGTACGCGGGCCTCTCACTGTTGTGGCGTCTCCCGTTGCGGAGCACAGGCTCCATACGCACAGGCTCAGCGGCCATGGCTCATGGGCCCAGCCGCTCCGCGGCATGTGGGATCTTCCCGGACCGGGGCGGGAACCCGTGTCCCCTGCATCGGCAGGCGGACTCTCAACCACTGCGACACCAGGGAAGCCCAACACTGAGCTTTATATCCTTTTTTTTTTTCCTCAGCATTCAGGCTTTTCGGAAAGTTTACTCTTTGTTTCAGAAAAGTCTTCAGTCTGTCAGTCACTGTAAAGAGAATATATATAAAGTTCTAAAGCAATTTGTTCTACTTTTTCTTTTAGCTTACCTCGTCATTTGCCTTTCCAAATTCAACTATTTGGGGAAAGGCCTGTGACAGGCATTGGAAATTGACAGAGAGTAATAAACTGAAGGGCAAATCACATGGAAACTTTTTTTAAACCAAGAACTCATAATAGCATTTTTCTGATGAAGCAAATTAAGAAAAAAGTTGTTTCTCAGCTCAAATAAATGACTTCTTCCAAGTTTGTTTTACATATGGATAAAATTCTATTGATTCATTGTCTTTGCTAGGAGAGAAGTGATACAAATTTATTCTGAAGACCACACATTCTGAGATTTGTTCCCTCTTTTGAAAAAAGAATGAAAATTTTAGGAATCTTTTTAGGAGTTTTAGGAATTCCTGTATGAAAATTAAGTCATCATCACTTTCTACCTGTTTAGGCTAGATAATTAATCTTCCTGAAGCTCAATTACTCAGCCTAAAAAGTGAGAATATTATTATGTAATACTTCCCAGAATTGTAAGGAAAATTAGGTAATGTTTATAAAACAGTAAGCACAGAACAAACACACAGTAGATGCTCAATTAATGCTAGTTTTCCTGTCTAATAAATGAAATTATCTGGAGAGTGTCACTAATTCATATACTATTGCAATTATAAATCACAAACCCAACTTGAAAGTTTGACTGTTACCTACAGAATATATATCCAAAGGTGGTAACCTTACAATAGTAGTATATGGTGGTGGTACAAAATCATATATGGAACTGTTTATTATGAAATTCTGTATCTTCAGAATGTTATCAAAAATGGTTATTTATAATTTTTAAGGGTCATAAAAAATAAAATGAACAATATACAGAGAACAAAATATCATACTGTTTATATGCAAAAAGATTTTCTTACATCTTCTGAGATTTTCCTAGAGGTGTTTTTTGGAGTTATAATTTTAACAAGAATGACTATAAAAGAAACTCCTATTTTATTAAACCAGTGTTGAATTAAAACTGACCCATATCCAGCTCAATATTATGCCTCATCTTTTATCTCCATGATGTTATTTAACCAAAAATATAAAATTGTATTTCCTACATCTGTGAAAATATTATCAGTATAATCTCAATCCACATATTTCATGCCCATATTGTTTGAGCACTCTGTCTCACCAAGTCAAAGGGGAATTTTTCTGAATCAAGTCATTTTCATCTCTAGTCTCCATGGGACTCACAGTCTCCAGCTAGTGTACAATCACTTTCTTGAGGAAGGGTAACAAAGGTTTAGGAGTGTGCTAATTTGTCACTTACATACAGCACTATGAAATTAATATCCCAATATGTGAAGTTAAAGAATCTCCCCTTTATATATATAATTCTTCCCTTTAAAGTATTTTAATCCAAAACTTCTAAAGCAATTATTTTGTAAATTATTTAATCACAGTACTTCCATCACCAACCCTCCCCCCCCCAACAGTGGGCTTAACACCTACATCTGACAGTCTCATAGCAGTCTGAGTGCATTGGACATTAACTTTTAAACATAATAATCCTGTGTAGCTAAAGTCTGAGTTTTCTTCTTCCTTCTGTATATCAAAATGAATCCTTAAAATCTTTTGTTTTCTTCTGTATAAATTTCCTCATGTTGTCCCTGTATCTCTTATAGTAGTCACCATCTCTTATATCAGTCACCTATTTTAAAATGAGTACTCAGTATACTTTTGACATAATTGAGCACCAGTCTGATGGGAAGCATTTGGTTTGCTGGTTAATGATATAATCACATCCGGTTGTTTTAAACTGAATGAAAACAAAGTCCAGAAATTCAGATTTTAGCCTTCTATGTTCCCCTCCATATCTTTTTGTACTTCTTTCCATTTATATATAGAGCCATTCAATGGCCATTATTACAAATGTTTAAAAATATTTAACTTTAGTGAATTAATCAATTTTTTTGAAAACATGTATTTAGATGTTCTGGGAAGAGAGAAAAAAAGGTAACAATAAGTATATTCTCTTTTCTTTCTTTTTCTAATCTTAAATAAAAGTGACCCACAATGACTCACAACTAATTATCAATCCTGGATGACAGATAAATTTTATTATTTTTGTACCTTTCTCTGTTTTTTGAACTTGAAAAAATAATAGTTAAAGGTTTTGCCTTGTTAGTTAAATATTAGGACATTCGATGCTATTGTTTTTTAGTTTTAGGGAGGTTTTAAGGTATTTTCAACACCAACACATGTAATGCCTTTGTTTCTTTTGATTTTCCAGAGATTGGCTTCTTATAATAACACTTTAGGAAAATAATTTTGAGTATGTTTATAAGGAGCAAACTAAGAGATTGTGTATGACTTGCTATGACACAAATAATCATTCACACTGCAGGATTGTCTTGAGGCATTGGAATCTTCACACTCCTTCAATTTAAAAAATCATATTTCAAAGAAACTCTGAAATAACCCATTCATATAATTGTATGTGATAAAATAGATGTATGTAAAAGAGCTTAACTTGCTGTCAATAACCCAGGATGTAGCACTGGACTGCTACAGTTTTGACTCTGTGAACTTAGCCAAGAATACCAAGAGCTTTACTTGGCCTCAGTTTTTTGTTTGTTTCCTTTTGTTTGCCAGATACAAAATAACTGGGATACACTTGCTTTTTAGGTCACTTCCAAAATGATCACTCTGTGTTTCTATAATTTATACTTTTAAAAATTACAATTAAATAAATCAGTTTACATCTGGTAATAATCAAGACAAGATTTAGGCAATATTCTTTAGCTTGAGGTTGCCTAAATATTTTAACTTAATGATTTTCAGATTTTCAAGGTATTTTATCATCTACTCAAATTAAGAATGCTTTTCCCTTTCTGGGCTGACAGTTTTTTTACTTCTTTTTTTTTATTACATATTTCAGGAATTGAAAAAAATGGTCAGAGTATTACATTTCTTTTAAATCCCCATACATTAAATTCTCAAATGACTCAAAGATATCCTGAGGTTCTATGAATTAAACTCAAAGTTACACTTTTAAGTCCTTATGAATTAAAAGCTCAAACAACTCAAAGATACCAAGACATCCTCAGACCAAAGTTGACATGTTTGCAGCCATTGAAGACAAATGACAGAGGTTTGCTTTTAGGACATTGGTGGATATCCAAAGGAAATTTCTGGACTATAGCTCTTGCACAGAGAAAATGGTGTTCTAATCATTTTTTTCCCCTAAACTTTCCTAGTTTCTAACATGTGTGGTAAAATGCATAATGTCCACTCATAATGCAATTATATTAGGCCCCTAACCATGGCAAGGGCTAATTAGGGCTTGTCTAAAGATTTCTCTAAATAAAGTAAGAAGTCATATAATCAAATGAGAATTGGAATAAGTTATTCATCCTCAGTGCAAACAATTAAGACATCTTCTATTGTTTAAATTAAGATTTTACATATCATGGGTTTGATCTACCTTAATTGAAAATGCATGTTATAATATTAATTTTTTTATTCCCATTTGAAAGAAAAATAAGTAACATTGATAAGATTTCTGGCTCCATTTCTAGGTAGTCCTGAGGATACCCTATCATATGTTATCACAAATAAAATATCAAAAATGTATTGCTCTTTCCAAAGTTTAATTTACTTGTGCTTTGATAAAGACCCTTATATTCACAGAACACTGAGGCTAAGATGCAAAAGAAATTGTTGAAAGTATGAAAAATATGAAAACGTTTTAAAAACCTTTGGAAGCAACAAGGAGTAAAAGTGACACTAAAGCAAAGCAAAGAAATCAAAGGAAAGAAATCTTGAGAGATTCAGTCAGACAAGAAGAAATATAATTGTCAGCAATGACAAAATACAGAAGTCCAGATTCAAGTAATAATATATAGTTCTTAAAGGAGGCAGTTGCCAAGACGCATGAATGTACATGACACATAATGAAAGAAAAATAATAATTAAAGCATTATTATTTGCTAATCAAAGTGAAATCAAAATCAAATCACCACAATCAAATTGAAGTGAAAAAAAGAAAAACAATTTTAAAAATCCCTGATATCAGAAAAAAAAAAAATCTTATCCAAAGATCAAAATGTCAGACACAACTGATGAAAATAGTGTTATAAAAGTTGGATTTTAATTTTCTTAATATTAAAAAATCCTCTACACTTCTGACATAAACAAATGCAGCTTAATTGTAGAGACAAAAATCATATAGGTGTCTGAATTTTAAAAAAAAAACAAAACAGAAACCTAAATACCAGAAAACTAATGGAGTAATATCTATAGAAATTTTTGGTAGTAAATATTAGATTTCTAGAAGTTTATATTACATCATTTTATGTTAAAGAGTATATGAAAAAGATAAGTATCTATTTAAAGTTTAAAAAATAGAAGCATGCATGTGACTTCCTAAAATGATATTACTTAAAGACATAATTAAAATTATTCAAAACTGAGGAATTCAAGGGTCAAATGCCTGGAGATAAATATTGTGGCAGAGTGTATCTTTGTAAATAACTAAGTCAATAATTTAAATTCTCTTCTTTCAATATGTTTGCCATCTCTCCAGTGAGAGGTGGAGCCTATGTCTCTTCTCCTTGAACTAGAGTGGAACTTTGCAACTAACACAACTGTTCTGAGTTGAACTGTGTTCCCTTCCCCTGCTCTCAAAAAAAAGAAGATATGTTAAAATCTTAGCTCCTAATACCCTAGAAGATGACTTTATTTAAAAAAGAGCCATTGCAGATGTAATTGGTTAAGATGAGGTCATGCTGGAGTAGAGTGGGTCCCTAATCTAATATGACTGGTGTCCTTATAAGAAGATGGTCAGGCTTCCCTGGTGGCGCAGTGGTTGAGAATCTGCCTGTTAATGCAGGAGACATGGGTTCGAGCCCTGGTCTGGGAGGATCCCACATGCCGTGGAACAACTAGGCCCATGAGCCACAACTACTGAGCCTGCGCGTCTGGAGCCTGTGCTCCACAACAAGAGAGGCCGTGATAGTGAGAGGCCCGCACACCGTGATGAAGGGTGGCCCCTGCTTGCCACAACTAGAGAAAGCCCTCGCACAGCACAGCAAAAATAAATTAATTAATTAATAAACTCCTACCCCTGACATCTTAAAAAAAAAAAAAAAGATGGTCATATGAAGACAGAGACACATGAGGAAAACACCATGTAAAGATACAGGATTGAAGAGATGCATCTACAAGACAAGGAACACTAAAAATTGTGAGGAAACCACCAGAAGCTAGGAAGAAACAAGGAAGGATTTTGTTTTTAGAAGGAAAATGGCCCTGCCGACATACTGATTTTAGACTTCTAGCCTCTAGAACTCTGAGGCAACAAACTTCTCTTGTTTTAAGCCCTCAGTTGGTGGTACTTCATTATGGCAGACCTAGGAAACTAGTATAATGACCAAAAACTTATGGCAGAAGTGACACTATATGTATATTGATGTAGGACAGAAAGACTAGATTTTCCATCTGGATCTCTCTGCTGAGAGAAGTGCCTTGAGAACTCTGTGTTGACATGTGAAAACTCTGAGTACCCTGAATCTAGCATGCTAAGGAGACCATGTTGAAAAATCACATTGAGATAGAGAGCAAAGTGTCTCAATACAAAATCAAGGTTTAAAAAATAATTATATTTCTATACCACAATGAGAAATAAATTGAAAATAAATCAAAATAAAATAACATTTACAACAGCATAAACAATTAAATACTTAGGAAAAATTCTAACAGAAGATGTGGAGGAACCCTAAATAAAAACTATGAAACTTTTTTAAGATAAATTACAGACTGAAGTTAAATAGAAGGATATACCATGATCATGGATTGGAAAGATCAATATCATAAAGATATCAATTATTTCTGTAGAAGAAAATAAACCAAAACAATGCAAACTTCTTTTAACATGCTGTCATCTGAGTGCCATTCCAAAAGAAAGTTCTGAATTGGAAAGATGGGTGAAGTTTTGTAGAGCTCAAGCAAGAGAGAATAGCTAAAGTTTACCTAACTTGAAGAACAGTTGGTCAAATTCGCCTCTTGGAAGATGGAAAATTTACGCTTGTAGTTTAACAGCAATTGTTTGAGAAAAGTGTCTTCAGCACTGTGGGTGTTAAAGTCATGAGAGGGCTACCAATAAGGATAAGGGCAGATAAAAGTAGGTCCTAATGTTACACAAGGCTCAAAGTGGAAACATTTTAGGCTTTCAAGGTCCCTCACAGTCCTCTCTTGTTCAAGAGGGAACTTGAATCTCATAATTTGACCACATGTAGATTTGTTCAGAATTCTAGATTGATGCCACTCACTGATCGTGGTCCCAGATTCATTGGTGATGGTTGCCATTAGGGCTCCTTATGATTTTTGTCTTTGTAGTTGAATTTAAATTATCTAGCCAATGAGTCGCTATGCAGAAGATGTTAAGACTCTGGAGAGAACAGGGAAAAAATTCTGCAGAAAACAATTAGCTTTCCTTTCTTGTTTATGTGAAAATTATACAGTACATCTCTTGGTAGGTAGTGCATACTACTTTCCCTAAGTCAGCACATGCATTGCCCTGTGTGCTGAGTATATTTAAAGCCTTTCCCATGGAAAGAAAAAAAAAAAAAAAAAAGAAATTTACTATAAAATAAACCTTTGCTAAATTTGAAGAAAAAAAAAGCTTTTCTGCATTGCACTACAGCTTGGTGAATTTATACCAATTCTTGCAATTCTTATTTAAGTTTCCTAGGTTACTAAAATGGTTGTTTCAATAATGGCATAATAAATTGTTTTTGAACGAAGAGAGAAAACAACAACTCAGGATTCACTGGTAAATATAGTTTGTTATGTCTTTCTTCAGGCTAAGAAAATGTAGACATTTTTCTTCTAATTCCAGTGAATATTCTGGAAATTTATAGTCCTGTCCCATATTACTTGAGACCATAGTTATTAAGATCTTAGTGCCAAAAGAAAGAAGATTTTGCATAGATAAAAGGAATTTGGTCAGATTATTAGAAACCAGAAAACTGTTGGAAATGGAAATAGATATCAGTACCTGTTCAAGTAGTAGAATTTTCTAGCAATCTGTGTTCCCAAGATCCAGGAACATTCAAACAATATGATCCAGGGTCCATATTTAGGTATCAAAAATTATTAACCAAATAGTTTTGTTTGTATTCCTGAATGATTTCCAGGAATGAAAGTTCCCAAATAAATTTTATTTTTTATAATGCATTGCATAGATTTGAGAAGGTGGTAAGCATGAAAACCATAACACTGTCACAGGAACATGAAGTTCCTTATGAAGCACATGGACTTTGGTGAGACTGAGTGTGTAGGCATGTGTTAAATTATAATGCCATTTGCAGAGACATGGAGGGAACTAGAAACTGTCATACTGAGTGAAATAAGTCAGAGAAGACAAATATATGATATTGTTTATGTGTGGAATCTAAAAAAAATGGTAGGGGGAAGGAGGAGAAGGATAAACTGGGAGATTGGGATTGACATATACACACTACTATATATAAAATAGATAACTAATAAGAACCTGCTGTATAGCACAGGGAACTCTACTCAACACTCTGTAATGACCTATATAGGAAAAGAATCAAAAAACAGTGGAAATATGTATATATATAACTGATTCACTTTACTGTACAGCAGAAATTAACCAACATTGTAAATCAACTGTACTCCAATAAAAAGTAATTGAAAAATGAAAACTTGTAATGGTCATAACATGGTAGAGAGATAGCAATAAGACTAACAGTAGGGTAAATAGGAATGCAGTTTCATAAGACTTAGAAGAGAGTTAATGTTCCAATTTGGTACTAGAAGTTAGGAGAAGGAAGTTTTTTTTTTATCTCTTTGCAAAGGCTGCTTCCCAGGTACCTTAAATTATTAGATATAATTAAACATGTATATATTTGTGGGGAATGACAGTCTAGGGTATTTGTCTTTTAATTGTTCTTTATATTGATCATCTTAAAAGCTTGTTTATCAGTATATAGTGAAAGAAAAGTGACATAATTGTCTGGTACAAAGATTTATTTTCCCAGGGAAAATGATACAAATCCAGCAATCAAATTAATTAAATTCTTTAGCTGGAAAGTGAGTTCATTGGTGCCAAGTGTAGTCTAATGTCAAGGTTTAATCTCTGGTGCTCAGAATAACAAGACTGGGGAGGAAACTCATATTAGCAATCAAGAATCCTAAACCAACAGAGGGAGAGAAAAAAAACAAGCAAACAAATCCATTAAAATTTGGAAGAGAAAGAAAAAAAGTTGTAGTAGTTTTGGATCCCTGCATTCAAGTGTCTCAATCTGAAGGATCCGGGTACAGCCTAGGCCTAGTAGTCTGCTTTAAATCCAAGTTTCCCGAGAAACATTTTTGCTATGCATAGACGTTCAGGAGGTAGATGTATGATGTCTTTTCAACTGGGAAACACGAATCCAAGGGTCAGTTCCCTGAAAATTTACTTAAGTATTTATAATTAACAATACCTGATAAGGTTCCTTCCAGTGAGGTACATGTGTAGTCTTAAATTGGTATCATTTCTAGTAAATAAAGTGGATTAATGGATTGAAGATCATGCAGAGCTTCCTGTAGTTTATTCTTGATAAAAGGAAAACCTTGGGTCTGTTGATAATAAGCTTGTAATAAAGCTTTACAAAATTTTTCCATATCAGCCTACTATAAAAGAGAAGAGCTAATGTTGGGGTGAGATCACAAGATGCATAGGCATTCAGTAAGAAGGTTCTGTGTGGATAGTCTATGAGTTCTTTTTGGATGGAGTCAATGGCTATGAGACCTGAGGGCAAACCTTTGGCCACAGCACTGAAGTTCATCCAATAGTTTTGCAAGTTTTAATTTTAGAGTACAATTTATTTATTCCACTTTCTCTGAGAAATGTGAGAATGAAGCTTCTAAGCAACAGGCAGAGCCTTACCAAGTATCTTAATTACTCTTCTGATGAAATAAGACCCCTAATATCAGACAAACCAGAGAGTTTTCCAAAATGAGAAATGCAAAGCATGAAAGTTGCTTTGCTACTAACAGAGCAGCTGCTTTATGGCAAGAAAAGGCTCTAGCTAACCAGAAAACATGCAGAAAAATAGTAAGAATATATTTATAGCCATATGAGGCTTAATTAAGTCCATTTGTAGATGTTCAAAAGAGCCTAAAGATGTTGGTTTATGTTCATGACTCGCTTTTATAGTTTTCTCAGGATTGTAGCCTTCACAGACAGTGTGTACACTATCACAAACATCCTCAGAAACATCCTCTGAGATCTTGTTGAAATTTTCTAACTAAGCCCTATTTAAGACGGATTTTAGTTTCTTTTACATGATGGGTTAAAAATTTTGAGAGACTTCATCTCAATGTTTCAAGAGAGTCCATAGAGGTGAATATCTTAGTGTGTACAGAGATCATCTGGGTGGAATAAACAATTTAATCCATTCTAGCATGTATATATGTGTGTATTTGTTGTTGCTGTTGCTCTGTTCTGTCTTTCCAAAATTGAGTGCTTCGTAATGGAGTTGTTCCAAGACCTGAGTAAAGTTCTCTACAGGATCAGTTAGCTATACAACTGCTGCCATTATGCATATAGAAGGGTGAGCTTTTCCTATAAGGTTAAGTGAAAACTTATAATAACAATGATTTCTGATATCTATTGTCCTGTTTAGTTAGGATCATCAGTGCTTGTCCCAAATTTTCACATACACATAGAAATGAAGTTTCATGTTTATTGGGTAGTTAAAGGTAAGGCGTTTTGAAGGAAATGCTTAATTACTGGAGACAATCTATAGTGATTCTGTCTAAGCCAAAGTCTCATGTTTGTCAGCTTCCCTCAAGTGTATAAGGAGGTATTCAGTTCTAGAAATTTAGAAATCTAATATACAATATCCTGTGGGACCCAGAACTCCTCCAAGTTTTCTTCTAATAATTGATCAGGGAAAAAGATAAATAGCTTCCTATTTGGGGGGAGACAATTACCATTCTGTATATTGTCATAGCTTAGAAAATGTACTTACATCTGAAAAAAATGGACTTTTTCTTTAAAAGTTTTGTCAGTAAATAGAGAGAATCAATTCTGGAAGACTTTCAATCTGGAGAACACAGCAGGAGGTCAACCATATATATAAGAGTGGAGTTCTAGTTGAGCATTTGCAAAAAGTAAGAGGACGTTTCTCTATCAGCGTAAGGTAACAATCACATGTATTGTTTATTTCCTTAAGTAAATGCAAAAAAAGATACTCTGAGTTTTGTTGGAAAGGTGTACTTTAAAAAAAAAAAATGCTGAACGTAGATCTACCAGTACAAAGTTAGCTGTCTCAGGAATTGAAAACAGGATAGTATAATGGTTGGCGACTACAGGGAAGTGAAGTATGAACTTGCTAATGGCCCATAAATTTTGTAGAACATGATAATCACATCCACTTGCCCTTTTGATAAGCAAAAGGTATATGGCAGGTGTTAATATAGGAAATTTTGAATCCTTTTTGGAGTTATGTGGTATCATGGGCCACTGGCTTTCAGCAGTCTCTTCTAGTAATAGGTATTAGGCCAGTAACCACATAGATGGGTTGATTGAGAAATTTATGTGTTCAGTCTCATTGATATGTTCTAGATATGAAGTATCTTTAGCCAAGAGGTTGCTGGGAGTAGATCCAAGGTCTGAGATATTGATAGTGGAGGCATCAGAGTGAGGAATAAAACTATGCTATCATAAAATCAGGGATTAATTTCCTTCTGAGATTTCCAAAAATGATCATCTGGTTCATTTTTCATAATGGTCTTTCCAAATAGGTCTTCCAAATAGGCCCACAGACTCATTGTAGTGAAAGCACTAGGCAGAAAACTATACTGATCAGTTTCAGAGAGACAGAAATTTAGTGAGACAAAAGCAGAGTCTATGGGGTATTTCAGATTCTTACCAATGAAGCCTTCTTTGTTACTCTGAAAAAGAAAGGATGGAAAGATGATATGTTTACAGTATACAGTGTAGTCTTGGAATCAATAATACACTGTGCCACTTGTATATCTTCTTTGGAAAAATGCCTCATCAGTCCTTTGCCTATTTTTTTTTTTTCTTCTGCATTGTGTGGACCTCTCATTGTTGTGGCCTCTCCCATTGCAGAGCACAGGCTCTGGACATGCAGGCTCAGCGGCCATGGCTCACGGGCCCAGCTGGTCAGTGGCATGTGGGATCTTCCTGGACCGGGGCACAAACCCGTGTCCCCCGCATCGGCAGGCGGACTCCCAACCACTGCACCACCAGGGAAGCCCTCCTTTGCCTATTTTTTAATGAGGTTATTTGTGTTTTTGTTATTGAGTTGTAGAAGTTCTTTATATATTATGAATGATAATTCCTTATCATGTGAATAATTTGCAAATATTTTCTCCTATTGCACAGGCAATCTTTTCATTCTGTTGATTGCTTTCTTTGCTGTGCAGAAGGTTTTTAGTGTGATATAGTCCTACTTGCTTATTTTTTCTTGTGTTGCCTGTATTTTTGGTGTCACATCCAAGAAATCATTGCCAAGAGCAATGTCAAGAAGGTTTTCTCCTTTATTTTCTTCATGTAGTTTTACCATTTCAGTTCTTACATTTAATTCTTTAATCCATTTTGAGATAATTTTTGTGATGTTATAGGATAAGGGTCCAATTTCATTCTTTTGCATGTGAATATCCATTTTTCCTAACATCATTTATTAAAGAGACTATTGTTTCTCCATTGTATATTCTTGGAACTCTGTCAAAGATCAGTTGACTGTATATGTGTGGGTTAATTTCTGGGCTCTCTTTTCTGTTCCATTGGCCAAGACATACAAATAGCCAACAGATATATGAAAAGGTTCTCACATAACTGGTCATCAAGGAAATGAAAATCAAAACCACAATGAGCTATCTCTTCATACATGTTAGAATGGTGATTATCAAAAAAACCAAAAGAACAAATGTTGGTGAGGATGTAGAGAAATTAGAACCCTTGTATATTGTTGGTGGGAATGTAAAATGGTACAGCTGCTATGGAAACAGTCTGGATGTTCCTCAAAAATTTAAAAGTAAAACTACCATATGATCTGATAATCTCACTTCTAGGTATATATCCAAAAGAACTGAAATTACGATCTTGAAGAGATGTCTGTAATCTCATGTTCATTGTAGCATTATTCATAGTAACCCAGATATGGAAACAATGTAAATGTCCATCAATTGATCATGGGTAATGAAAATATGATATATACTTATAATGAAATATTCAATTTTATATAGCAATTTGTTTTCTTTGTGTTAAATTGACATGTAAATCAGGAATCATCAGCTTTCAAATATGTGTAACATGGGCTTTTTAACTTTGCTGAACAAACCCAGCCTAAACAAAATGCAGTAATTTCAGGGAAGTAGGAGACATTTAAATAGTTATTATTTTATCCTTGAACATAGATACAGATTTGACTACATTTTATGTGCTAGAAATTGGAGGCAAAAAAAGGTAAGTGCATGTTTATATATTCAAAATTGCTTTTATTTCAATTGCAGCATAGAAAATATAATGATATAACCTTTAGTATTATGCTAAAGAAAAATAATTACACTCTTACAAAAACTTATCTTTAAATAATCATTAATTCAAATCATTAATTTGTCTTTTACACAATTTAAGGCAAAATGTAAGTACATTGTGATGTTTTAAATGACTTAGGAAGATTAAAAGAATAAAGTTAGATCATATTTTACAGTAAATTTGGCTATTAGTTTATATCTGTAAAACTAGCACTATCTTGTGCAATGATGTGGCATTTTTATTATCTTATCAAATAAAACACATCTCTAATTTTTTATATCCATCTCCATAACACTGGCCAAAATCCTCATCCCTGTTTTCATTTTAAAACATCACTTGGAGAATCTCCAACATCAAATCAATCCAGCTCACCAATAAGCCAATAACCAGGTTTTCACTTCAAAGTGTCAGTAAAAAAAGAAAAGAAAAACACTAATCAACTGCATAGATTTGTTCCTTTGTAAATCCATGCTATCTAACCTTGATTGAGTCTGCAATGCAGCCTAGAAATTCCTCTACGTTTGTCTTGTCAGCTTCCTCTCCTTTTCTCCAGAAAGGCAGT
The DNA here is from genome assembly GCF_005190385.1 of Monodon monoceros. NCBI lineage: Eukaryota > Metazoa > Chordata > Mammalia > Artiodactyla > Monodontidae > Monodon > Monodon monoceros. The sequence goes on along the minus strand of NW_021703767.1, from coordinate 99,516,139 downwards.
TTTATTTCTTCTTTACTTCTCTTAAATTTCCAATTCCACTAGGACCCTTAGCTGGACTCTGGAGATGACTTCATCATTTACTCATTTACAACCAGAACTGTCAGATGGGCTCTCTTCTAAAATTCGGCTCTTAAACCTGAACAATTACCTGTAATATCATCCACTTTGTTCTTTATGTCTCCTCTAAAATGGAATAGAAGTAGATTTCCCTACTCTGAAGGTAATCCTTTCACCACGTAACTGAGATATTTTACCTTCTGGTCTTAAGGGACCATACTATCTATTACCTATCTATCTTCTGTAACTTCAACTTCTTTCTCCTCTATATTCTTCTTATAAGCATTTAAATACGCTCATATCTCTGACACTTACACATTTTCTTTGGTCTCATTTTCCTCTCCAGTGTTTATCTCAGCCCTCTGCAAACTCCAAAATGTTATTTCTGCTGTGTCCCTACTTCTTTACTTTCATTCATGCCACAAATCTCTGTTATCCGGCTTCAGTTCTCACTCTTTTCCCCTGAAACTAGCATTGTGATATCACAAATATCTTTATTATTAAGAAATATAATGGACACCTTCAGTTTTATCATATCCTTGGGGCATTTTACATTGTATTGTTTCTTTTTGAAATACTTCCGTGTAACCATACATCTGGGGTTCCCTTCTTTTTATTTTTTTTATTGCATTCCTAGTGAAATACTCTTCCTTTTCTCATATTATATTCAGAGTTTTTACCCACCCTTTCATGATTCAGTTCACATTAATTCTGATGATACACTCATCTGGATAGCCAAACACCACTTTAATGACTGTCAAACTCATGTGTCGAACTAAACACAAAACATCACAGTTAACTCAAGACCAACGTGATTAAAACTGACAACAGTTTGTCTCTTGCTTCTCCTTATGTACATCTTGTCTCAGAGGATAGCATGATCATCTACCACACTCTCAACGCCTAAAACCCAGAATCATCTTTGCATACCTCTTTCCTTCACTTTGCACAATCAGTGGATCTTCAATTCCTGAAATTCAGTTGATTCTACTTCCAAATTTTATATATATATATTTTTTTTTAACTTTTTATTTTATATTGGAGTATAGTTGATTAACAATGTTGTGTTAGTTTCAGGTGTACAGCGAAGTGTTTCAGTTATACATATACATATATCTATTGCTTTTTTCAAATTCTTTCCCCATTTAGGTTGTTACATAATATTGAGCAGAGCTCTCTGTGCTATACAGTAGGTCTTAGTTGGTTATCCATGTTAAATATAGCAGTGTGTACATGTCAATCCCAAACTCCCTAACTATCCCTCCCCCCGACCCTTACCCCTGGACACCGTAAGTTCATTCTCTAAGTCTGTGAGTCTGTTTCTATTTTGTAAGTAAGTTCTTTTGTATCATTTTATTTTTAGATTCTGCATATAAATGATATCATATGATATTTCTCTTTCTCTGTCTGACTTACTTCATTCAGTATGACAGTCTCTAAGTTCATCCATGTTGCTGCAAATGGCATTATTTCATTCTTTTTAATGGCTGAGTAATATTCCATTGTATATATGTACCACATCTTCTTTATCCATTCTTCTGTTGATGGAAACAGCTCATGTGTCTTAATATCATCAAAACAAACAACCCAATCAAAAAATGGGCAGAAGACTTAAATAGACTTCTCCAAAGAAGAAGTCTATTTCTCCAAAGAAGACATACAGATGGCCAAGAGGCACATGAAAAGATGTTCAACATTGCTAATTATTAGAGAAATTCAAATCAAAACTACAATGAGATGTCACCTCACACCAGTCAGAATGGCCATCATCAAAAAATCCACAAACAATAAATGCTGGAGAGGGTGAGGAGAAAAGGGAACCCTCTTGCACTGTTGGTGGGAATTAAATTGATACAGCCACTATGGAGAACAGTATGGAGGTTCCTTAAAAATCTAAAAGTAGAGCTACCATATTATCCTGCAATCCCACTCCTGGGCATATATCTGGAGAAAAACATGGTACTGAAGCATACATTCACCCCAACGTTCATTGCAGCACCATTTACAATATCCAAGACATGGAACCAAATTATATTTTTAAAACTTCCACTTGTCTTCATTTCCTCTGTCACATTTGTAATTCAAATAAAAGTATATTTTCCTTCTGACAACTGAAAATGTCTCTTAACTAACATTTTTCTATATTTCCAAGTCTCTTTTTTCTCTGTATTAGCTGAGAGTAATTCTTCCAATACATTAAATACATCATGTCATTCTTTAGCTTAACAATCATAAATAGTTTTTTACTAGTATTAGAAGTAAGCCCAGACTTCTTAGTATGATTGAAAAGGTATGCAATTTAATGGATACATTGTTAAAGGGAAATCACAAAACTCATGGGAAAGGGTGTTTCCAGAGAGCACCCTTGATAGAAGTTACTGGAAAAAATAAATCTCACCAAGTTGAAATTCTTCAATGAAACCAGTAATAGGGTTTGTTTTGGTAAAATGTTATTTCTACACCAAATTTCTCATTTAACTTCAAATATCATTTTATTTAAGATGGAGGAATTGTCATTTATTCATGTAAAATAGATCAAATTAGAAAGTTTTCCTATTCACTGCTTAATTTTGTTTCAAACTCCTTAAACTTTTTAAATTTACACTATTAGATAGTTTGTGAGCAAATTCACCTTCAATGCTGCCGGCAGATAACAAGTTAATATACAAATGGAAAGTCCCACCCTGCTGGGATACTGTGACATTTTAATACCAACCAAAATATATTGGGGCTTTGGGGATCTTGCAGCATATGAGAAACTTACAAATTTCCAGCACCATCCTAGCCTAATAAAGACAAATTCAAAAAACAAAAGAAATAGAAGAGCCAGTCCGTTTCCTGATTTGTAGGAATTTTCTTCTTCCTATCAAATTTGACCAGAACTTACAATAATACTGACTTTTAATTAACATTGAAAAATAATTTCTGGAAAAAATATTTTAAAAAGAGAAAAATAAAAAAGAAGAATGCAAAGCAATGTTATTCTCACAAAGGGAAATAACTCACATCCTATAAATTCATTAATTTAGCCAGACTACCTAGACTGAGTTGTTTTGTTTCTTGATTTCCAGAGAAAAAAATAACATTTTAGACCATGTTTTAGAGCATGATAGTGCATTCTAAATTATTTCTTTTAGTCATGGAATTAAAATTGCCTATTGAATGGTTATTAAATATGTGAGCTGTTACATTTTCCTCACAAATTGGTTGGTATAGACATTTTTTGTCCTTAATTTGTGTCCTTGATTACAAATTTCTCATGGAAAAGCATTCACATCTCATATTTTTATAATCCCAGCCCCCGTCTGTCTCCCTGATTGAAGCATAAATGTCTCCTAATTGTCCCCATGTGTAGTCTTTCTTCCTCCAGTTTACACCAAAACAATCTTCCTAAAGTTGAGCTCTAATCCCTACTTCCCTACTGTGGGTGAAATAGAGAAGACCTAAATGCCATCACCTAACTCGGTGTACTGTTTAAGGTCCATGCCATTTCCCCAGAGATAAACTGTAGGCAGGGAATCAATACAGATGAAATCAGCCTAAATTCACAGTTAGAGTCCTTGACAAGCCTAGCACCAGTTTGAAGTGACCAAGTGGAGAATTAGTCACACAAGGGAATTAATTCAGTAGGTACCACAAAGAGCCTATATAAGTAATTTTGGATTCCAAGAACTTTAGAGTAAGCTGCCTTCAATTGTGTCCAGCTGTATTAGTCTCTACAATATCACATTAAAGCAGGCATGGGATTTTTCCAAAGTTAGAAGATTTTCGTAATTCATTTCTCTGTGGCTGTGTAACAGTTTGTGAGGCAGCATGGAGAAGTCTGACAAAAAACAGAAGCAGCCGCAGTTAATCGAGATTTTATGCTTTAAAGGAATCTCCTGACTTCCTTCTCAAAAAATTAAAAATACACATAGGGCTTCCCTGGTGGCGCAGTGGTTGGGACTCTGCCTGCCGATGCAGGGGACACGGGTTCGTGCCCCGGTCCGGGAAGATCCCACATGCCGCGGAGCGGCTAGGCCCGTGAGCCATGGCCACTGGGCCTGCGCGTCCGGAGTCTGTGCTCTGCAACGGGAGAGGCCACAACAGTGACAGGCCCGCGTACCGCAAAAAAAAAAAAAAAAAAAACAAAACACATAATCATCTATGGATAATGGCTAGATTTTTTCACCCTCTTTAAAAGTCTTGTATGACTTTCACTGTAACTCTAAATGTGTGTTGTGATTTCGTTAAAGTGAACAGGTAGTATTCCTGATGTAGTCTCTGATATTCACTACCTCCATATATTCAAATACATGCTACATATATGAACTTTGGTACAACACTTGGAATATAACACATATTTATTCATGACTCTAAATAGCCTTTCTCAACCAGGGTTCTGAGAAAACTAAGCACTACTTTTTCTCAGTTCTCCCAAGGAAGGTACATAGCTAGTGCCATCTAGATGCATAAAAGATGAGTTAATTTATTATACACAATGAATGCCTCAAGCATTAGGGAAATTGTGTCATGCAAACTCAGTTGAGAAGGTCTGGTTTTGAAATCAAATTAAATCCAACTTGAGCACCAATTTTCAAAAACAGAAGAGAAATCTAATGTCAGCTATTTTGATCCTTCTTTAGGTCTACACAGGTGGACTCTTTGGAGACACTAGGGTTTACCAGATGTCATTGCAGCTGCATTTTTTTTCCCCTGCAGTCATGCATACTGCCATCAAAAACTCTTGGTGGTCATGCTCCATCTGAAGTGTTATTTATTTAATTTTTGATTGTAGTAAAACATAAGACCTACTCTCTTAACGAATTTTTAAATGCACAATACTATGGACACATTTTGTTAAACATAGGCACAATGTTGTATAGGCACAATGTACATTTGGAACTGATCTCCAAAACTTATTCATCTTGTATAACTGAAACTTTGTACCCATTGAATAGCAACTCTCCATTTCCTCCTTCCCACAGCCCCTGGCACTATTCTACTCTCTGTTTCTATAGGTTTGACTACTTTAGGTATCTCATGTAAGTGGAATCATGCAGTATTCATTTCTGTGACAAATAACCCAGTTTAAAAAATGCCAAAGGACTCGAATAGACATTTCCAAAAGACATACAAATGGCCAACAAGCATATGATAAGATGCTCAATATCACTACTAATCAGGGAAATGCAAATCAAAACCACAGTGAAATAACACCTCACACCTATTAAGATGGCTAGTGTCAAAAAAAAAAAAAGAGATAACAAGTGTTTGTGAGGATGTGGAGAAATTAAAATCATCGTGAACTATTGGTGGGACTGTAAAATTGTGCAACTGCTAAAGAAAACAATATGAAGTTTCCTCAAAAAATTAAAAATAGGACTACCATATTATACAGCAATTCCACTTCTGAATACATATGTAAAAGAATTGAAATGAGGATCTTGAGAAGATATCTGTACTCCCATGTTCATTGCAGTGTTATCCACAATAGGCAAGATATGGAAACGACCTAAATATTCATCGGTAGATGAATGGATAAAAAAATGTGGCATATCTATATGCAATGGACTATTATTCAGCCTAAAAAAGAAGGAAATCCTGCCACATGTAACAATATGGATGAATGTGGAGGATATTATGCTAAGTAAAATAAACCAGTCAGTGAAGTGCTTTTTAATTCTTGACCTAGCCAGTGGGCTATGCTGGCTTCTCTGCTTCCCCTTTCCATGTTGAGCTACAAGTGGCTTTTTTGTATCTTTTAAGGCCATGAATCTTGCTGACTATTCACCATGGAAATATTATCTCCTTAAAGATACTCCTTAAAGGGAATTTCCTTGTTGTCTAGTGGTTAGGACTCAGTGCTTTCACTGCCACATGGTGCAGCCAAGAAAAAAAAAAAGATAATTTTTAGAAGTGCCCCATTCTATAAACCTGTGATCCATAAATGACTTGAAATCTTTATCCTATAGGATTCAATGCTAGCAAAAAATCAAGTTTCTTTCTCTTGTTCATCAAAAGCCTCATTTCCTTTCTCCAGCTACTTGGTTGTTTTATTCCCTCCATGAACCTAGACTCTAAAAGCAGTAGGGCTTATTTAGGAGCTTCCTTCAGGATGATTTACTAGGTCTTCACAGTTTGTCCTTTCTGGCTTTGAATAAAAAAATATTGTTTACTCCTATTGTGGGTAGATAAATCTTTTCAACTTGAGTAAATTCATCCTATTAGGCAGGCTCTCTCTTTTATATATAATACAGCACAAATGCTCAAAAATTTTGAGTTGAAAAAATACATAAGAAATTGCAAAATGCTTGATGATATCTGAAATAGAGTTCAGAGCTGAATTATTATCTTAATTTACCATGCTGGCCCCAGGGACGTGTTGGGCATTACCACATTGAAAGCAGCTTGGTTTTTTTGTGTGGGGGGGCGGGTGTTGGGTTATTTTTTTGTTTTTTAAGCAGCTTGTTTTTCACTTAAGTTCAGAAATGTTGCCTGATCCTTCTTTGAGTCTAACTTTGACAGCTAACATGAAACATACTACTCATTATTTAGCTAACATGAAACACGCTGCTCACTATTTAGCTTTTGTTTTCACTTCACTCTGTATTTATGAATCTTGGTTCCATTTTCCATGCCATTATTTATGAAAGTTTAGAAAACACTTCTGGTATCCTAGGTTTCTTTAGGTAAGCACCCTTCTTAATTTGATTAATTCTTGGGACTGTTTTCTTCTGGCATTCACACTGAAGCAGTTCTATCCTTAGATTTATTCTCAATCTTGAAGTACTAAAATCCAGTTGTAGGGACTGTGTTTATTCACTCCTGTATTATCAGTGTTCAATTCAGAACCTGGTAGAAATATGTTTAGTTTGCATTTCATGGTAACAAAATGTTCCCCTCTCTCCAAAAGCCATTATTTACATTTTTAGTTTTAATTACTTTTTATCATTTAAATAACCAATTTAACTTAACATTAAGAAAAAGTAAATAATCTGAGGAATTTGTTGGTTCAAGGGCAGAACAGTTTCAACCTTGGCAGTGTCAGGAGATGATACATAACTTGGGAGAACTTTTTTATGAGAGACACAACTAATATATGGAGAAAACAGGGACATCTAAGACATAAAAATGTACCTATAGCATAGACATTGAATAAGGCAAAAAATTTGGACAGAAGGTGTATGTTTAAACCATCAAATAGAGAAAATCATTTCATGAGCTATCATCACTTATTAAATTTTAGCAGGTGTTCATTATAGAATGGTATTTTTTCCCACACTACATCATGTAGAAATCTGAAATTTGTCTTTTTGTGTTGACACCTTAGGTGGACAAAATTTATGTTCCAAAATAATGATTTATGTATTGATGATCTCAAATGCTGGTAAGGATGTAGAGCAACAGGAACTTTCATTCATTGCTGGTTGGAATGCTAAATGATGTAGCCACCTTGGAAGACAGTCTGCTGGTGGCTTACAAAACTAAATTTATCAAGAATAAATTATGATGAAATAGATATTCTAAATAGACTGGATATTAGTAAAGAGATTGAATCAATAATCAACACAAAGCAAAAAGTCCAGGATGATATGATTTCACTGGTGAATTCTACCAAACATTCAGAAAATAATTAATACATATCCTTTTCAAACTCTTCCAAAAAAATAGAAAAGGAGGGAGCTCTTCCAAACTCACTTTATGAGGCCAGTATTACCCTGATACCAAAACCAGACAAGTATGCCACAAGAAAAGAAAATTACAAGCCAATATCCTTGAACATAGATGTAAAATTTCTCAGCAATTGTCAACAAACTGAATTCAACAGTACAGTAAAAGGATCATACACCATGATCAAGTGGGTTTTATTCCAGAAATGCAAGGATGATTCAACATCTGCAAATCAGTCAATATTATACATCACATTAACAAAATGAAGGATAAAAATCATATGATCATTTCAATAGATGCAGAAAAAGCATTTGACAAAATGCAACATCCACTTTTGAAAAAATTCTCCTCAACAAAGCAAGTATAGAGTGAATGTACCCCAACATAATAAAGGCCATATATGACAACCCTCAGCTAACTCAATGGTGAAAAGCTGAAAGTTTTTCCTCTAAGATCAGGAACAAGATGAGGGTGCACACTCTTGTCACTTTCATTTAACACAATACTGAAAGTCCTAGCCATAGCAATTAGGCAAGAAAAGAAATAAAAGGCATTCAAATTGGAAAGGAAGAAGTAAAACTATTACTATTTGCAGATGGAATGATATTATACATGGAAAACCCTACACATTCTGTGAAAAACTATTAGAACCAATAAATTCTGTAAACTTTCAGGATACACAATCAATTCACAAAAATCTGTTGTATTTCTATGCACTAATAAGGGATTATCAGAAAGAGAATTTAAGCAAACAATTCCATTTACAATTGCTTCAAAAAGAATAAAATACCTCAGAAAAATTTAACCAAGGAGGTAAAAGACCTGTATATTGAAAACTACAAGACATTAATAAAATAAATTAAAGAAGACACAAATAAATGGAAAGATATTTTGTAATCATGGATTGGAAAAGTCAGTGCTGTTAAAATGTCTATACTGCCCAAAATAATCTTTGTATTCAATGCAATTCCTATCAAAATTCCAATGGCATTTTTCACAAAAATAGAATAAGTCATTCTAAAATTTGTATGGGACCACAAAAGACCCCAAAGAGCCAAAGTAATCTTGAGAAAGAAGAACAAAGCTAGAGGTGTCATGCTCCTTGACATCAAACTATATTCCAAAGCTACAGAAACTAAAACACTATGGCATTGGCACAAAAACAGACACATAGATCAATGGAACAGAATAGAAAACCCAGATATAAACAGGAGACAAGTATATACAATGAGGAAAGGACAGTCTCTTCAATAAATGGTGCTGACAAACTGGACAGTCACATGTAAAATAATGAAACTTGACCACTTTCTTACCCCATGCACAAAGACCAACCCATGATGCATTAAAGACTTAAACATAAGACCTGAAATCGTAAAACTCCTAAAAGAAAACAAAGGCTGTAAGCTCCTTCACATAGATCTTGGTGATAATTTTTGAATCTGATACCAAAAGCAAAAGCTACAGAAGCAAAAATCAATAGTGGGATTACATCAAACTTAAAAGCTGCTATACAGCTAAAGAAACTATCAACAAAATATAAAAAAGCAAATTCCTGAATGGGAGAAAATAATTGCAAATCACATATCTGATGAGGAACTGATATCCAAAATATATAAAGAACTCATACAATTCAACAGCATAAAAACAAACAAGCAGATTAAAAAATGACAGAAGATCTGAATAGATATTTTTCCAAAGAAGACCTACAGATGGCCAATAGGAACATGAAAAGGTGCCCAACATCACTAATCATCAGGGAAATACAAATCAGAGCTACAATATTATGTCACCTTACAACTGTTAAAATGGCTATTATCAAAAAGACAAGGAGCAACAAGTATTGGCAAGGATGGAAGAAAAAGAACCCTTGTACACTGTTAGTGGGAATGTAAATTGGTTCACTTGCTATGGAAATTCCTCAGAAATAAAAATAAAAATAGAACTACTATATGATCCAGCAGTTCTACTTCTTGGTATTTATCCACAGAAAACAAAAACACTAAGATGAAAAGATATGTGCAACATTTTTGACAAGATCCAAGGTATGGAAACTACTTAAGTGTCCACTGATGTATGAACAAACAAAGAAATTGTTTTATATATATATATATATGTAATAGAATATTGTTAAGTCATTAAAAAGAATGAAATCTTGCTATTTGAACAACATCGATGGATCTTGAGGGCATTAAGTCAAGAAAAATAAGCCAGACAAAGACAAATACCGTATGATCTCTCTGATATGTAAAACCAAAACAGAAACAAACAAGAAAAACAAGCTGCAAGATACAGAGAACAGATTAGCGGTTGCCAGAAGTGGGGGCTTGCCAGTGGGAAGAATGGGTAAAGGATATCGAAAGGTTAAAAGAACTGAACATATTCTTATTATACGATCCAATAATCCTGGCCCTTAATATTTATTCCAAGGAGTTGAAAATCTATGTCTACATTTAAAAGTGACATGTGGATATTACAGCACCTTTATTCATGATTGCCAAAATCTGGAAACAACCCCGATGTTCTTCAGTAGCTGAATAGATTTTTAAAAATTGTGGTACATGTAGACAATGGAATATTACTCAGTACTAAAAAGAAATGAAAATTTCTAAAAGGAAATTTCTAAAAAGAAATGAACTATCAAGCCACGAAGAGACATAGAGGAATCTTAAATGCATGCTACTAAGTGAAAGAAGCTAATCTGAAAAGGCTACACACTGTGTGATCCCAACTATATGACATTCTGGAAAAACTGAAATTATGGAGACAATAAAAAGAGCAATGGTTGCCAAGGGTTGGGGCTGAGATGAGATGAATAGGTAGACCACAAAGAATTTTTAGGGTAGTGAAAATACTCTGTATGATACCATAAATTTGAACACATGTCATTACACATTTGTCCAAACCCACAGAATGTACAAAAAGAGTGAAAAGAAATGTAAACTATGGACTTTGGGGGATTATGATGCATCAATGTAGATTCATTTGTAAATGTACCGCTCTGGTGGGGGATATTGATCATGGGGGAGGCTTTGAATGTGTGGAGGCAGGGCATATGTGAGAAATCTTTTTACTCTTCCTTAAATTTTGCTGTGAACCTAAAACTGCTGTTAAAAAAAAATAGTCAATTAAAAAAATTAGTGTGGCCTTGAATAAAGACCTCTATTTATTTTAGATGAAACTTTAAGTTGTTCAAAACTTCTTTATCCTTTCCATTTTTTTCCCCACCATCAATTAATTACTGATATAGTCCTTCAATGTTTATTTTACTTTATTTGAAATTATCTAATTTGTTTTCATTTAAACATGTTTAAAATTATCTTATTTTCCTGTGGAGTTGGATCTTTTATGTTTACATCCCACCCTTTTTATCGTGGGCAAAACTTAATCTATTTGATTTGCTGTTAATATAGCTATACAACCCTTCATTTGATGATATTTGCAGTCAAATGTTCTGTCACTGAGCTATACCCCCTTGTTTAATGATATTCATTAGCTCACTATTCATTTGACTTCACTTCTCAAGGTCCTTGTATTTCTTGAAATGACAAATATCTATATTTTCTTAAAATTCAGCCTGACAGTCTTTAACTGGAAAGTTTATTGAATTTATTGTGATATTTTAGATATATTTGGACTTATCTGTTCCATATATTGTATTCTTTCAATTCCTTTTATTCCTTTGTTTCTTCTTCTTCCTGTCATCCTTTGTTTCAATTTTCTAGATATTTTTTCTTTGTTACATTTTCCCCCTTTATTCTTTTAGAGAGGAGAATTATGTTCTTCATGTCTATAACTTTAATAATAATTTGAATAGTAATCTTAATAAAATCTAAAGTTAATCAGCATCTTTAACTTCTTTTTGAACAATATAAATTTAATATAATGCACAATGGATAAAATAATTACAATGATCCTCCTCTAACTTTTAATCTGTTGTTGTTCAGTAACAACAAGTTCTAGTTCTAATCTGTTTTCAGCCCAACAATTAGACATTAACATTAATTTATACTGTAAATATTGGATCAATTTCACTATATTATTTACAATATTTATAGTCATCTGTCATTCTTAAATGTTCATTCTTTCATCTGAGAACATTCTTCTTCCTAAATGCATTCCTTAGAATTTCCTTTATTGTATGTATTTTGGTGGTACAGTTTGTTTCTGAGAATGGTTTTTATTTCATCCTCTTTCTTGAAATATAATGCACTATTTTCACAGGTTGAGTTGGCCAAAACACAAACTCTGATATACAGATAAGTGTACAATAGTATTGTTAGGAATTCTGGAGTTAACACCTGTGAGAGGAAAGGGAAGAAAACGGGATTAAGGAATGGGAGAAGTCAAGCTTCAGTGGAAGCTTCAGTCAACCTTAGAGAAGTTAGAATGGTGGAATGCCCCTTCAGAGCTATTTCTAGTTGATGGGATACCAAGATTTTGTTGTTCTGCATGAGAAAGAAGCTGTGACTTCAGTAGAGCAGCTTTCATCAGCTGAGACAACGCCCAAAGGGGACTAAGAGTTCAAAGCTTTCTTACTGAAGCATTCTCAGGAGCTGGTATGATAAATCCTTTATTCTTGAAGAGGGATCTCCACAATTCTTTTCAGTGACCTCTCACAATTGTGCATAAAATTTTATGTTAACAATTGTTTTCTACTATTACATAGAACGATGTGATGGATTTTTTGTTTTGTTTGGAATCATAGAACAATGATTCCATTGTATTCTGGCTTCTACTCTTGCTCTTGAGAAAAGAGAAATCCATCTAACTGTTTTATTCTAACGGACTTACTCTTTGTCTCTGGCTACTTTTAAAATTCCCTCTCTCTTTCTCACTCTCTTTCAGAAAACTTTATTTTTTATGTGTGTGTTCTGCAGTTGCATTATGATGTTGCTTGCTGGGGAATATTTTCATTTATCTTGAAAGCAATTTGGAGAGCTTTCTAGATATAAGTATTTGTGGGTTTTATTTTCCTTTTTCACAATTACAGAAACATTTAAGCAATTGTCTGAATTTTTTACTTATTGTTTCATGTTTTCTCTCTGTTATAGTCTTCTGCAACTCCAAATATACATGGTAAAACGAACTCTATCTTGAGATTTTTTATGATGCCTTTCTTATTTTCCTTAGCTTTGTCTTTTGGATTGCATTCTGTATAGTTGATTTTGTTCTATCTTCTTTTCATTAGTTCTCTTTAGCTGGTTTATTTATTGTTTAGTCCATCCATAGAGTTTTTAACTTAAATTATTATTTATTTCCAAAAGTTCTATTTTATTTGGCAAAGCTGATTTGTTTTCTGTTGTTCCATATCATTTTTTTCTCTTTTAGTTTTCAAAACAATATGCATGGTTACTTTATATTCTGTGTCTGGTAAATCTTATATCTAATTTTGATATGAACTTGTGAACTTTTCTCTACCTTGTCTGTTAGCTTTGATACATGGGAGCATCATTCCATGGAATGCTTGATAAATTAATTGCGAGCTGTCTCACAATTTTCCTTAGAACTTTTTGGAATTTTTTTGAAGAGTAGATTGAGTACAGTTTCTTTAGAGAGCATCTGCCTTGTTTCTGCTAGTCAACTACGTGGCACGTTAAATCAAAATCTGTTATTTTTTCAGACTGCATAGTTAGCGGGAATTTGGATTTTAAACATTGAAAATGATGATTCTGTGTTTGCGAGTTCCCAGGGAAGATCTTTCCCATCAACTCAACATCATGTTTATGAAGGATGATTGTCCTTCAAAGTGGGATTTATTTGTCATTTATCTTTACACTGAGACTGTAACTATTCAAGGTCTCAACTTTATACCTGGTCTCACTTTAAATTGGAGTATGTTATTATATTTCTAATATCGGGAATAGACTCTAGATCCTGTTCTTAATATTCTGTGCAGTCCCCAGATTAGAAGCTTATAACTCCCAGGTTTTGACAAAAACATGGTTTTGGCTCCTAAATGCTTTCTAAGTTTCCTGTATTCATTTTGTTTCTGAGATCTATGGATTCATTATTTTAAATGTTAAGTGATTCATTTTTTAAAAGTACACACACACAAACACACACACACATATCTATCTACATACTCTAATTTTAGATATTTCAGTAAGAATGATAATTCAGTTATCTAATTAACTATGTTTTTTGCAAATGTTAAGTTCCACACATCAATATAAATATCGATCTAAATCCTTCAAATATTCTTGAAATTATCTTTTTATGGATGAAACAAAATATTTGTTTATTTTGTCAAATAATAGGATGACCTTCATCAGGCTTTCCAAATACTAATTCAAATATCTTCTTATATAATTCACTGAGAATCACTGATTTTTAGGTTACCTCTTTAAAATTTTCTAAATTCTAAAAAACAAAAAGTATTAGTTTCAATTATGCTGATAGTCTAATAATACATATTATAAATTATTAACAAACATGAAGCCATTACATAATAAAGTTCAGAAACTAGCTTTAAAATGATTGTGGGAGTATGATAAATTTGACATGGAAATCCAAAATTCTCAAAATAGCAGTCTATCCTTCTAGCTTTATATATTTGGCCTAAGATAAAATAAAGAGAATTCACACTAAGTTATGTAATAAAGCATAAGTAATTAACATTTCACACTTCTCAAAATTATGTAAAATTTGTAAAAATATGTGTATAGTTAGGGTGATGTTTATATTTAAAAATAGTGATAGGAAAAAAATTCAAAATAATAACAGTGCCTTTATTTCAATATTCTCACTCTTAAATTCAGATTATTGAACTATGCATCAAATTTTAAAGTAGTCTAAATAACTGAAAGAATGAAGTACAAAGAAATAAGAAAATTTAAGAATACCATGCTGCAGTGTCCTATGCTACGAGGAAACTCTAGATTGAACTCTAAGAAGTCAAGAAATGTGATGGATAAGGTATTGTCATTCTGACCTCCATCTTCTTCAGAAGAAACAGCTAGACATTTACATCATGATATTTCTGCTTTATACTGTGATAGTATTTTGCTTCATCCTTCGTTCGTGAGTCATGTCCAAAATGGCAGAGCTACTTAACACTCACTAGATAGCTATAACCTTTGAAAATTACTTCTGTCTCATGAAGATATATAAAAATGCAAATAGGAGACAGATTTTAGAAATTCTAGTAAGAAAGTATTGCAAACAAGCGATTTGAAATTCCAAATACTTTTGTCGTGTAGAGTTTGGCTGCAGTCAAATCTTGAAAAGACTGTTGTAAATGCATAAGGAATGTTGGTAACTCATGTAAGCAGAAAGTAGGAACTGCGGTGGGCAGAGCTCTTCCTCTGAAAGGCAGCTGTACTTTGCGGTAGTTTATGTTGTAAAGTCACGATATTAAGTTAGATGAGGGGTATCTCAACTGGTATATGGAGAATAAATCTGGGGAATCTAAAGGCAGGAAATTTTAAAGTTTGAAGAAGCATGTATGTAGACAGTAGTGTTAGGAATTTATACTAACACATAACTGGAATTCAGAGAAAAGCTCCAGTCTGTGGAGGGGAAGGTAGAATTAGCAATAATAAGGCCTAAAATGTACTTGCATATAACAGATTACTGTGGTAGAAACTTGCTGTCAGGAGTAGAAAACAGTATCCAATTAACCAGAGTGTAAGGTGGGAATGGGATTACAGAAATAGAACAAAAGCCCAATAATCAGAATTGAGGTATAAAGAGCAAAATTATATTAGCATACAGATTGCTGATTTTTAGCATTAGTCCCTATTGGGCTGGAGCAAGATACCAAAATGAAAGCCTGTAGAACCAAAAGTAGTATATTTGAGTGAAATGGTGAAGTACAAGACAACAGGACATGATGGGAACTGAATGAACCCCAGGGTGCATGCCTCACAGGAAGGGGCAGCATGTAGGCCCCGTAGACAGGTCTTTTTTTTTTTTTTCTAGAGAAAATATCTACCTTGTTTTTTCTTCATACATCTTATGACAATTTAATTTTGACAGTTAAGTTATTTTTTTCAGGCTCAATTCTCTTCTACTCAGTTCCCACTTTGTTTCCTCTAAACTAGAGATTGTCATCTTGCTTCTTTTTAGGGTCAGGGATGTTTTACTGATGGCAGAGACTGGAAAGAGCCTCGTTCTAGAGCTGAGTACCGAGGGGACTTAGATGTGGAGAAGGCCAGCATTCAAAGCCTGCAAATGTAGCCATGCCTGAAAAAAAAGCACTTATGTTTATTTAATGTTTTAAATTTGGAAAATCACTATTATAAGACACAAACTATTTAATCATCTCTAAGTCCTTTTGTGGTAAATAGTGCTCTTACCATTTTTAGCAAACAAGAAATTTGAAGTTCAGAAGATGAAGTGACTGATTCAGATCTTACAGGCAGCAAATGAAAGGCTGGGCTCAGCTCAGTGCTTTCAAACATTGCCCAGTTCTCCGTGTGCTCCTACACACTGACCTCTCAGAGGCAGGCAGAGGAAGAGTTACCCTATAGCATCCTGAATCACAATGATTTCTCCTGTGAATAGCAGAATCTCCTCTCAAACTGGCCTAAATCACAGGACTTTTATTGCGTCACATAATTATGGCTCTGATTCCATTTCTTTGGGAGGGATTATATTGACTTCAGCTTCCTTTTTAGGTTGGCTTTATCGTCAGGTAACTTCCTTTATGGTTGCAGGATGGCTATTGAGCAACTCAGGCAACACGCTCCCACACTCACCTCTAGGAAGAGAGAGAAACTGTAACAATCACAAATTACCATGGCTCCATAGGCAAAATTCTCTGAACATTTTATGGGTTGAAAATGGCTTAAATCAGTATACATCTGAGCCAAATGCAGGCAAGAGGAATGAATAGACTAATCAAGTCACGCTACCGGGTAGAACAGAGTCAATTCCCAAAATTTAATTGCTGCTATATAATGCAGGATGTGTGAAATGGAGCTTGGAATGTCCATTTCAATAAGCACAATGGGTCCCTACAGCATGAAGCAGGCACAATTTGGCTGATGTGCGTAGCCCCTGGTTTTGCTATAAGCATGGTTACTTCTTGGTAAAAGTAGCATTTTCTGTATTTCAGAAGTCTTTTAGCCTTAAAGCTATCCCAGAATTCAGAGATTTCCTTCTTTTGACTAGAGTCACATTTAACCTAGGATTCAATAAGTATTTTTCAGTCAGACTCATTGAAAAACCATCAGCTATTCTGGACTCATATTAATCACCCCAAGAGTTGCTGCCCTGTGCTATTTGAAAAGAAATAGATCTCACTTTCCAAACCAAGATCAAAGCAATTTAGGAAGATATCCATGCAATTAAATTCAACAAATATTTACCAAATAACACTTTGCTTCAGCAGTTGGTGAGGACTCACACATTCCTTTTGCCCTGTGTTAATGCATTTATATGCATTTGTTGTTGCACTTGTTGATTGCTCAGTAAATAGTTTTTGTTTGTCTGTTTATTTGTTGTACCTGTATTTATAGATTTTTTATTTTTCAACCTAGATTTAACCAGGCTTAGAAAATACCCTTCCTCCTCACCAATATCCTAAACATAGTACTCTTCCTCTGACAAAAAAGCAGAAATCTTACTGAATACACAAAAATGTAGCATTAGAGGGATTGGATGTATGTTCAAGAAATGGGTTTCGGGGTGAAAATCTTGTCCTTTATCGATCTCTTGTCAAAGCTTTAACTTTTCTGCACATGCACTCCAGGCTTGATCCAAATGCCTTGTGTGTCAATATCAATAGTATTTCCTTGAAAAATAATCTGGACCTTTTTCTGTCCTGAAGTGGATGAGATAGTGCATTTTTGGATATTAACAATGCAAGAATCTTTGCTGCCCTTTTTCTTTGCCATTTAGCCCAGTTCCGCCTTAGTACTTTGAGAGAGAAATGGGATTTTATTTAGAATTCTTCAGTTTCAACATTACTAATAGTAGAGATCTATAAACCTTCAGGAAGGGAATGTGCAAACTTAACATTTTTTGTTTTGCTGGGGGAGGAGGTTATAATATTTTTTATTTTGCTCAAATATTCCTGAGCATTGTTTAGTTTTTTTAAACAATAAATAAGCAAAGATGCCCTCAAAGCAATTAAAGGCTAACAAGCTAAATATGCTGTTTGCAGTTTTTACTTAAAGGCTCTGGAAAGCATAAAAACATTATATATGGGACAAAGAAATAAACACTTTATAATCTTGGAATATTTTCCATGGTGTAAAAGCAGAGAATTTATCACTCTTTTCCAAGGTAATTTATATTTCATAGATCTCAAGAGGAGAAGAAAAGTTGAAACACTAATGAAGAATTTAAAAGTCCAGAAAAATAGTATATTAGTCCAGAGTTGCCCTTTTATGGTTTTAAAGGAGTTATTTTTCGCTTTGCCTTCAACTACATAAAATTTGATTTGGCGTTTAAACTTTAAATATATAAACTAGCTTTACAAATTAGAAATACATTTTAACAAATAGGATTTTAAAATGTCAGATCCATCATAAGATTAAATACTATCCTGAGAAATATGGAATAGATTCTTATAGCACAAATGAGAGTAACTGATATGAATTGCAAAAATAAAATTTTCACCTATTATGAGCAAGGTATTGTAGTAAGGTTTTTATAGAAATTGCCTAGTTAAAACCTCTCCACAACCTCATATGTCAAGTATAATAATTCCTATGTAGCACTATTTAGATGTATTCAATTTCTTAGGAGACATAATCCCCTTTTATACAGACACATGCTTTGTTCAATTAGTAATATGATTAGTCACTAGTAGTGTGGTAGCAAATAAGACCCTCTCCCAATAGCATGTGAGAGGATAACAAATTTTCAATACAGTGATGACCTCTGTGCTTTTATTTGACTGATTATGGTTTGGAATGGAGGGCAAGAACTAATTTTTAATAATCAACTGATAGGATTATTAGATAGGACAGAAAGACAGGAGACGATGACTCGCAGAGAAAAGATCTTAGTGAAGAAGAAGGAAGCCACGAAATAGCAATTTGAGTAAGATTTTTCTGTGTTGTGTGTAACATGAAACCTGGTCACATATCCCCACAGTATCTTCAGTAAACTAAGCACTCTTGTTAATGTATGAAGGAGCTGGATCTATTTGATGGGTAGAATACTAACAATGGATATTTAGTGAATTCTTATCCTGAGCCAAATATATGATCACATTTGTTCCCCCAAGCAATGTTTTTAATGGTTGGATGAAGAAACTGATTCTTTGAGAGGTTTCATCGTTTGTCCAACTTTATGAGTTGGTAAATGGTGGAGTGGGGATTTAAACCAAGGCCATGTGACTCCTGAGATGCCATTCTTAACTATTAGACAGTGCTGCCATTGTGAGTCAGGGTTGAAAACAAGAACTGCTCACATGATCCTGTCATAACTGGTAGATGATTTTATTACAGATGATGAAACTGAGGCTTAAAGAGATTAAATAACTAGCATAAGATTACTTAGCTAATGTAGGGAAGGATCAGAACTCAAGCATCAAATTCAAAAGCCCCTGAATTTTCCATTCACCACATTTTAGATAAATGTGTTTAATTTTTCTTAACAAGGCAACAGTTCTATTCCCTTAAAAAGTATTCATTGTAACTTTGGTCTAGTTGATTTGCCTGGGTTAATTTAGACTTATAATAGTTCCTCCAATAACAAGTCTAACTCCAATTTTGAGGTTTGACTACTAACAGCTTTAAAGATGCACCATTCCCCTCCCCCTCCTACCCCACATCTAGGAAAGCTGATGTAAAGCCCAGATGCTACCTCCTTTGGTACCTGCAAGGTCAACCCATGCAACTGATGTCACAGAACACTTGAGAACCTTCATCAAGCTAACCAACCCTAATCACTGTAAATATCAAACCAGTCTACTTCCCTAGCTCTCTAAAGACATTTTTTTGACCAGCTTGGGAGCCAGCACTGTTTTCCTCAGCCAGCTTCTTAATGGGTAAATAAAGCTTTTCATGTCTTCTTGGTGAGTGTGTGTTTGTGGTGTCATCAGTTTTGGCTTTAGAATCAAATCTTAGATGGGGATCCATCTTGTCTCAACAGAATTACTTCAACAGTTTCCAATATATATATTTAAAATTCAAGCAGAGGGACATCCCTGGTGGTGCAGTGGTTAAGAATCCACCTGCCAATGCAGGGGACACGAGTTAGAGCCCTGGTCCAGGAAGATCCCACGTGCAGTGGAACTAAGCCCATGAGCCACAACTACTGAGCTCACGTGGCACAACTACTGAAGCCTGTGAGCCTAGAGACCGTGCTCTGCAACAAGAGAATCCACCTCAAGGAGAAGCCCACGCACTGCAATGAAGAGCACCCCCAGCTCACCACAACTAGAGAAAGCCTGCATGCAGCAATGAAGACCCAACGCAGCCAAAAATAAACAAACAAATAAATAATAAATATTACATTTAAAAAAAACTCAAGCAGAAAAAGAGTTGCTGGAAGAATATGTGGTAGCTTATAATATTAACAGAAGGCTGGAAAGCCAGGCTCAGAAGTTGGGTAACTACCAAGAGCATCTAGGTAGCAGGAAAGAGAGCCAGTATCATGCCTCAGGAACAATCCAGTTAGGATTTTACTGCTGACCCTAATACCACTGAATACTTATCACTGCCTCCATTCCTGAACTCTCACAGCACTGATTGCCAAAGCTGCATGGAATAGTCTCCATATATCCATATCATTTGCTCACTTTTCAAGATTCAAACCTGGAGGTGTGAGTATTTAATTATCAGAGACCTAGTTTCCATACTCTAGTCAGCTACAAAGCTGGGAGAAGGTTTAACTGACTTCTTCTGATTTAATAATGTCTCCTATTAAGATATGCACAATTGATGATAGCCTCAAAGTAGAAAGGTTGTTCTGATTCTGGGTAACATTAAACTATGTAAAGCACCCTTTCTTCATTTGGGAGATAGAAAGAAGAGGAAAATCAATGAAAATTGATTATAATATTACTATTACCAATATGGATGGTACTAAGTCTATATCTCTAACCCAAATATCTCTCTGTAGATTCAGTCTTTCATTTCTATTTCCCTTTGGGATATTTACATCCAGATTCTCTCCTGCAAGTTCAAAGTGAAAATGCCAGAGACCTAACCATCATCTCCCAAAGCCAGCTCTTTTCTAAGATTTACCTATTTCTGTAGGCTACCTTGTCTTCTAATCATGTCACTGCCACCATGGAGTTGGCTTTCTTCCTTGTGGCCTGTGTCACCAAAGATTGTCAATCACTCCACAACATTTTTTATATAAAATTGTTATATACTTATTATAATCAGGTTCATGCATTTCAGAACACATAAACCAAACTATTATAATCAGATTGATAAATATCAGAACACACAAACCAAATTAGATTTTGCCGGATCTGGCTAAAGATAATTTTGACCAAGGGCTTCATTGAATTCAGGTGTTTGTGTCTTCAAACTTTTTGATGAAATAAATTCTTTAAGGAGAAATATACGATCCCAATTTGGAAGAGAAATTATTCTATGAGAATTTCAGGAAGTATTGTTAGGAATATAACCTAGAAGAGGTAAACCTCACAGCTTTTCACCAATTAGAAATAGCTATAATATTTTGACCTTCTTTTAAAAGATTAATTCGCTTAGGTACTGTATCAGATACCTCTTCTACACTACTTTCTATCCATTCTGCATCACCCATTTCTGGCATTTTCAGCCACTGTTCTCAGCCTTGCCATTGTTGCTCATTAACTGACTCCAGGAGGTCTTCAAAAAGTGTCACACATGCACCCCCTCCTCACAACACACACCTCTCATTCACTGCCCTGGGGCTTACCTAGTGATGCTGAAGTGTGAGGGGACATGCTCAGTGCCTACAACTTGGAAGTAAGGGGAAATTAATGCCCCACAGATAAATTTCTGACAATAGAATACCAGACTGGAGAGCAGATTATTCTCACTTCCTTCCCAACTATCATTTAAGTAGTGGTATTTCTATTTTTTTAGAAGATAGTCCCATGAGATCAAGCAAGCTGTTGTGCATATAGTAAGTGCATGTGATTTTGCATACGCTCTTGTACTGGCTCTCCCTCCATTCCTGCTTCACTCCCTTTTCCCCTAACTTGCTTCTATAGGTTTATAACTTACTACCTTAATAAAGTGGAAGCCCATGCTTCAAACTTTGCTTTCTGGTCAACCCAGGCTAATATAGATGATTGCACTGTATCTTTCATAAATAATCTGAGATTATTTAGAAGAAACTGGGTTTAGAGAACAAAATCATATGAAGACTGCCAAGGCCAAGATGGGGATAAGAGGTAAGCAGGTAGGGAAAATTTGTTTCAGGAAGCAAAAGTTTGAAAGTATACTGTTTATGATAGAAACTATGTATCTATGTTGATTAACTATAGTTAAAAAGGAATTAATCTACTGGAGAGGCTAAAGTAGGAAATGTTTATGGAAGCTTTGTTTCCTAGGCACCAAATTGCTCATATTTACATTACCTTATATGGAGACAACAAATTTGATACTTTCAGTAGAAGTAGTGACAAAGTACAGAGCTAAAGCCAGATTTCCTTTTTAGAATAATTTTATTTCCTTTTTCTTTTTTGAAAATTAATTAATTAATATTTTAGCTGCGCCAGGTCTTAGTCGTGGCATGCATGCAGGATCCAGTTCCCCGACCAGGGATCGAACCCCGGCCCCCTATATTGGGAGCATGGAGTCTTACCCACTGGACTCTTCCCGACCAGGGAAGTCCCTAGAACAAATTTTATATCTTCAAACTGTCAATCACATGAGTGAACATAACTCAACAAAATAGAAAAGGGACATTATGTAACAAAACAATTGCCACTTAGTATTGTCAATGAGTTTGCAGAAATCTTTATCCAAGTTTGCATATTATGACTTATCTTTGATTTATTTGCTTGAGATCTGTGATATTATTGAGATTTTAGACATATCTATTCTTTCACAACTATCTTTTTGAAATGTTCTGGGACTTCTTACTTGTACAAGTTAGTGAGAAAACAGAATTAAATGAAGTGTAATGAAAAATAACTCAAGTTTGGAAATCTGAGTTTTTTCTTATATTATAGTTGAAACATTTACCATAGTACAATTTTAATCCTTATAAATTTGTACATATATAGAAAAGTATCTTTCTCATTATCTTAGTTGCTAAAATTTTATATGGCAAACTCTTTAAAAACTTTACATAAGAAAGATGGGGCTGAATTTCTTTAAAGAACAAATGTTCTGATTTCTAGTAAAAAAAGAAAAAGAAATCTTATATAGAAATCCATCCATAGGTTCAGTCATTTTGAAATACATTCTTGAAATTAATCTTGGCATTAAAAATTTAAGACTAAATTTACTCTGAAAAGAAAGTAGCAAGTAAATTGGACAGAAAGTAGCTTTTCCAGATATAAAAAAAATCCTACATTTTAAATTTCTGGCATGTCTTAATATTAACATTTATTGAGACAGTATTTGGCTTGGCAGAGGTCCCATGTGATTTACCTCCTAGTCATGCAAAAAGTGGCATATAATATTAGACAAATATATGTTGAATTTGATGTACTTAATGGGTAAAATTATTGGACAGAATATAAAAAGCACCAACACTAAAAGAAAAAAGTGATAAATTATATTTCACCAACATTTAAAATATTTTCTCACCAAAAGGCAAGGAATAATCCATACACTGTGAAATATATTCAGATATATAAATTATAAAAAGAACATATCCAGAATATGTACATAATCCTACAAATAAACAATAAAAGACGGATAACCCAGTAAAAGAAAAATGGCAAAAGACTTGAAGAGACACTTCACAAAAGTTAAGTGAATGACCAATAAATATATGAAAAGGTGGTCAACATTTTTATTAATAGTCATTGAGGATATGTACAATAAAGTGACGACAAGATACTATTCACACCCTAGAAAGGTTAACCAAAGGAAAACAAGAAACGGAAACTAAAAATATCAAATGTTATAAAGCATGTAGGCCAGTTGGAACTCTCAAAAACTGCAGTTGGGTGTTATATCAGTTTGCTAGGGCTGTCAAAATGAAGTATTGCAAAGTGGAGGCTTACACAACAGAAATCTATTGTCTCAGTTCTGGAAACCAGAAGTGTGAAGTCAAAGTGTTGGCAGGGTTGGTTCCTTTTGAGAGCTCTGAGGAAAGGATCTCTTTCAGGCCTCTCTCTTTGGCTTGTAGATGGCTATCTTCATGTTCATATGGCATTCTCCCTCTTTATGAACGTCTGTTTCTAAATTCCCCCTTTTAATAAGAATACCAGTCATACCGGATTAGGACCCACCCAACGATCTCATTTTAATTTAACTAATTACATCTGTGACAATTCCATTTTTAAAGAAGAACACATTCTGAAGTAATGGGAATTAGGACTCAACATATGAATCTTGGAGGTACACAATTCAACCCATAATAGGTATTAAAAAAGTACAATCACTTTGTAGTACTGATTGTAGTTAAATATCTCTACACTACAATCTAACAATTTCATACTTTAGATATGTACTCAAGATATGTGAAATCATATTTTGCCAAAAGACTTGTAGAAAAATGTTTATAGCAGACTTACTCATAGTAGCTGAAAGATGGAAATGGAAATGATCCCAGATATCCATCTACAAGAAAAAATGTTTAACAAACTATGAAATATCCATACAATGAAATATTACTCAGCAATTAAAATGGATGAAGTAAATGCAACAACATGGATCATTGCAAAATCATTATGTTAAGCAGGTAAGTCAGGAACAAGTCCTGGAAGGTGACAGAGGTCAGATAATGGTGAACAGTTATAACATCTTTCATACACAGGTGATGAGAAAGGCAGATTCCGGGGATGCTTAAAAATCATAGAAGTTTCTTTCCAAACCAGTAAAAAGGAAGAAATATAATTGGCTTATATAGTTAGAAAGTCCTCAATTTAATGATATAAGTAAATAATTTATCAACAGATTTTAAGAGCTAAAATGATTTGAATAGTGCCTCCTAAACTCCCACTAAAATATCAACTGCTTATAACTACAGGACAAAATGTAAAAGAACAAAATAAAATAGAATGTACAACATGTAATAGTCTTTCTTTGGCTCACCGGAAGACTCTCAATTGTCTAAGTGCTCTAATGATCACAGCCCCTGAAAGACTAATTTGCTAATTTGCAAAATAAATTTCAAGGTCCTTTCTTTCTTGCTTCAACTGCTCCTGATCAAACATTAAGAATATTTGCTGAAAAACACTAACTTTAATTGAAAGGAAAGAAAGGGGAAAAAAAACTCACAACCTCATTACCACAGCCATTATAGTGGTTTTGCTTTTCCATGTTTACATTTCAGCCGTTGTCCATTTGCAGACATAATTTTTTACATATTATTAGACACATCATAAATATAGTTAATGCTTCTTTTTCACTGACCAATATATTTATAAGCATTTTCTATGCATTTTACTGTATATTTAAGCAGAATATGTGCTGTGAAATCTGTGAATCCATAAAAAAATAAACATCAAATTATAAGGCACTGTGGCAAAGATGACTAGTTTTCTACCCCAATATCATCTGTTCTCCTTAGGGAGTTAAAAATATATATACTTAGGAAAGCAAAGTATAATGCAGATAACGATTGTATTTCTCAGCCTCTCATGAATTAAGGGTCATTAAATTTTGACCAATAAGAGGTAAGGAGAACTTTACTTATGGTATTTCTGGTTATGATCCTTAAGCAGGAATGATCACTTCCTTTTTTACTTTTTTCCTCATTTGGGATTTAGACAGGATGGCCAAGTTTGAGAAAATCATCTTAAAATATCAAGCTAGAATGAACCAAGATTCTGGAAGAGAAGATCTGGGTTGAAATGCCTTGAGAGATAAACAAGTTGTTCACCCATTATTTACTGTTTTTTTGATTTTGATTTAGTTTAGTTTTGTCATATGTTGCTGAACCTAACACTAACAAATACAGGTCCAGTAAAATTCTGCAGCAAAAAAATATATGTTGACACTTTGTAAGCTTCTAGAAATGCATATGTTTAAAAAAGTTCCAACAGTACAAAAAGGTATAAAACAAAAATTAAAACTATTCACTCTCTATTTCCTCCCCCCACAATAATGTCTATTGAAAGTTTGTTTTGTTCCTCCAAATAAATATTTATTTGCTCATATGATAAAAAGATATAAGTACAGATGGGTAACTAGCTATAAAAGTACATCTTGACTGTCAGTCATTTTAGTTACTTTTATCTATGTATATAGGTATTGATGTAGATATAAATACATACATATGCACATTTTTCCTGATCTTAGCATTATACAGTACCTATTTATATGTTCTGAAGGCTGAGAAAAGTAGCTAATTTTCACTTTCTTCTCTCCTCCCTCTCTTCTTAACCTCCTTGATTTCATTATGTTACATTTTTTCTAACATTCCTTCTATAACATTATATGACTACTTATAATTTTATTTCTTGATTGTTTCAGGTTGATTCAATACTTGTTAATTTTCCACCAAGTAAGTTGAGAAAATTAATAGAATTCTCTTAACTACTATTCTCCACTCCACTTCCCATTTTTTGTTTCTTGTCATTATGACACATATATATATATGATATTATGCTATATGTTATTATGACATATATACAATATATAGTGTATAACATTTAATGTCTGTAACCACATTTTATATAGTTTTATATATGAATGACTTCAATACTGATCATTGTTCTTTCATCATGACTTATTTTGAGTTGCCTGGATTTTCCTAATAGTTATATCTAAAAAGGATTTTATGTTTGGAAATGTCTTGCTGCTTCCTCTATACATTAACACATTTGGATGAACATAGCTTTCTTGAGCCTTCATGATCTCACAGTCATAGCTCCATTGTCACTGGGGATTTAGTATAGATCATCCTGGCTCTGGAGAACCCTGAGGTATGGCTTCCCTTATTTCTCTCTCTAAATGTTTGAGAAGTCCTTTATTCTTGAAATTCAATGTTTGTCTCAGTACAGATGATTTTTACATCAGTTTTCCCTAAATTAGGGTGGGTGATTTCAATCTCAGAAAATCCAATTCTTCCTTAATTTCAGGGAGAATTCACACAGTTTTTGTCAAATTTTGCCCACACTGTTTACATTATATATGTCAAGGGCATCATTTTCTTTAAACTGGGGCCAGTTTTTTTAAATCTTTTAATAATTCTAAAATATAAAATGATACTTGATTGTTGGTTTATGCGCACAAGTAAAGGAACAGTTTGTTTTATGTTAGTAATTTTACTTCATTTCCTCCACAGTTTTAAAAGGTTGTTAGGTAAACAGAACTTAAACCTAAACAATTTATATTCAGAAATTTTTCTGAGGTTCTGAGAAAAATGACACAGGTAATTTGAGGGGAAAGAGAGGTGTTTGCTTACTAAAAATGTCCTTATTCTACATTTTCATCTAATAGATAATTTGACTGGATATATAATTCTGGGTGGAAGTTATTTTCTCCCAGAGTTTGGGAGCCTTAACTCCATTTTCTTTAGCTTCTAGCATTGCTGTTGAAAAGACTTCTCTCTTTCTGTTTTTGGATTCTTTATATGAATAAATAATACTATTATTTCTCTCTGAAAGCTTTTAGAATAATTTATTTCTTTGTATTCTAAAATTTCAGGATGATAATATTGATATTGACCTTTTTTCATTTATTTTGCTCAGCAGTTAGTGATCATTTACAATTTGGAAATTCATGTCTCTCAGTTCTTAAGACATTTTAGCATTACTTGCTTCATATTTTTCTCTCCTCTTAGCTTATTTTTCTGGAATTCCTGTTATTCATATTTGGAATATCTGAAACAGTTCTTTGAAACTTTTATCCTTACCTTCCTAATTTTCAATTTTCTTTACTCTCTCTTCTAGAAGATTCTTCTTTACCTTTCTTTCTTTCTTTCATTTATACTATAAAAGTATTGATTTCTCAGAGCATTTTTGTTGTTGTTATCTGTGCTGTTTTATATGGCATCTTGTTTTTTCTTACAGATGTAATACTTTTACTGATGGAAAATGTTTGATCCTCTGTAGAGAATAAAACTCCAGATTTCTGAGAGCATAATGAAAGATAAATTCCCTAGCAGGGCAGACCGAGGAAGAGTCTTTAGGGGTTTAACCAATTCTTATTTATTTATTTATTTATTTTTGCATTGGGTCTTCGTTGCTTTCTCTAGTTGCAGTGAGTGGGGGTTACTCTTTGTTGTGGTGCGCGGGCTTCTCATTGCAGTGGCTTCTCTTGTTGCAGGGCACAGGCTCTAGGCACGTGGGCTTCAGTAGTTACGGTGTGTAGACTCAGTAGTTGTGGCTCATGAGCTCTAGAGCGTAGGCTCAGTAGCTGTGGTGCACGGGCTTAGTTGCTCCCTGGCATGTGGGATCTTCCCGGACCCAGGCTGGAACCCAAGTCCCCTGAATTGTCAGGTGGATTCTTAACCACTGTGCCACCAGGGAATCCCTCTAACCACTTCTTAAAAAAACTTTCAAACTATCTTGATTTAGTTTAGACTCACCGACCCCACCTTTGCATCCCAGCCTCCTTCCCCTTTCTGAGAGACACCAGATGCTAACAATCCCTGAGCCTTTAGATCTCTGTAGTGTAAACTGGGTTGCTTTATTGTTAACACCATGGATTTAGAATTGAGCTTTAGGATTTGACTTCCTTGGGTATAAGTTACCATTCATAAGTCTGTCTGCAGCTTTTAAAATTGTTTTGATATTTCCTCTCCTGTTAGCTATGTCCTTTTAGGTGCTTTGTGACTTAGAAGAAATTTTAATAGCTATGAGGATGGAACAAATATAAATATGTGCCTTCATTCTATCTTCTTTATCTAGATGGCCTTTTAATCAATTTTGTGATAAAAATGATTGTTGACTACTTTTTAAAATTTAGTATTTACTTGTTGCTATTATTTGTAAAATATAAACAAATTTTAAACGAAAGAAAATGTTAAATATAAGCAAACTGCCAAGATAGTAAGAGGAGAAGAGAAAGAACCTGCTTAACATGAAGACATGCAAGTTTTCTCATCTTGAAGGTGAGGATTATGTGACTTGGGTTAGTAATGGCCATAGTAAGATAAAGTAAATTCTTTAGGTCTTATTTATATTTTCATATAAATATTTAATTGTTTGGTTGAATTAAGCTCAAAGAAGCGGTCTAAACTGTTCTGATCTAAATTAAGAAAAATCCCTCATAATCTTTAAAATTTCCAAATGATACAATAATACTTAATGGGGATGAAAATAACTAGTGTCATTATTTCTCTTGCCTACATAAGGTTTATGAAAAGCTCAAGAGAAAATGCTCTGAGTTGATCACAGTCTGTTTTGTTTTTCCTTCCCCTTCGCTTTCCCACTCCCACTGCCCCTTTCCCTCTCTCTTCTCCCTCTCTCAATCCCTCTGCATCTTTTGTTTCTCAGACATGAATTTTGGCATCTGAACGTAAGTGCAAGTGGAATGTAAGAAGGAAAGAAGAAACTGAATGTTATGGATTTGAAACTTCTTGACAAAACACAGCTGCTCATACTGGAGGACATTTTATTGAAAACATAAATTCCCACAAGCAGCACATGGAGTCCAGTAGTTTTCAAGCTGACAAGACTGTGTTGTGAACATTCTAACTGAATATTTAACAACTGTGGTAACTGTCAATTATGTAAATGGTAAAATGATATACTCTAGATTTATGGTGCACAAAATAAACTCATAGTGGGAAAATTTTCACATAAATAATTACTGGAGGAATTTTTTGTTTCTTGCATGCAATTGTTCTAAAAAACTCAGTAAACATGAGTGCAAACCACTATTTTCCATCAGAGAATAATTAATAAATACAGATGGAATAGAAACTGACAATATGATACTGAAGAAGTTAATAATGGAATTGTAATATTCTTAACCATAAAATGATATTATAGCTATGATACTAATTTCTTCCTGTAAAGTACCTGCTCCAACTCTCTCCCCACCCACAAATTGAAAGGAGCTAAGGATCTGTGCTTTATGAGGCTATTAGATTTTTCAGATACAATTATTGATTGCCAGAAATACAGGGTCAGCGTATGCAAACATCACATATTTTCAACTTTTAACAGTACAAAACCAATTTTGAGTAATTGTATTTTGAAGTCATTAAGCAAAGAATTTTAGGTTTTGAGAATTTATGTAACTGATTGTATCTTTAAAAAGATATAAAGCCTAAAGATGATGGAACAACATGAAAGAAATCTGGAATTACAGAAGAAATGAAATTCTGAAAGGTGAACTTAAATTAATCATTAGCCTAACAACAGCATTAGATCAAATTGATTGAGTGTTAGTTATATACCAGACACTGTTCTAGGTATTTTATGTGAATTAACCAATTTACTTCTCAAAGCAATCCTTTGATAATTTACTCCTAGAAGCAACCTTTTGACATTATTATTATTTTCTTCATATTAGTAGTGAAATATATGGTTATGTTAAGGCAATGGATGAGGAGATAGGAGAGCTTGTATCCAATTTTGGTCTTGCTTTTGGTCTAGGCACAATGCTCAGTTGATTTTAAAATGAGATTTTGTGCCAAGAAGACTTGAATTTATCTTTCAGTTATAAAAAGCTACAGATTTTAAGCTTTTCTGTCTTATGGATTGAGTGAAAAATAAGTTATTGTATTTAGGCAATTTCTTGTTCTTGATTCAGACTTATGGGCTGTACCTCAGGTTTTTCAAATTGCTAACATAATGATAGTAATAATACTTTTCTCAGAGGATTGATTGGAAAAGGTAATGGGTTATTATAATGTTACTGAAGATAAATATTTAGGATAGTGCTTGGTCTGCAACAAACACTCAACAAATTTAAGCTAATACTGTTTTTGACTAAATATCAGGATTTAAAGATTTTTTTATTTTTCTGTAAAATTTTTAAAGATAGTATTTTGCATATTATTCAGCAAGTCTGCTCTTAATGCTTTAGAATAAAATAATTTAGCTATTAACAATAATAGTAAGCAACTGATAAATGTAAACTGTTAATACAATCTTAACATCTTAAGTATTATGATGTTATCCATTACCATAATTCAATAATATTGCATTGTTTACTTCTTATTTCACCTAGTGCTTAAACTATTGTTTACTCCAAGTATTATAATCTTTACTCAAAGGAGGTTTACTTCTTTTTTCTCTTCAACATTCCTTTGAGATGGTTAATTTAGAATACTCAGAGATAGTTTATTTATAATTAATCTAAAATTCTCTGTTTGATTTTCAAACTTCCCCACAGTCACATCTCACAATATTTTCGTGTTGCTTTTATCCACTTCTATTAGTGTCTGCTGTCCCCAAATTTTAACAGCTAGATCTCTCACAAAAATTCAATCCTGCCTAATTTTCTAATTCACTTTTGACCAGATCAGGAAATAATATATATCAACACCACAGTCTCCTGTGTGACAAGAGCAGGAATCTAAATAAACTGTAACTACCTTATCACGGATGAGATTTGGTAACCAACGAAAATTTCAAAACTCAATTTTCTCCAAAAAAGTAATCTTCTGATATACTTCCTTGTACACCTCCAAAAAGGTTTTTTGAAAAGTTATATACATCCTCAAAAATTTGTAAATTCAACAAAAATTTAAATAGTATGAAAGTGAGCAATGTCCTACATTATGTAAATATTGCCATTTAAAACTAAAACTGTTACCTCACCCTTGCAAATTTATCCATTGGACTTGAAATACCATATCAATTTGATACCTAATATAATTAAATTAAAATATATATAATCAAGAATATGAATTTATCATTGTTCCCTTTTCTCCTTAAACTCACATTTCCATTCCATTCCATTTTCTGAATTCAGAATTCACCCATTGTATAGTATAGTTATGCTTGAAAGTGTTTTACTGATCACCCTATCATACACCTCTGCATCAAAAATACATATATTATTTAAATTTATTTCAATAAAATTATTTTATTACAAGATTTTATATTAGCATATGTTTCTTAAATATTTTTATTAAAACATTGTAATTGCAGATTTGGTTGATTCTATCTCTAAAACAATGACTGTCTTGTGACTAAATTGTAGAGGCATTTCTTTTTGACAGATAACCTATAACATCAGACTAAGTTGTTTTTTTTTCTAACACCTTTATTGGAGTATAATTACTTTACAATGTTGTGTTAATTTCCGCTGTATAGCAAAGTAAATCAGTTATATGTATTCATATATCCGCATATGCCCTCCTTCTTGCACCTCACTCCCAACTTCCCTATCCCACCCCTCTAGGTGGTCACAAAGCAACAAGCTGATCTCCCTGTGCTATGCAACTGCTTCCCACTAGCTATCTATTTTACATTTGATAGTGTATATATGTAAATGCCTTGCACTTCGTCCCAGCTTACCCTTCCCCATCCCCGTGTCCTCAAGTCCATTCTCTACATCTGTGTTTTTATTCCTGTCCTGCCCCTAGGTTCATCAGGGCCATTTTTTTTTTTTTAGATTCCATATATATGTGTTAGCATATGGTATTTGTTTTTCTCTTTCTGACTTACTTCACTACTCTATATGACAGACTCTAGGTCCATCCATGTCACTACAAAAAACTCAATTTTGTTTCTTTTTATAGCTGAGTAATATTCCATTGTGTATATGTGCCACATTTTCTTTATCCATTCATCTGTCGATGGACACTTAGGTTGCTTCCATGTCCTGGCTATTGTAAATAGAGCTGAAATGAACATTGTGGTACATGACTCTTTTTGAATTATGGTTTTCTCAGTGTATATGCCCAGTAGTGGGATTGCTGGGTAATATGGTAGTTCTATTTTCAGTTTTTTAAGGAACCTTCATACTGTTCTCCATAGTGGCTGTATCAATTTACATTCCCACCAACAGTGCAAGAGGGTTACCTTTTCACCACACCCTCTCCAGCATTTATTGTTTGTAAATTTTTTGATGATGGTCATTCTGGCTGGTGTGAGGTGATACCTCACTGTAGTTTTGATCTGCATTTCTCCAATGATAAGTGATGTTAAGCATCCTTTCATGTGTTTGTTTGCAATCTGTATATCTTCTCTGGAGAAATGTTTATTTAGGCCTCCCACTCATTTTTGGATTGGGTTTTTTGTTTTTTTGATATTGAGACTGCATGAGTTGCTTGTATATTTTGGAGATAAATCCTTTGTCAGTTGCTTCGTTTGCAAATATTTTCTCTCATTTTGAGAGTTATCTTTTCATCTTGTTTATGGTTTCCTTTTCTGTGCAAAAGCTTTTAATTTTCATCAGGTCTCATTTCTTAAGTTTTGTTTTTATTTCCACTACTCTAGGAGGTGAGTCAAAAAGGATCTTGTTGGGATTTATGTCATAGAGTGTTCTGCCTATGTTTTCCTCTAAGAGATTTATAGTGTTTGGCCTTACACTTAGGTCTTTAATCCATTCTGAGTTTATTTTTGTGTATGGTGTTAGGAAGTGTTCTAATTTCATTCTTTTACATGTAGCTGTCCAGTTTTCCCAGCACCACTTTTTAGAGGCTTTTTCTCCATTGTATATTCTTGCCTCCTTTGTCAAAGATAAGGTGACCATAGGAGCATGGGTTTATCTCTGGGCTTTCTATCCAGTTCCATTGATCTATATTTCTGTTTTTGTGCCAGTACCATAGTGTCTTGATTACTGTAGCTTTGTAGTATAGACTGAAGTCAGGGAGCCTGATTCCTCCAGCTCCATTTTTCTTTCTGAAGATTGCTTTTGCTATTCTGGGTCTTCTGTGTTTCTATATAAATTGTAAAACTTTTTGTTCGAGTTCTGTGAAAAATGCCATTGGTAGCTTGATAGGGTTTGCATTGAATCTGTAGATTTCTTTGGGTGGTATAGTCATTTTCACAATGTTGCTTCTTCCAATCCAAGAAAATGGTATATCTCTCCATCTGTTTGTAACTTCTTCACTTTCTTTCATCAGTGTCTTATAGTTTTCTGCATACAGAGCTTTTGACTCCTTAGGAAGGTTTATTCCTAGGTATTTTATTCTTTTTTTGCAGTGGTAAGTGGGATTGTTTCCTTATTTTCTCTTTCAGATTTTTTGTCGTTAGTGTATATGAATGCAGGAGATTTCTATGCATTAATTTTGTATCCTGTTACTTTACAAAATTCATTGATTAACTCTAGTAGTTTTCTGGTGGCACCTTTGGATTTTCTATGTATAGTATCATGTTATCTGCAAACAGTGACATTTTTACTTCTTTTCTGATTTGGATTCCTTTTATTTCTTTTTCTTCTCTGATTGCAGTGGCTAAAATTTCCAAAACTATGTTGAATAATAGTGGTGAGAGTGGGCAACCTTGTCTTATTCTTGATCTTAGAGGAAATGGTTTCAGTTTTTCACCATTGAGAACAATGTTGGCTGTGGGTTTGTCATATATGGCCTTTATTATGTCAAGGTAGGTTCCCTCTATTCCTACTTTCTGGAGAGTTTTTGTCATAAATGGGTGTTTAATTTTGTTGAAAGCTTTTTCTCCATCTATTGAGATGATCATATGGTTTTAAGCCTTCAATTTGTTAATATGGTTTATTACTTTGATTGATTTGTGTATATTGATGAATCCTTGCATTCCTGGGATAAACCCCAGTTGATCATGATGTATGATCCTTTTAATGTGCTGTTGGATTCTGTTTACTAGTATTTTGTTGAGGAATTTTGCATCTATGTTCTTCAGTGATATTAGTCTATAGTTTTCTTTTTTTGTGACATCTTTGTCTCATTTTGATATCAGGGTGATGGTGACCTCATAGAATGAGTTTGGGAGTGTTCCTCCCTCTGCTATATTTTGGAAGAGTTGGAGAAAGATAGGTGTTAGCTCTTCTCTAAATGTTTGATAGACTTCACCTGTGAAGCCATCTGTTCCTGAGCTTTTGTTTGTTGGAAGATTTTTAATCACAGTTTCAATTTCAGTGTTTGTGATTTATCTGTTCATATTTTCTATTTCTCCCTGGTTCAGTCTTGGAAGGTTGTATTTTTCTAAGAATTTGTCCATTTCTTCCAGGTTGTCCATTTTATTGGCATAGAGTTGCTTGTAGTAGTCTCTCATGATCCTTTGTTTTTTTGCAGTGTCAATTTTTACTTCTTTTTCATTTCTAATTCTGTTGATTTGAGTCTTCTCCCCTCTTTTCTTGATGAGTCTGGGTAATGGTTTATCAATTTTGTTTATCTTCTCAAAGAACCAGCGTTTAGTTTGATTGATCATTCCTATTGTTTCCTTCATTTCTTTTTCATTTATTTCTGATTGGATCTTTATGATTTCTTTCCTTCTGCTGACTTGGGATTTTTTTTGCTCTTCTTCCTCTAATTGCTCTAGGTGTAAAGTTAGGTTGTTTATTTGAGACTTTTCTTGTTTCTAGAGGTAGGCTTGTATAGATATAAGCTTCCCTCTTAGAACTGCTTTTGCTGCATTCCATGGGTTTGGGGTTATCATGTGTTCATTCTCATTTGTATCTAGGTATTTTTTTTTAATTTTCTCTTTGATTTCTTCAGTGATCTCTTGGTTATTTAGTAGCATATTGCTTAGTCTCCATGTGTTTGTATTTTTTACAGTTTTTTTTCCTGTAATTGATATCTAGTCTCATAGCATTGTGGTTGGAAAATATACTTGATACAATTTCAAATTTCTTAAATTTACTGAGGCTTGATTTGTGACCCAAGATATGATATACCCTGGAGAATATTCCATAAGCACTTGAGGAGAAAGTGTATTTTGTTGTCTTTGTTTGGACTGTCCTATAAATATCAGTTAGGTCTGTCTGTTCTAATGTGTTTTTTAAAGCTTGTGTTCCCTTATTTATGTTCATTTTGGATGATCTGTCCGTTGGTGAAAGTGGGGTGTTAAAGTCGCCTACTATTATTATGTTACTATTGATTTCCCTGTTTATGGCTGTTAGCATTTGCCTTATGTATTGAGGTGCTCCTATGTTGGATGCATAAAGATTTACCGTTGTTATATCTTCTTCTTGGATTGATCCCTTGATCATTATGTAGTGTCCTTCTTTGTCTCTTGTAATAGTCTTTATGTTAAAGTCTATTGTCTGATATTAGTATTGCTAGTTCAGCTTTCATTTGATTTCCATTTTCATGGAATATCTTTTTCCATCCCTTCACTCTCAGTCTGTATGTGTCTGTACGTCTGAAGTGGGTCTCTTGTAAACAGCATATATATGGGTCTTTTCTTTGTATCCATTCAGCAGGTCTGTGTGTTTGGGTTGGAGCATTTAATCAATTTACATTTAAGGTAATTATCAATATGTATGTTCCTATTACCATTTTCTTAATTGTTTTGGGTTTGTTTTTGTAGGTCTTTTCCTTGTCTTGTTTTTCCTGTCCAGAGAAGTTCCTTTAGCATTTGTTTTAAAGCTGGTTTGGTGGTGCTGAATTCTCCTAACTTTTGCTTATCTGTAAAGGT
Organism: Monodon monoceros; assembly: GCF_005190385.1. Classification (NCBI taxonomy): domain Eukaryota; kingdom Metazoa; phylum Chordata; class Mammalia; order Artiodactyla; family Monodontidae; genus Monodon; species Monodon monoceros. The sequence goes on along the minus strand of NW_021703767.1, from coordinate 99,479,940 downwards.
TTTAATTTTCTGTTGAATCTGAATGATATCCTTGCTGGGTAGAGTAATCTTGGTTGTAGGTTCTTCCCTTTCATCATTTTAAATATGTCCTTCCACTCCCTTCTGGCTTGTAGAGTTTCTGCTGAAAGATCAGCTATTAACCTTACGGGGTTTCCCTTGAATATTATTTGTTGCTTTTCCCTTGCTGCTTTTTTTTTTTTTTTTGTGGTACGCAGGCCTCTCACTGTTGTGGCCTCTCCCACTGTGAAGCACAGGCTCCAGACGCACAGGCTCAGTGGCCATGGCTCACGGGCCTAGCCACTCCGTGGCATGTAGGATCTTCCCAGACCGGGGCATGAACCTGTGTCCCCTGCATCGGCAGGCGGACTCTCAACCACTGCACCACCAGGGAAGCCCCACTTGCTGCTTTTAATATGTTTTCTTTGAATTTAAATTTTGATATTTTGAGTAATATGTTTCTTGTCATGTTTCTCCTTGGATTTATCCTGTATGGGACTCTCAGAGCTTTCTGAACTTCATTGACTATTTCCTTTCCCATGTTAGGGAAGTTTTCAACTATACTCTCTGCAAATATTTTCTCAGACCCTTTCTTTTTCTCTTCTTCTTCTGGGTCCCCTATATTCGAATATTGGTGTGTTTAATGTCCCAGAGGTCTCTGAGACTGTCCTCATTTCTTTTCATCTTTCTTCTTTATTCTGTTCTGTGGTAGTTATTTCCACTATTTTATCTTCCAAGTCACTTATCCTTTCTTCTGCCTCAGTTATTCTGCTATTGATTCCCTCTAAAGAATTTTTTAAATCGTTTATTGTGTTGTTCATCAGTGTTTGTTTGCTCTTTAGTTCTTCTAGCTCCTTGTTAAAGGTTTCTTGTATTTTCTCCATTTTATTTCCAAGATTTTGGATCATCTGTACTATCATTATTCTGAATTCTTTTTCGGATAAAATGCCTATTTCCTCTTCATTTGTTTGGTCTGGTGGATTTTTACTTTGCTTCTTTATCTGCTGCATATTTCTCTGTTTTCTCTTTTTTTTAACTTACTGTGTTTGGGGTCTCCTTTTTGCAGTCTGCAGGATCGTAGTTCCCATTACTTTTGGTGTCTGCACCCAGTGTGTGAGGTTGGTTCAGTGGCTTGTGTTGGCTTCCTAGTCGAGAGCACTCATGCCTGTGTTCTGGTGGGTGGGACTGTATCTTGTTCTTCTGGTGGCAGGGCCACGTCCGGTGGTGTGTTTTGGAGTTTCTGTGAACTTAGTATGATTTTAGACGGCATGTCTGCTAATGGGTGTGGTTGTGTTCCTGTTTTTCTAGTTGTTTGGCATGGGGCGTCCAGCACTGGAGCTTGCTGCCAGTTGGGTGGAGCTGGGTCTTAGTGTTGAGACGAAGACCTCTGGCCGAGCTCTCATGGGTTGATATTACTTGGGGCTGGGAGGTTTCTGGTGATCCAATGTCTTGGACTCAGCCCACCCACTTCAGAGGCTCAGGCCCAACACCTTGATGGAGCACCAAGTCCCTGCCAGCCATGTGGTTCAGAGGAAAAGAAGAAAAAAAAAAAAAGAATAGACAACATCTTAGGACAAATGGTAAAAGCAAACCTATACAGACAAAAATCACACAAAGGAGCATACACATACACACTCACAAAAAAGAGAAAAATACATAAATATATTTATAAAAAAAGGAAGAGACCAATCAAACCAATAAACAAATCCACAAATGATAGTAAGCACTCAATAATAAACTAAGATAAACATGAAACCAGAAACAAATTAGATGCAGAAAGCAAGCCCCAAGTCTACAGTTGCTCCCAAAGTCCACTGCCTCAATTTTGGGAACATTTGTTTTCTATTCAGGTATTCTTCAGATGGAGAGTTTATCAAGTTGATTGTGGGGATTTAATCTGCTTCTCCTGAGGATGCATGGAGAAATTTCCCTTTCTCTTCTTTGTTCACACACCTCCTGGTGTTCAGCTTTGGTTTTGGCCCTGCATCTGTGTTTAGGCCATCCTCAGGCATCTGTTCACCACTCAGACTGGATTGGGTTAAAGCAGAGGATAATTAGGTGGTTCTTGTTCACTCAGACCAGGGTAATGGAGGGGTAGAGAATGCAGGGTGAGCCTATGACAGCAGAGACCGGTGTGACTTTGCAACAGCCTGAGGTGTGCCATGTTCTCCTGGATAAGTTGTTCCTTGATCTCAGGACCCTGGCAGTGGTGTGCTGCACAGGCTCCCAGCGTGGGTGGTGGGTGTGGGTAGTGACCTGTGTTTGCACACAGGATTCTTAGTGGCAGTAGTAGCAGCATTAGCAATTCATGCCCATCTCTGGGGTCCAAGCTGATAGTCATGGCTTGTGCCCATCTCTGGAGCTCATTTACGTGGTGCTGTGCCTTCTGTGGGCACACTGGGAAGGAATCCCCTCTCCCAGTACACCCCAAAACAAAGGTCTCTTGCCTTTCTGGCAGGTCTAGACTTTTTCCTGGACTCCCTCCCAGCTAGCTGTGGTGCACTAGCCCCTTTCAGGCTGTCTTTGTGCAGCCAACCCTAGTCCTCTCACTAGGGTCTGACCTCCAAAGCCCGAGCCTCAGCTCCCAGCCCCCACCCACCCTGGTGGGTGAGCAGAAAAGCCTCTCAGGTTGTTGAGTGCTGGTTGGCACTGATCCTCTGTGTGGGAATCTCTCTGCTTTGCCCTCTGCACCCCTGTTGCTGCACTCTCTTTCATGGCTCCAAAGCTTCCCCCCAACCTGACCACTCTCCATCCCTGCCAGTGAAGGGGTTCCCTTGTGTGTGGAAACTTTTCTTCCTTCACAGCTCCCTCCCAGAGGTGCAGGTCCCACCCCTATTCTTTCATCTCTGTTTTTTCTTTTTCCCTACCCATTTATGTGGCGATTTTCTTCCTTTTTGGGAAGTCTGAGGTCTTCTGCCAGCATTCAGTAGGTGTCCTGTAGGAGTTGTTCCACATGTACATGTATTGTTTATGTATTTATGGGGAGGAAATTGATCTCCACATCTTACTCCTCTGCCCTCTTGAAAGTCTCCCCTCAGAGTAAGTTTTTACCAAGAAAAATATGACTTCACGTTTCAATACAAATAAATTTCTGAGATTATCATTTGACTTATGAATTTTAGTTCTAAGATGGATGGAGGAGTGACTAGCTTAATAAAAACATGGAACCTTACCATGAATTTGTTGCCTGGATGAAAAGAAGCAATGCTTTTATTAAAATTTCTTATCAATGCTTCACTTTGATCTCATGAGTCTCTCCTCAACAACAATGCATTTTTCAAAAATAACTGAAGAGAGGCAGTGTGGAGTAAGGAGGCAATATAGATGAAAATTTTCATATTCCTTAAGTTCCACTCTATAAAATATTTAAATTCAGAAAATATTAAATTCATTAGTAAAAATGCACCATTCCTAAAGCCATTTTAGAGTTAGTAAGATTGCCAAAGATATGAAACTCCATATATGTTTTGTCTTACTTTGTCTATATCAGGCATTGGTGATACCAATTCTTTGAATTCTCCCTATAGTTAGTTGACCTATGGGCTTTGACACCCTGAGGCAGTGCAGCATAGTAAGACTGACAGTTGTGAAAGAAAAAGTTGCCAAGAAAAACAGGCTGATTGTCTCCACCAAATGTCTTCTCAGGAAGACAAATTTTAAGAGAGAGAATATGAGTGTTCAAAGTTGGAAATTTGATTCTCTTAAAACCATTCATGACCAGGTACACATTAGAAAATCTTTGCGAGCTGTGGAAGTTGTACATCTCAGCTTGAAGACCACTGTTTTAAACCAGGGATCCCAAGTGTTGGTGTACATAGGAGCAAGGCAGGTAAAGTAACTGCATTAAGTCATCATGGTCTTAATAATAGTATTAAGCAGATGAAATAAGAAGTTGGGTACATTTAAGAGGAGATGCCCTAATAGGGCATCTTCATCATTCAGAAATCAGAATCCAATTTTGCGATTGGGTTTTTCAAAGTTAGAATTCCAAGGTTTTTTTTTTTTTCTTCTAATATTAAATATTCTAATTTCTAAATGTTTGGAACTCATTCAATATTCCAGTATATTTCTCATATTAGAAACTGGCCTTGCTAGGGCATACACTCCTGGTTTGTTCTCAGCATTGCTTCCCGAAGTTGGGCTAGATTCTACTTTTCCTTATACCCTGGTTGGAATCCACACACAAATGGACAGATCACTTGGGATAATGTATTTCTAGGCATTTATCTTAAAGGTAACAGGCTGTGTGAGATCTTCTGCTACTTCCTAACACACATTAAGTTGAAAGATTTGTTTCTCTTTAATGCCACACAGACTTTCAAAAATAATGTCTGAAGTTGTTTTGCCTTTGCAATTGTTATGCATTCAGCCATACAGTGGCTTGAAAATGGTCCAGCCTCTATACACTTTAGCATTCCATTAGTAATCCCCCCCTCTTTTTTCTCTGTTTTCAGCTGGTCCTGTTGATGTGAACACCAAAGTCTGTCTCCTAAGTCACCGTGCATTTAGAGACACCAGTTTCTTCAGATTCCTCTTCCCTGTATCCTATGCAACTTCTCTACTTATAGCCAACTGTGCACTTTGTCATTAACCATTTTGGAGTGGCCTCTCCCTTGAAATTCTTCCTGCATCCTTACCATCTATCAACATTGTACTCATTTTTCAGTATTAATTCTAGTTTCATACACTCCAGTTGCTCTGTGTCTCTTTTTCCTCCTCTTTCTTTCTTTTTTTTTACTTCAGAAGTTTATCCCAATTCCAGGTCTCTCTTTTTTGAAAACCTATAATATCATTAAGTTCATACTACAAAATCAATTACATTATCTTGAAGTATTGATATTATTAGTAGTATTTTTATATATTTTCACCAACTATATTTTAAACTTTTCAAAAGCCAGTCATGTAATTGGACTCAGCAAACTGCTTTATAAATTATTAGTGACTGATTTTAAGTTATGTTCCCATCTTTTATAGTTAGTGTTTTCTTTCTACTTTTCTCTGAATTCTGTTGGATTACATGTCCTTTTTCAACCACAACATTTAGATAGTTTAAATCACATCTTAAATGCCATTTAGCAACTTAGGAGAAATGAAAACAGCAAACTCTTCTCAAGGAAGAAAAGAGCTATGAAATGGTCAAAAAAATAGTAATCTTTACATCTGTAATATTTACCAATTTTATACAAGATTCTTCTCAGGAAGGAAGCTTACACAAAAAGTGTGTATCAGAAAAGTAAACTTTGGTTCCTTCAGTGTTAGGTAGAGATAAGTTTCAATATGTTTTGGAATAAATTCAATCTAATCTCTGTTCCCTTATATACTTCCTTCTCTTTTTTTGACTATCAAATATTTCTCTGAGTTCTCACTAGTCTGTTATTCTCACTCTTATAATATCACTGAGAGTTTTCTGATTTTGTGTTCTTCTCATTGGAAAGTTACAGGAAAGTGGCAATGCTTAGTGATGGAACAGTTATGACTGACATCATCTTTAAACTTGTTTTACATTTAATTTACATTTACAAACAAACTCCTTGCTTCATCTAACTTTAGTGTCCATTCAACTTTACAGCCACAGAGAGCCCTCTGAGGTGATACACAGAAATTAATCTACTTGCATGTTTGTGCTATGGTTAAATTCATGATTATGTAGAATAATTATCAAGTTTGATGGAGGAAACTATTTTAATGCATAAAATCTTATGAAGGTAATTAGAACTGGAACTTCTTTGAGCTGCAGGGAAGATGGCTTGGGGATGTATTTGCCTTTACAAATTCTGTACAAGATTACAATAAACTTATCAAGTACATTTGCACTCCTATCTTCTATGGACCCTTCTAGAATGGCAGACTCAACTCTAGGTTCTAACTACCTGGCATCAATGTTCCCAACAGAGTTAATTTCTCAATGTATACTTTAACATCTGTTAAGTGAATATAGCATTAACTATAAAATAGATTTCACTATTAATATCAGATTTTCTTTGGATTTGCTCTGTCTTCAGCTCAAATTGTTCTCTCCTGTACACTTACACTTTATATGGTAATCTGTTAATGACTAAGATTCTGATCAGTTGATTTCTGGGTGTCAACATTTTCACTTTTCTTTAATGAAACAAGTTTTATGTTGCAGAAAAATCTTTCCCACGTGAGGCTTACTCATGCATATTCTGCATCTGTACATCAATAGCTCCTCTGGTTTAAACTGAAAGCACAGATTTTTTGAAAATGAAATACAAGCTTATGCCATAAAGAAGTTGAATAGCTGGACCATAATGGATCAGTAATGAGTCATTAGTGACTAAGGTGAAGGAAAAATTGCTGTAAAGCAATAAATGGCTTTGCAGTACATGCAACATTCGGCAAGAATCAAATATCAATGGGAATCCAGGTGCCAAGCCTTCCTGTGAGTTTACAAACTATTCAGAAGAACACAAACGATTTATACTTTATAGTAGAGAATAAAACTGAATGCTTAAATCCCCAATTCTCATTAAGCCTAAGCCACTTTGGTGGTAAAGAGAGCAGTATAAACAGTTAAGAAAATTGTGTAGCATACTGATTACTCTCAGCTCTTTCTAAAGTCAGACATATAATCATATTCTAAAACAGTTGCTGGCAGTGCTCCTTATTTCTTTGAAACTGGTTCTCTTTTCTGAAAGGTTAAGCAGAGACCTTAAATTCTCTGACAGTGTCATGTATGTCTCATTCTGAGAGGCACTTAGTATGCTCAAGAAATATCTGTTAGAAGCAAGAGTATTTTAAAAACTAATTTACAACCAGGATAGCAAGAGTTCTGTTTAGTTAGAAATGATGTAAGCTGTGGAATTGCAGCAGGATTCTGGAGGGTCCTGCTGTGCCCTTTTATTTTCTGGACAGTAGTGCGGTCTAAGGGATAAGAGAAGAAGGTAGAAGAGACAGCCTGGGAAGAGGAGAGGCACTCAGGACCCAGAGAAGCAACTATTTACTCTGCAGGAAGTATTTTTGTATTTTAATCACCAGTATTTGTTTATCATGGCATAATGGCTGAACATTAGCCCCGATTGAATGAATGATATCTTCAACTTGCCCAACAGAGAATTGGCTAATGCTTATGTTACCACATGACACAGTCACCAGAAGTCCTCAGTGAGGCTGATGCTTTTCATTTTCAGTAGACATTTCTTTTTTCTGTTCACAGATTAAAACATAAAGACTCAGTCAAGTTATGTGACAATTTACAGAGCTAGCAAGTGGCAGAGCAGAACTTCAGCACATGAGATATCTTGCCAGACCCAGTGCTTATTAAACTATCTCAGCTAGAGGATAAAAGGTCCCCTAACAGAAACTGACATAAGAACTTTAAGTCCAAGTTGAAACCTTGGGAAGAAGTGAAAGACTGCTCAGGTTTAAGGGGAGGGAAGGGGAAAAGGATATCCTTGAAAGTACTTGCAACACTTGGTTCTTTATAAGTCTAAAAAATAAAACTTCAAATATATCATCCAGTAAAATACACTGTATGAAATATATTGAAATAAGGCTTTGTGATGGCAGGTTGTTCAGGGAACACAGGTGCTCTGGAGAGTGAATGAAGGTGAACTCTACTGAGTTTACTAGTGTGCTCTGTGAAGTCAGCTGTGGAGCCAGCCCACCGCAGGGTGAGTCCTGACTACAGCCTTCACTAAACGTGGGACATGGGCATAAGACTCGTATCCTTGAGTCTCAGTTCCCTCACCTGTAATACAGAAATGTTTCTCTTCATTCCATTGTTGTGAAAATATTGTGAGATGATTTATATTTGGAGCTTGGCATTGTGACTGGCAAAAAAAAAAAAGTACTAAATAAATGTTAGTACTTACTATAGCTATTTTTACATAAGGAAAAGGAAAAGTTTTATCTTCAAAGCCTTAGAAGCTGCTATAGAAATATTTGTAGAGTGGATATTTGATAATTGTCTGTTGAATGAATGACCTATGAATGATACCATGAAAGTAATTTCTTTCTTGACCGTTTTCTGGTTTTGGGGTGACTTTCCACTCATACAAATTATTCATTAGAGTGAGGATCACATAATTTTTAATTTGTTTTTCCTGTAGATGTGTATTTCTAGAGTCCTTTATATAGTAGTCTAGAATACACTAGGCTTCAAGACTGTGGCAGACCATAAATTATAATGTTATAAATGGTAAACTCTAAATTTGCTCCACTTTTATAGGTGTACCTGGAAAGCATATAAATCAAAACATAATGTAGTATAACATGATCCTGTAGTATGAGAGTGTAAATTAGCTAAAGACAATTAAATCATAGCATGCATAATATTTAGTATTTGTTATATTCTATGCAAATCAACAAGTGCTATGGGGTACCAAGAAATATGACATGATCTAAGCCCTTAAGGGTACCACTCTAAGTTGCCAGTTAACACATTCCTATTTCTTTGCTCATTTATGTATGCATTCAATCAATTAATCTACAAAAGTTTGCTGGACACTTGCAGTGCACACTCTAAGCACTGATACACTGAAACTACAATAACAGCAAAACAATGTTCTTGCTTTCAAGACCCTCCCAGTCTTATTGAGGAGACAGACATGTAAATAACTAATTGAAATGAAATGTATAAGTATTATAAGAGTGAGATGGAAAACCATGAAACAGAATGTGAAAGATCTTTAGGACAAATTGAATGTAAACTGGGAATGAGTTTGGTAGGAGTTCACAGAGAAGAAAGTTAAGCCCCTAAAAGAAAGGGGTCTAACCAATCCATTACAGTAAATGATATTAAGATAGTTGCAGGTCAGCTGGAAAAAGAAATCATTCTGGAGGAAAATGGATCTGAAACAGATCTTAAAGAATGATATTATTTAAGTAGAAGGGAAGGAGCAGACCATTTGATACTCTAACCCAGTTGTTTTACGTTCAGCAGTCCACTTTGAATACCCACCTGCCAAGCTATGTGGGTCTCTTACTTTGTGTCATGAGTCATACATTCTTCATGGGAAATGTCTTCAGTGTTACTTGAAAGAACTTTTTGTTATTCACTGTCTAGAAGGTGTGCTTGGCATTTGGTCCCTAATACTGGTCTTCCTCTCTCCTTCTATCTGAATGCTCCAGGGGTTGGGTTGCTTATTTTCTGCCTCTTTTATGTTCATATTTAGAAACTGTCTCTCTTCTAGGCTCACCTATTTCTCCTAGTTTTCTCTATAGTTTCATAGACTATTTGATACCTTCTCATTAGACACTCCTTCAAAAATGTTAAAAACCATTATTATATTCACAAAGTCCTCTCTTAAAATTAAGCATCAACAGTTTCTTCAACTATATCTATATGGTAGTTTCTAGATCTGTGACCTTTTGGGGAAGATAAATGAAGGTGCCAGTAGTGTTTTTCTCTAGCAGAAAGGGAGGATTTGAGACTCTCAATAATACCTTGGGTTATCTGGCCACATTTGCTGATGGTTCTCTTTAGAATAAGGTTCATGTAGTGTCTTTTGTTCCCAGTTTTTTTCTTTATTCCCATCATTTTTCATATTCTCCATTTCCTGTTATAATTTCTTAGCTTTTTTAGGTAAATTATCAATCTTTCCTTATTGTGGTTGTGGTGATTTTATTTTTTGATAATATTAGTGGTTTATTAAGGAAGAAAGCTGTGTCCATGTTAATTTTCTGGACCTCTATTTCCTCCTCTGTAAAATGAAGGGTCTTGAGTAGATAAATTCTCAAGTCTGCCATAGCTCTAAAATTATGATTTCATGTGTATATTATCCCATGGTAACAACTGAGAACATCAGAGGTAACTCTTCTTTTTGCTGACTTTACAATATATTTTAATATTATAAATAAATAAAATATCAACATTACATAACAACAATAAAGATAAAACAACAACAATAAAGATAACTCCTAGTTGAAGCATTTATCTTGATCTTTGTTCCTGGCTGGAATTCAGCAGCGTGTGTAATTTAGAGCAGCAGGAAAAAGCAGTAGGGGAAGGGGGAAGGCCAACATGACCTTGTGATGGGAGCACAGCAATTGTTCTCACATGAAAGAGAAAAATAAGGACCAATAAACACCACTACTTCATAGAGTACCAAAGAAAGGAAAAGAGGACCACCAGTAAATAATGGGCGAAGCTTCTACCTCTTGCCGTTCTTTATTCTGTTCGTGACATGAATGTGGCCTCATAAATTACTTTCTGAAGATGCAAGTGTTTTTCTTTGGAAAGAGATTCATCGTCTGTGATTCTGAATCCCTTTACTGAAATGAATGGAATCAATTGCCTACCCTGTAATAATGCTGAATAAAAATTACCTTTTTGAGACCATAACCTTTTCCAAATAGCATAGTAATTGAAATGCTATCCTGCTACATTACAATTGTGAGAATCTTGCTTTCCCTTCTATTCCATACAAGACCTCAAAATCTCTTAGTGATAATACCTGCTGTTTCATCTTCCTTCCCCTGAGCAGGCTGAGGTATCTCAATTGTGCAAATCTTCAGGAGTAATACGCTGTGATGTTATCTGATAATTTAAAAAATTCTTAATTATGTACTTCTTCCAAGAATGTTTACATGACAGATTAAAAATATATAAAAGATTATAAATACAAGTATATAGTGTATAAACATGTGATACATACATATATATGTGTTATACACACACACATACACATACTAATAGTAAGTTTATGTAGTGTCCAGTGCTTTTCTAAGTACTTTGTACAGTAACTCATTTAAACTTGACAATTCACAATAAGCCTATGGGGTATTTTTTTTTATCATTATTTTATATATGAAGAATATGAGGCACCAAGAAGTGAAGTTGCTTAGTCCAAGTCACACAGTAAAGTGATGGAGGAAGCACTTTGACTCCAGAGACATTACTGTTATGTCATTGTTTATTTCTATATAGCCATATAGATTTATTCCATAAATTGACATACTGCATATCTGCCTTCTATCTATTATGTATCTATGAAATTAATAATGTTTCTGCCTTCTATCTATTATGTATCTATGAAATTAATAATGTTAACCAAACCTAATTTTGGCTTAGTAATTTTACATTGAATCATTTGACGTTGGGTAGCAGAAAAGTGTAGAAAATGATGGAGGCAACTTGTTCTCACCAAAACTGAAAACTTGAAGTTGAAAACTGAAATTTAACCTTATCCTTTTTCTTTTTACTTCATCACCCATTTGCTGTGCCTTAATGTGGACAGGAGGAAGGTATAATCTGTTACCAAGAAGTTTTTCTATTTCATTATCAGACATACCTGAGGAGTCCAGTAGAGGATAAAATACAGTTAATAAATCTCCTCACAGGCAGTATTCAGTCTTATTTCATTTTCCTTAGAAGGAGGTGGAGGGTGTGAGTAGAAGGCAGGGGGAAGAGTTACGTCATTCAAAACCTAGGATCAAAAGGAAGGTGATAAGGAAAATGACCTTGCAAGTCTATCCTCTCAATTAGTCATCTCAAATGGAAGCAGCCATCCCTACTAAGAATACAAGCAGGTGCTGCCAAAATTCTAAGGTGTTATCCTATGAAAAGACTCAGTGTTCAATTTCCAATTAATTATTTTATCATCTTAACTTTTTATGTTCCAGGGCCTAATTGCTAATGAGAAACCTCACATATCCAGGAGTATCCTAATGTGAACCTATCTAATACTATTCTAGTTCAGCAGTCACCAGGAATAGAGCTCAGACCAATTAAAAATATAATCTCTGCAGTGATTATAATGTGCGTTCAGAGCATTCTGTGCATTCCCACTTTAGTTAGCTGTTGTAACCCCATTTTAGCAACTAGAATGGAAAGGCAAGAAACTTGGATTTACTGATGGGAGGAAACAGAAGACTTTTAAGGAAATGGTGACCATTTGCCACCTACGTAGCCCATGTAACATGGCAGAACCTCAACCCTGCTTGTCTCTTTAATATCATTTCATGCTCTTCTACTGCTCCTTTACTGTTGTCCAACCACTTTCGTTCTCAGTTCATCAAATATATCAAACACTTTAATGTCTCAGAGGTTTCACACATATTCATCACAATGCCTAGAATACACTTTTCCCCACTCCTTACCTGACCAGCGCAATAGAATCTTACTATGTACACTTAGCTAAGCAGGAATCACATTTCCCTGAATTCGCTTCCCGGCATATTTCCAAATTATAAGCAAACACAAGGATATTTGGCATGAAATTTGAAAGGCAAAAGAGGAGGAACATATATATTCTGTTGAGACTCAACTGGTGCAAAGAAACTGTGTGCAGGTGCTGTTATAGTTCACACAGGCTTTTGCTTCTCGGCTGGCTCACCTTGGTAGCAAGGAGTAGAGCAGGGCCGCTAACTCCTTCAGAAATATCAGATCCTCCTTTGGCTTCCTCTGCTCCTATACTAGGTGCATGTTTAGCCCCATAACAAGGGTTGCAGCTTTTCCTGAAAGTAACTGGAATCTTTAAGGTTGATAGCTTGGAGGTGGTGAGAAACTGATGCAGGTTCTAGCCCATTCTCACCTGTTACAGTGTGTGCCTCACTCTTCCCACTTCATATCCATCTTCCCAACTTCTTCTTTTTTTTTTTTTTTTTTTTGTGGTACGCGGGCCTCTCACTGTTGTGGCCTCTCCCGTTGTGGAGCACAGGCTCCGGACACGCAGGCTCAGCGGCCATGGCTCACGGGCCCAGCCGCTGCGAGGCATGTGGGATCTTCCCGGACCGGGGCACGAACCCGTGTCCCCTGCATCAGCAGGCGAACTCTCAACCATTGCGCCACCAGGGAAGCCCCATCTTCCCAACTTCTTGCACTGCAGACTTCAGCCTCCAGCACAAGATGCAAAGAGAGGTTTCATGCAGGCTTAATCAGCTCTCATATCCTGTGAGCTCAAATTTTTATAAGAAATCTCTTATATATCACTCTCAGTGATTCAGTTCCTTCGAACAAACCTCACTGATAGTTCTAGCTTCTGTTCTATCCTCAGGCTTCAACCTAAATATCCCACCTTGAGAGGTCTTCCCTGACAACATTATCCAGAATGTCCTACTCCTCACTCCTCTAGTTACACTATTCCTCATCTTGTTCATTTCTTTCCAAGCACTTATCATCATTTATACTTATTTTATTAAACTTCCGTGCTATTTGCCTGTCTCCCTCATTACTAAGTATATTCTATAGGAGAAGAAGTTATGTCTGTCCTCTTTGTCACTTCATCTCTAATGTCTGTTATGGTGCCTGATATACAGCAAGTGTTCATTAAATATTTTGTACATGCGAATGAATAAAAAATGAACGGATGTATACTTTTTAAAAAGGTACCTCTGAGGTCCATGTGAACAAAGAATGCAAAAAGAGATTGGTGAATGGCTGACCAGATAGGAGATTATTGAAATTGATAAAGACATGAAAGGAGGCAGGTTGAAAAATGAAGGTGAAGATGCTGAAAATAAGGTAGAAGATTGCTCATTCTTTTGAAGAAATAGAATCACTAGGAGGGATATATAAGGGATTTCTTATAAAGATTTGAATTCACACAGTGTGGGAGCTGTAAGCCTATGTAAGTCTTCCGTCTTTGCATCTGGAGCTGAAGGCCAAACTCAGCAGGGCAGGAAGTTGGGAAGACAGATGTGAAGCAGGGAGAGTGAGGACAAACTGAAACAGGTGAGGTTGGACTGGAACTGCATCAGTTTCTCATTCCTCATTTGTCATAGAGATGATGACGCTTCAGCAGATTAAAGATGAAGAACAGACTTTGGGGATTCATATATTTTGAATTTTTCAATTCAAATGGAAATTTCTGCATAAAAGTCAAGATTGGTGACAGTACTTTAAATGTATCAAACAGTGGTATTATTTGAACCCATGACAGTACTAAAGATTACCCAGGTAGATTGTAGAAGCGAGTTAAGAAAAGGTCCAAGGAGTCCATAAATATTTGCAATATAAGAGGGTGCGTAAAAATGTAAAGCTTAAGAGATCAAAAAAGATTTCCATGCTTTGAATATCAAGTGAATTAGTTTCAGGTCAGCAAGCTGTGCAAACATTAAGAGCGAAGAATCACACACTTCATTCCTCCGAACCAGCAGCCTCAGAACTAGGCTAGCAACACTATGAGCATTTAACATTCTCTTCTTTCCTTTTATTCTCAGCCCTTCTGCCCAAATACTTATTGTAAAATTCCAAACTACCTTCCACTCAAGTTCACACCTGAGTTGGAAAACTGCTATCAGTAGTTCTCAAACGGGGGCAATTTTGCCCCTGAGAGTACATTTGGCAATGTTTGGAGACTTTTTTTTTTTTTTGCTGTACGCGGGCCTCTCACTGGTGTGGCCTCTCCCATTGCGGAGCACAGGCTCCGGACGCGCAGGCTCAGCGGCCATGGCTCACGGGCCCAGCCACTCTGCGGCATGTGGGATCTTCCCGGACCGGGGCACAAACCCGTGTCCCCTGCATCGGCAGGCGAACTCTCAACCACTGCGCCACCAGGGAAACCCTGTAGATATTTTTATTGGTACTGGCATCTGGTGGGTAGGACTCGGGAAGCAGCTAAGCATCGTACAACGCACAGGACAGCAGTCCCTGCCCCCAACCAAGGACTGTGCATCCCCAAATGTCAATAGTGCTGAGGTTGAGAATCACTGGTCTAGAGAAACATTTAGCAAATAGCTGTTTTTAGAACACAATTTGTACAAGTTCCACAGAATATCAATAGATTTTGTTCATGTACATGTTTATACACATACATACACATAAACAACTACGTGGCCCAATTAGTTGACAAGAAGGTTAAATAGGTTGTTTGCTTCAGTATTCCTCAGACTCTTGAATATATTAATGGACATTTTAAATCTCTGAAGTGATATTTTTCATGTCTTGTTTCCCAAACTTAATGACCTTGGATACTATTTCTGATGAAACATGTTGAGAAGTTAATGTTTTGCAAGAAAACTTTGAGAAACACTGTTTTGGAGTCTGGGAATAGAATCTTAAGATATAAGGGGAACAATAATATGAGTGTTGTCTCTTTAAAAATTTACTAAATGATAAGCATATAGACCTGTCATCTAATATCAAGCCTGTTAGGTCTATTAATCCAAGGCTAAGAAACAGTTAGTTGTGTGGGGCTTTAACTTGGGGCTTAGTTATTAATAAGAATTTGATTCTGACAAATAAAAAAATATAACTTTAAGAATGTATTAAACATTCAAAACACAATATCTATGTTATACATTTTCATAGAAGATTAAAATAAGAAATACGCAACAAAAAACATAAACCAGACCCATGAATTCAAACCACAGATAGTGATTATTTCAAAAAATATAAATTAAGTAAACTAATTTTATTTAAAATAAAAAAGCATAAGATTATACTAAAAATAATATTCAAGCTATGTAGAATGAGAATCTTACTTAAAATTGAGTATCTTGCATTTACTTGGCATCTCCATTAACACATGTCAAATTTAATCACGCGGCAAAATCACTGACCAGATTTCAATACTTTGAATTCACTCCGACATCAGTGGGAAAACATAAATATATTCAAATTCACTGTAATACTGTAATTGCAGCACTTTGTTATTGGCACTACTTTTTAAAAGCAAGGCATCTTATTTGTGAAATAATACTAGTTCTTAGGCCTTATTTCTACTTGAAAAAATAATCTCAGGCCATTGAATGGCAAGTATATCAGTAAACATGGATTTTTTGGTATCAATTTTAGTTTATTCTGAGAATTTTATGGTATAAATTTTAAAGAAGAAAAGAAAACTCTGGGAAGAATCCAGAGAGCAGACATGAGTTATGATAATACTAAATGGTCTGGAAAATAAGTTATATAAAGAAGGCTAAAAAAGATGGCTGGCTTATAAAAGAGAATCCTGAGGAATGGATTACTGAAAATTCTATTTGAACCAAAAACAGAACATGTAAAAATGTACTTAAATTGTACCGAGAAAAAAAGGTTAAACAGAAGATGAACTGTGATGCTATACACTTGAATCTTTTCTGAGGTTTGTGCTTCTATAGCATTTTGAGGGCAAGAGACTAAACTCCTAAGCATGTTGAATTATATTTAGTGCTACTTGGATAAAAAGAAAATGTTATTTATTTTTATATGCCCTTCTATGATTTTAATAAATGTGTTTTTCTAAATGCATTTTGCAAAAAGTCATTAAATGAAAAATGCATGCAGCAATGGCAGAGTGAACATACAGCAAAAGATTTTACCAGAATGGAGGTGAGAGTTTGTGTGTATAAGGTTAGAGTACCATTTATGAAGGAACTCAGCATTTTAGGCTCTAAAACTTTATGTTTTATATGGGAGAAATACTTATCTTTTTGACAGACTAAAATTAACCAAAATAAGAAGACTGATGCATTAAACTCTACTACCAATATATTGAATTGACAACAGGAAATGTACCTGTCACATTTATAAGACTTTTCATGACCTGAACACACATTCTTTTTCAATAATTATGGTTATGTGCAGAACAAAACTATATTTTTTTGTGAATGTAAAATTAAAATAAAGTGAATTAGTGCAGCAGGCAGGCCAGTTTATACTGTGGTACAGGTTTCCCCCGCTATCCGAAAGTAGAGCGTTCCTTTGAAACCTTTCAAAACTGAAATGGCATAAAACGAAGAAGCAATCACCTTAGGACACATCTTGCTAACGGGTGCACTAAAGAAATCCAGATAAATCACAGATGCTTGCAGACGCAGTTCAGCGCCATGGCACCTTGATGCTGAGATGCTGAGTGTAGTACCCGGGGAAGGAGCTGGGTGGCGCCACTCTCGCTGCTCAGGATGCACGCTCTGCTCCTGCAAAGGCTCGCTGCAGAACAAATGAGGAATGCTATTTTCACTTTTTCTGTAAAAGCAAAAATTCTCTTCGGATTTCTTTAGGTTAGTGAAAACATGTACTAATGTAGGTCTTTTGTAAAAGCGAAGGGGCCTAGAGCAAATTTTAGAAAATCCGGGGATACCTGTCACACATTAAACCCTAAAGCCTCAGTGGCTTAATTTAACTAGGGTTCATTTCTCTCTTGGAGAGGTGGCATGTTATACATCCAGTCTTAAAAACTCAGTTGAAACTGACGCACATCACTTCTGCTCACAAACAATTGGCCAGAATTAGTCAAATTGCTTAGTTGGAAGAGGGCGGAGAGATGTGGAAATGCATACAAGTATTTGGTGAATTGTAATGACCTTGTCCTGGTTAGCTCCCTTGATTATTTAAGGGAGGAGGTTAAGATAGGCTGCTGCAGCCATCCCCATGGCTGTGTGGAATTTGTCCATGATCCAAACAGCTTAAGGAGGAGGACTAATTCTCCTTTTTCTGAAAAGCTCTGGAGTGGACACTATTTACTTTTTACTCTGAAATTCTACTTTTTCTATGATTCAGTATCTGACCGTCTCATTTTTAACTGGCATAGTCCATTTAATAAGTTCATATTTTAAAACAATTTACACTGAAGTGAGCTAGCTCTGTAGCCATTCTGTTTCTTTAAGGTGACTTAACATACCTATGATTTTATTTTGGAACTGGATGGGCGAGTGGGTTTGCAGACATTAAAAAAATCATAAATCCATTAAATATTTTAAACTTTCAATTAATCAATTACTATTTTGTTATTAAAAGTATAGAATTGGGCTTCCCTGGTGGCGCAGTGGTTGAGAATCCGCCTGCTGATTCAGGGGACATGAGTTCGTGCCCCGGTCCGGGAAGATCCCACATGCAGCGGAGCGGCTGGGCCCGTGAGCCATGGCTGCTGAGCCTGCGCGTCCGGAGCCTGTGCTCCACAACGGGAAGGGCCACAACAGTGAGAGGTCTGCGTACCGTACTGCAAAAAAAAAAAAAAAAAAGTACAGAATTTAAGATGAAATATTTATACATGCATTGTCTTTAATAATTGTCATTTTAATTGAAGTGATTAATTCAATGTTAAAAATTAAAAACTGTTAAATCTGAAAGCAAATTAGTTTACCGAAATCATTCTTTCATTGTTTTAAAGCTTATAAATCTACTATTTTCTAAATAACGTGATTTCTGTTTTGTTAAAGAAACACAAACTTTCACAAAATACTGTCATATTGAAAAGATATCAACAGATGATTTCATTAATAAAAAAAGAAAATACACACAGACATTTCATGATGCATAAAAATATTTTGAAAAAAATCTAGAAGATATTTGTAGCTCCAGTTTGAAAGCTGTTTTTGACAGGGCAGAATAAAACTTTCTTCACATTTATTGGACCATGCATTTTCAGCCAAAGAGCAATTATATTTCTTAATATCACTAAGCACATTATAATACTGAAAAGAAATCTTGGTGAACATTGAAATTTAAATTACAGTGAAAAACTCTGAAAAGTCAGCATTATTAAAAACTGCTGAAAGTTCAAAATCTAAATAGGTGACTAAACACCTGGCTTAGGAGAATAGAATAATGGGCTAAATAAGGAAGACACTGAGTGCTAAGAATTTAATTCTTGAAAGAATAGACTCTGAAATTATTCCAAACATTTCTAAAGAAGTGAAAATAAATTGCTGTCTTCTAGGAAGGAAGTGTCATATCCAGGTCTACTTATCTAAGAGTGGATAAGCTCCCATTGGACAAACTGGTTTGTGCCTATTCTGTTTGTCAGTGTTCATGCTCTCTGCTTATTCAACATTTAAAATATTGTACCCAGTATTATCTACTAGTTTATGATTAATTGGAGGAGGTTAATTTGTGCATTTCTTTGTTTTCTCTTACATATATGATTGAACGTTTTCTTGCATATTTGTTCAGCCTTTACCATTGAAAACCTAAGCAATATCACCATTTCTTTTTTTTTAATTGAGGTATTGTTGATGTACAATATTATATGTTTCAGATATACAACACAGTGATTCAAATTTTTAAAGGTAATATTCCATTTATAGTAATTATAAAATATTGGCTATATTCCCTGTATTGTTCTATATATCCTTCTAGCTTATTTATTTTATACGTAGTAGTTCATATCTCTTAATCCCCTATATTTATTTTATACATAGTTGTTTGTATCTCTTAATCCCATACCTCTGTATTACCCTTTCTTTAACTTAATTTTTTTCTCTATTAAAATTTCAATGGCAGTTTTCTTTAAAAATTTTTTTTTTACAATTTTTAAAGGTTACTTTCCATTTACAGTTATTACAAAATATTGGCAATATTCCTCATGTTGTACAATACGTTCTTGAGCCTATTTTTTTGTTCTTTTTATGGCTGAGTAGTATTCCACTGTATATTTCTTAAAGATTATATACATTACAATCAAGGCCTCCTTACTTTCAGGTAACTCATAGCCTCATTAAGACCTATAAGAGTCAGCTCAATAAATACTTGCTAAATGTAGGAATAATCCAGCCTCACAACCCCCATTGTTTTTCTGTTTTACTCCTATTTCCCATGTCTCTGGACAGTTTTATGATGACTTTCCTAGTACTGACTCTGCTTAATATACAACAGTGTGTGTATAAATGAAAGCTTAGAATTCACTTCTTCTTTGCTTCAAACCTGTTTTTTCATTTAAATCATTTCTTAGCATAAAACTTTCACTCAAGTATCCATTACAATGCCTTTCCTTTTTATTTACTTCGTTTTATCAATTTTTTCCCCCCAGGTATGAACCCAATCTTTATCTAGCATACATTTATATCTAAAATGTCATTCACTCACAACAAAAAATTATTAATCATCTATTAGCTTAAAAGCAGGCCTGTGCAAGTCAGTGGGATACAAAATGAACAGAATACAATCCTTGTACTTTGGAGATCACAGAAACTTTGCCAAAGGAGGAAAATAATAGACTGACTGTTACCAAGTGTAAGTACTCCAGGCCTTGTGAAAAAACAAGAGGAACTCGGTCTCTGTTAGCTCTGTCAGGTAATGTCAGACAAGGCCTCTCGGATGAGGTAAAATGTAAATTGAATTTTAAAAGAGGAATAAGAAGTTTCCAGATAGAAAAGAGAGTGGAATTAAGAAAATCATACAGAGCAACCTCCATTTAATTAATTGGGTTAATGCCCCACTGTGAATCATTATGACATGGCCCCAAAGCAGGCTTGGGGTAGGAGACTGCTTTCTGGTGGAGCCCATGGTCCTCTCCTCCTGTTAGTTGGGTTGTATGCTTATCACATGCTGAATTTATTCTTAAAATTGTTAAATTTTTATTATCATTTTATTATTAATATAATATTACAGAAACAGATAAAGCAGAACAAAATAAAAGTCACTTATATAAAACCTTATTTGAATGTTTAGAAAGGATTAAGGTGAGTCTCTGAATACTTTGCTGTCAATTTAGGTATAGATGGGCATTGCCAAAAGATATGGTAGACATTTAAAATAGTATTTACTATAAGAATTTTTTACTCATATTTCTTTTCATTAGATTCTTGCTCTACTTCAAATATCCCCAATACAATTGCAGACAGGTGTGGATGTTACAAATCATGCAGCTCTAGTCCTGGGCCCACAGTAAAGAAATACACTCAACTCCACATCTGCTTTACATTCTGGCTCATTGCTTAAAGTATGATTGCATTTTGTTAATTATTTCTCACCTGTCAGATTTTTTAAATGAACTGACCACTGGAAATTTTGATTTTTTTCAGAAAAGAGGGTTTCTAAAAATCAGAAAAAGGAGCAAAACTATGGCTTAAAAAGTCCTCATTATAGAAAAAAATGAATAATAATGTTTTCCTATCCTGCTTAATAATTAATTTATATAGTCATTAGAATGTAAAAAATGTTAAAGGCTAAGTTTGAAGTAAACATTTATTACCATGAAGAAGAAAAAGGAATACCAAGAAAAGCAAGTTTTATTGTTTTTTTGAGACACACCGACAGCATCTGCAGTGGTTACAAAAATTACACCAAATGAAAGAGTAATAAAAATTTTGCCACAATGCACAAAAGGTTGTTCCCTGTTAGTAGATTGTTAGAAGAGAATTTATTCTTTCACTCCATCAATCTATATGCCAAGCATTGTGCAGTTTACTCAGGCTGTTTGTTCAAGAAGAGTTCCTCTCCTTTGGGAGGTAAGATCTCGTTAGAGGCATAACAAACAGAAAATTACAATTCCTTGCTATAAATAAGTTCTAAGTTACAAATACTACACCTGTGTATTAGTTTTTTATTGCTGCTTTAACAAATTACCACAGACTCTGTGGCTTGAAACAATACAAATTTATTATCTTACCATCCTGAAGTTCAGAAGTTTGAAATGCTTAGAATAAAGAATGCCTCTACCATCGACATCAATCAATCCATTAAATAACAAATATTTATTAAGGACATTCTATTTTCAAGATTCAATATATGACACTATCTCTGTTCTTGTGGAATTTACAACTCTTTAGATGATGAGGCAGACATTAATAAAGTGATCATAAACATGTAACATTACAATTACAATAGAGTAAGATCTGTGAAGATAAATCACATAGTGCCATAGAGTAGGGGAAAAACCTGTCACTGGGGACTAGGGGAGAGGAAATTAAATTGTGATATCAAGAAATAACAGGAAATGAACACATAGAGAAGGGGAAAGTGCATTTAAGACAGAGGAAGGAACGTGTAAAAGGCCCAGTGGTGAAGTCTGAGGTTCAGTTAAGCAATTAAAAGAAGACCACTGTGTGGTAGAACATAGAAACTAATAATAAAGTAAGATCATACTAGGTTCTATTAAAGTTTTTTGTTGAAAATTTGAAGTATTTTGATTAAGGATCTTGAGCTGATTAGACTTGCTTTGTGAACTAATTGCCTTAGTAGTGATGGGCAAAAGTGAATGCAGAGGGACACGTTCATAGAATTGCATGGTGATAGCCCAGATAGGAGATTATAGTAGCTTGTTCTAGTGAGGAGAATGTGGAGGTCAAGAGATGGATTCTAGAGATCTGTAAAAGGTGAGATCACAAGAACTCTGATGGAAATGGAAGATGAGAGGATATGAAGTGTAAACAATGATTTCTAGTATTCTATCTTGAGGAAGTAAATATATGCTAATACTATTCAGAGTTAAGTACCACTTAAAGAGAATCAGGTTTGCTGGGAGAGGATAAGAAGTTACTTTTGAGAAGTGTAGAGAAGAAAATTCAATTTTCTCTGAATTATCAAGCATTTCTGGTTCTTGTGGTGAGATGGTGGTAGTACTCAAGTAATAGGCAATAGGAGATTGGTAAAGACTTAGATTAGAGGATTTGAAAGGCCCGTTTTTTCAGTACCAAGTGGAATTTTACTGGGGATGAGTTGAAGGATGGTGGGGAACATTTCACTTGAGAATCCTGGACTTACACAGCAAGAAACAGAGAGGTACACGGCTTTTTCTACCTTCTGGTCCAGGAGCATAAATTTGGAAGTGTAAAAGGAAGTTATGTTGTTTTTTTGATCTTGTTTTGTTTTGTTTTTTATAAATTTATGTATGTATGTATATATGGCTGTGTTGGGTCTTTGTTGTTGCTCGCGGGCTTTCTCTAGTTGCAGTGAGCAGGGACTACTCTTCGTTGTGGTGCATGGACTTCTCATTGTCGTGGCTTCTCTTGTTGCAGAGCACAGGCTCTAGGCATGCAGCCTTCAGTAGTTGTGGCACGTGGCCTCAGTAGTTGTGGTACACGGGCTGAGTTGCTCTGCGGCATGTGGGATCTTCCCGGACCAGGGCTCAAACCCATGTCCCCTGCATTGGCAGGTGGATTCTTAACCACTGCACCACCAGGGAAGCCCAGATAAATTGCTGAGACAACTGAAAATTAGGAGATTTTGGTCTGAAAGTGGAATACTAGATTTAAATTTGCAGGGTGGAGGATGTTAGGGTAATGTCAAGGTTTAAGTGTTAGCCATGGATGTAAATGAATTGAACCTGTTGTTTCACACCGGCTCTTTTTCCAGTTGTGTGACTTCAGATGAGTGACATAAATTCTTGGCACTTACATTTCCTACCTGTAAAATGGGACAACAACAATAACTGTCTCAGAGGTTTGCTGTGAGTTTTAAATTAATTAATATGCAAAATGTGTAGCAAATACCTAGAACATGGTGAATTCTCTATAAATGTTATTTTTATGATATACAATGCACGGATTTCTTTTTCTCCATATTTATACTACAAAATACCCTGAGTTCAACAAAATGTTTACCCTTGCACTTTGCAGAACAATTCTATTCTGTATTATTCAATACAACAAATTTTAATAAATATTTCTTCTGTAAATCTTTCTCCAAAGGACAAGATAATGGTAACACTGTACTTGCTAACAACATAATAGCAGTTTCTCAATTAGACTAGAATTCTAATGGCAATGAATAACAAAATGGTTGTCTATCTGTTAGAAGAATTTTTTTAGTATATATATATATATATATATATATTTTTTTTTTTTTGCAGTATGCAGGCCTCCCACTGTTGTGGCCTCTCCCGCTGTAGAGCACAGGCTCTGGACGCGCAGGCTCAGCGGCCATGGCTCACGGGCCCAGCCGCTCTGCAGCACGTGGGTTCGTCCCAGACTGGGGCACGAACCCGTGTCCCCTGCATCGGCAGGCAGACTCTCAATCACTGCGCCACCAGGCAAGCGCTAGTATATTTTTATATGTAGCCATTATGGTATCATAATTATGCAGGTTTCTTCTCCTTATTGTTATTATAATTATTACAAGTTAGCTGTCACTTGACTTTTTCAGTACTAAAAAAATTTTTTTTTTTTTTTTTTTTGCGGTACGCGGGCCTCTCACTGTTGTGGCCTCTCCCGTTGCGGAGCACAGGCTCCGGACGTGCAGGCTCAGCGGCCATGGCTCACGGGCCCAGCCGCTCCACAGCATGTGGGATCTTCCCGGACCGGGGCGTGAACCCCTGTCCCCTGCATCGGCAGGCGGACTCTCAACCACTGCGCCACCAGGGAAGCCCTAAAAAAATATTTTTAAAGCAAGATCACAATTAAGATGACATTAGGAGCCTCTCCTATGAACAGAGCTCTCTGTAAATAAAAATAGAAAGAAATAAATACCACTGTGGAACAACTTACCACTTCTAAATGATCTGTTATTTGTGTTATCTCATTTAATCATCATAAGATACCTGTAAGCGAGATATTAAGCTGAGGAAACAAATGGCTAGAGATATAAAGCATTTATCTGCTATCACATGGTTACAGAACAGTGGACACAGCATTCAAATCCAGGTGTCTGTCTGGTTTCGACATTTGATTTAATTCTTACTACATTTGTCTTTATTTCAAACAGAATTTGAGCTATCTATAGCTGAGGTTAGGTGTAATTGAGACAAGAAAATACTGATTTCATTTTAAGAAAGATCTTCCAGTAGCATTGAGGTATCATCAAATGCTCTTCAGGGAAATAAAATGCTCTGTGTTGGAAACACACGGCATACAGATCCACAGACTTTGTAGTAAGTGCAGCAGAAATTAGGGAAGTTGCAAATGATATTTTTAGAAGTGCACTTGTGACAGATCAGATCCCTGAAGACTAGAAAGTGGTTGTCATAACACACTTATCAGAAAGTCATTAAGTGATGACAAGTATAAGAATAGAAAATTGGTTGGCTTAACATAAATTATGGGGGAAACTATATCAGAAAATCAAGTATGGAGAATAAATGCTTACAAAGATATGCCACATTCAAAACGAAAAATAAAATTGCTTCAGTATTGCTTCAATAACTTATTTTTGTTATTTTTGTTATCATTTTAAGACACTACTTTCAGTCACCTGTGGGATATACATTGACATTTATACCTGTACTAGTTTCCCACCTAAAACCATGAACTTGTAGTTTCCAATATAGCAAACATGGTAATGGCTCAAAATAAAGAATATGGATATCAGTAGTGATGTTCAACTTAAATACATTAGTGTGACTTCGTGCTTGGTCTTTTCACAAATATGTTTGGCTATCCAGTTGTATAATAGGGAAGTACTAGATGTATACATTAATTATTGCTGCATATCCAACCACCCCAAACTCAATGGTTTAACACAAAAAATACTTATTCTCATGCCTCTGTGGATTTCTAGAGTTTGATGATATAGACTATGCTTTGCTTCAAGCTGTTGGTCTGATTAGGCTTAACTGACAGCTCTGCTTTAAGCATGTTCATCTGGGGTCCAGGCTGTAGAGGTGGCAGCTACCGAGATATGTTGACTAATTCTAGGTGTCAACTGGACTGGGCTTAGTGTACCCAGATATTTGGTCAATACTATTCTGAGTGTGTCTGTAACAGTGTTTTCAGATGAGATTAACATTTGAATCAATAGACTGGCTAAAGCAGATTGCCTTCCCTAATGTGAGTGGCCTTCACCCAATCAGCTGGAGATCTGACAAGAACAGTAAAGGCACACTTGCAGGTAAGAAGGAACTCCTATCCCTGACCACCGTGAGCCAGGGCATGGGTCTTTTCCTGCATTTGGACTCCAACTGAAATGTAGATTCTTCTTGAGTCTTAAAACTGTTGACTTGCAGATTTCAGGTCTTGGGATTTCTCAGTCTTCATAATCATATGAGCCAATTCTTGTAATATACATTATATATTATATAGTAAGGAATGATAATATGTTATATGTAATGATGTTATATACAATATATATTAAATATAATATTATATTGTCTTTATACATATAAATAATATACATGTATCTTATTGATTCTGTTTCTCTGGAGAGCCCTGAATAATATAACCAAGGAATCTCTTCTGAAGAAAACAAGAAGTTTCTTAAGCCTTAGCTCATTGATACTTTCATCTGTACTCTATTAGCAGAACAATCAGATGTACAAAAGTCATGCCCTAAAGTCAGGGAAGAAGAGAAGGACACTATACTCACTATGTGGCCATGGCAAAGGTGAAGATTTGGGGCCATTCATTCATTATACTTCAGTAGAGCCAAAATTTTAACATGAGGATCCATGAGCATTGATATAATGTCTACTTTTTAGCTTTTTTGCTAATCAAGATAATAAAACTGCTCATCTGTGGAATATATTTCCATTACATAAAGTATAAGGATCAGACATACAATTTAGAAAATTGTGTTATAAATACCATCTCTCTCCAGTATTTAGAAGGTACTCTAGAAAGTAAACTGACAAAAATATAACTATAACATTAAGAGGTATTAGCTGCTTTAGAGGATTAAAATATCTTGCATTTGGTTTTACTAGATATGGTCATTAAACCTGGAAATTTTAATTTTGCATTCACTGTCACTCACTCCTAAAACCTCAAAATATACATGACAGAAATGCTCCAACTGAAAGGTACAGACAGTTAGAAAGAGAGAGGGAAAAAGGAGGAGAGAGAGAAAGAAAGAGAGAGAGGTATTGAGAAAGTAGGCAATTTTTCAAAAATTATAGTTTATATTCTCAAAAAGAGCAAATATTGCATACAGAAGCAAGGAGTGTGATATCACAAAAAATCACAGTAAATAAATAATAAATAAATAAAAGCATTTAGAGAACAAGAAAGATCTTAGGATTTACTATATCATGGCAGAAATATAAAATTTAATAGACTGAGAAAATAATTTGAACACTTTCTGTAAAGTAGAGCAACAACAAAAAGAGATGGAAAGTAAGATGTTAGAAAAATTAAAGCATTGACCCAGGATGTCTGATATCCAATATTAATCTACTAAGATTTCCAGAAGGCAGGAGCATTAAAAAACAGAAGTCATCATTCAATAAATAATATAAGAATTCTGCCGCTACTCTCCCCGAATCCTCAGAACCGAAAAAAAAAGGAATTTTATCAAACTTTTAAGGTAAGAACATGGCCATGCTATTTAAAATGTTCCACAATGCAAAATAGAAAGGGAAATTTAAAAATAAAATTTTTAATGAAAAAAACCCACACTATACCTAATAATGATTTTTGTTTTTAAAAAAGGAAAACATTGATTTGCAATAGGCACAAGTATCATGAGTCAGTTGGGCTGAAGTGTGTGTGTAGGAATAAAACATTGAAAGGCTCTGAGGTGAAGGAAGCATGTATTATTGTGTACTTAAAAAAATGACAGTGTTAATGTAGCAAAGACAGGAAGGTTGGATAACTGATGTGAGAAAAGCCTGGAGAAATAGACAGAGAGTAGAAAGTGTAAAATATTCTGGGCTTGTTGAGAAAGTTGTCATTAACTACAATAGGATGGCATGAGAATGTTTTAAAGAGTGGAAAGGACTGATCAGATGTGTTTAATTATGAAGTATGTTCAATTATAATAATTTAACCAATTTTGCAATCTTGAAGAATCCTCTTGGTGTCTAATCATGAGTCACAGAGAAAATGCATACTTGCTCATGATAGTGAATCTGATAATGGACAATGAGAGTTAAGTTACATATAAACAGAACCGGTGATAACCTATATTATATAATTTCATAGACAAATAGAAACTACTTACCTAAAGTATTACATTACTTCATTTATTTACTGATACCTATAATGTATTCAACATGGCACACATATGAAAATATCATCTTATTCTTCCAGTCTCCCCACCCCAATACCCCAATATGGCTTTAGAAGAGGCAATACTTGTTTTCAATTTATACTAAAGAGAAAAAGACTATAAAAAGCCTTTAGATTGTTTTATCAAGGTCGACCAGGGATTGAACTCATGCCCCCTACAGTGGACACACAGAGTCTTAACCACTGGGCTGCCAGGGAAGTCCCTCAAGGTCCTTTTTTTGAGTCAGTTTTTCAAACCTTTCTTTTAAAGGTCTGGTTCTTGCTTACATTTCCAGGCTTATCTTTTGCCTTTTTATCTTTATACATCATGGTCTCTTGCTACAGCAAATTTTTTGCTTTCATAGGAATTTGCATGTCAATTACTCTTTATATATTGTGAGTTGTTTGGGGTCAGAGATAATAACTTTTTATGCTATGGTTATTTATGAGATATATGTCCAACATATTTCTTTGTCAGATACTATGCTGCAGACCAGGGACAAAAAGATGCTATATGGTTTTGTCTTGGTTCTAGTAGTACTCTTCTATAGCAAGTGCTAAATATATATTTCTTGACTGTGTTATTAAGCACCAAATAAACACTTTTTGAATGAATTTTAATCTCAATTTGCTTTTTATCATTTAAAGCTTAAATAGATAGAGCTGTATTCACAGAGAAAACTTTATTTGATAGCTCTTTCTTATCAGGAAATAACTCTATATTAGGCAGAATTCTGTCCCTATGACATTTGTCCCTAGTGTTACATCAAAGAATACATTACATTACATGGCAAAAAAGACACTGGAGCTGTAATTAAGGTTACTAATCAGTTGAGTTTAAGATAGAAAGATTATTTGGGATTATCCAGGTAGGCACAATGCAATCACATGAGCCCTTAAAAGCAGAAAAGCAAGTCGGAGAGATGTGGATAAAGGGTAAATCAGAGAGATTTGAAACATGAGAAAGACTCTGCCTCCTACTGTTGGCTTGAAGATGGAGGGAATCACATGGTAAACATGAGAAGGAAATAAATTCTGCCAATAATTACTAATCTTGAAAAAAGACCCCAAGCCCTAGCTTGAATTGCAGCCCTGCTGACACTTTTCTCTTGGCCTTGTAACACACTGAACTGAGATTTCACCTATGTCATGCCAGACTTTTGACCTACCAAAACTGTGAGATGATAAATGAGTGTAGTTACAAGCTGCTATGTTTGCAATTGGTTAGGTAGCAATAGAAATCTAATTTACTATCTAAATCGATGTTCATTGCTATTGTGTTTTTAGTTCCCATGACAACACTTCAATGTTAAGAGATTTAATCACATAGAAAAACCACACATGTAATTAAATTTAATTGTGTGTTTAATTTAATGAATTAAGAATATGACACCATGTACGGGCAGTATACAGATTTGCATCTGTTTCCAAAGAGATTTTGTGTTATATTAGAAAAAGCACTGGAAGAACAACCAAAATAGCTGACATCAAGTGCAATACTGGCCACTTGAGCCTACGAAAATCTCATTTTCTCTGTAAGTAATATTTCTCATATTTAAAGTGGGGGTCATGTCAGCTCTCTCCCCTCTCATGGGGTTGTGAAATTCTAATGAAATAAGATGTATAAATACACTTTGTAAAACATAAAACATAATGCAAATGTGACTTATGATTATTATTAGACTGCTAAGTGAAATATTCATGTTTATGTTTTCTTAGTTAATGAAGATTAGTTTCCATAATTGCATAGTAATTAGGCTTATAATCAATGTAGCCTTCTCAAAAAAGTAAATGGATCAATGAATGGATAGATGGATAGATAGTCAAAGGTATATGCACTTAGATTTTTTTAGAAAAAATATTGTGCTGTAAGGAAGCTTTAAAATGTGTTTAGAAAACCCCTCTTTCTGTATAAATTATTTTAGAGGGTTAATATCATTGGAAATGTCTCATCTCACTAAATGTCACGATATAATTTATATACTTTTTTAAAGCAAAGTTGCTCAAGCAGCAAATTCAAAGGACAAGAATCTTTATATTATATATGTGGCATTATTAATTTTGCAGCATCTCCAGGAGATGCTAAAAATAGTATGTCATTAAATCATAGATGTATATAGAGTTTTCTAAGGTCTAGCTACTCACAAGTCTAAGCTCACAAAGAAAATATAAAGGCATTAAAAACTCATTAATATAAATAATAGAGTGAGCAAAACAGATATTGCCTTAGGCAGGACATTTATTGGTCAATAACTCTTTATTAGTTGTGTAAATTATCATCTCTTTATTTTAGCCCTTCATTTCTTATCCTTTGATCTGGTAATTCCTTTTTATACCCTGGACCCTTGTGTTATTTTCTGGCAAGGAAACTGACCTAGAAAAGATTCAACATAATTAATCTACACTTAAAAGTTTTCACTATATATTTATTAATACTGAATTTTTAAATTAAAGATTTTTTTTCTTTCTCAATGATTTTCAAACTATGACTATAATGTGCTTTTCTTTATATTTCAGCTGACTGGATTTATTGAACTTCTTTTATCCTTAGGTTCATAGTTTTCATCAAACTAGGATATTCCTTGGCCATAATTTCTTAAAATATTTTTTCTTCCACCTTCAGGCCTTATTCCCTTTGTGCTTCATTCTATTACTGTCTTCAAGCACACTGATCTTTTCTTCTGTGGCATCTAATCTGCTGTTAACATGAACCAGTGTACTATTTATTTCAAATATTGTTTTGTACCTCTAAAAGATTTATGGACTTATTTTTTAGAAGCTTTCGTCTTTTTTGCTATCTTCTAATTCCCTCCTCATCGTGTTCATAGTTTTTTTATATTCTGAGCATTTGGGACATATATATTAGGTATTGTAATACATTGTCCACTAATTCCTTCATCTCTGTCATTTCTGCATCTTTTTCTTTTGATTCATTTTTCTGCTGATTAGCAACCATATTTTCTTCCTGCCTATTTGCATACCTAGTATTGTTGTATTAGATCTTAGAAATTATGATTTTTACATTGTGGGGTGATGGATTTTGTTTTATTTCTTTAACAAGTTTTGGATTTTTCTCTGGCATGTAGGTAAGCTACTTTTTTGATCCTTTTGGGACAGCCATTAAGCCTTGTGAGGGTGAGTTCAGAGAAGTCTTTACAGCAGATTTGGCCCAACTTCTAAAGTGATACCCATGTGTGAACTAGCTCTTATTCCCCGTAAAGTAAAATGCATTTCTGCTTTTGTATTTTTGAGCTCTAGGATTTGTTTAGATTGGTATTACCCCAGCCACCTCATGGAATATCACCCTATTCATGTTCAGACCAGTAATAAGGTAAATATGCAAGAAAACCTCCTCTCTGTAGTCCTCTGAAGCTCTCTCTCTGTGCTGTCAACTCCTCTTCCATATTCTTTCAGACACATTGAGCCTCCTCTACCTCCTTCCACCCCAACTTCTGGCCCTTCAGCTGGTTGAGATTACTTGGCTTTGTTTGGTTTCTCTTTCCCTGCACCACAGCCTGGAAACTGACTTCAGAAAGTAATCCATGTCAAGCATAAGGCTGGTTTATTTGTTTTCTTTCTCTCAAGGATCACAGTCCTGTTCTGGCTGTTTTCTAATGTCTGAAACCTGTAGATATATATATGTTTTTATAGTTGCTTAAAGCAGCAGAGCCATTCTTAGAGCAGTGCTTTATGGGCAGAAGTGGAAATACGTTTGAAGTCATTAAAATTTTTTTTTCTATTTCTTTCACTGAAAAGGCCCAGAAATAATGATACATCATGAACACAAGGATACCCAGCATCCAGATCCTTGTTTTAAAATACTATTAATCACTGAGATGAAACAAAACCCCTTATGGCTGACTTCCAGTTTCCCACTGACTAATTACAGATATGGGACAGGGAAACTAAGAGATAAGGCTGCAAATTCTTGTTACACTCGCAAGTAAAAAATGCTAAAAAAAATGATGACAGTATGTCAAAAATTTAAAGGTGTCTGAACAGCTCATATATCAAACATTTCAAGAGTGCCAGTGAAAAACAGATGGGCTAATGTTTTAGGAGTAAAGGTCTTTCTCAAAATATAGAGTGACATTGACATTGTAGGAAAAAATGAATAAATATAGATTCACTCTAACAAAGCCTAAAATAAAAGCCTTCACAAGATAAAGAGATTCACTAATAATTTAACTGCCAGGTAGAAAAAAATTTAACATTCTTCTGATGAGGATAACAAAATTAAGGTTTTCTGCAATATATCATCTATAATGTTTTATATATAGTTAAAATTTTAGACATGTGAAGAGGCAGGAAAATTGAATCCATAATAAAAGGAGAAAGCAAGTGAATAGAAAAAGATACTCAGATGGCACATTTGTTGGAATTAGCAGCCAAAGACTTCAAATTTACTATTAGAAATATGTTAAATAATTTACAGTAAAAGATGAATAGAGTGGCAAAGATATAAGGAATTTTAGGACAGATTGAAATCTCTTTAAAAAGTACCAAAAAGAAATCTGAGAACTAAAAAGATACAATATTTGAAATAAAATTATTAGATGGGAATAATAATAATACAGAGAAAAGAATCATGGTACTTGAAGACCAGTAAATAGAAACTATTCAATCTAATCTGAAGCACAGATAGAAAAAATATATATATTAAAAAATAAACAGAGCCACAAAGACAAGGGGATGATAAAAACAGTCTAAAATACATGTAATTGTTGTCCCAGGAGGAGGAGCAAAAATGGGAAAGAAAAAATATTAACAGTGACTAAAAATTAGTAGATTTTAAAAACATCAATCTATAGAGCCAAGAAGAAAGGAAATTCCAAGCTGGACAAATACAGTAAAAACCACACCAGGTCTCAGTATGGTCAAACTGCTAAAAATGAGATATAAAGAGAACATCTTGAGAGCAACCAGTTAAAAAAAAGAGAGAGAGAAAAAGAAAAAAGGGAGAGAGAGAGAGAGAGAGAGAGAGCAAGCAATGCATGAAGTAGAGAACAATAAACAGGACAGCTAATTTCTCAGAAGAAGTAATGGAGGGCAAAAGGCAAAGAAATGACATCTTTAAAGTGCTTAAGAAAACAAATTGCCCTCCCATTATGAAACTTGCTCAAGCCTCTTAGATAGATTCATCCACCAGAGGGCAGACAGCAGAAGAAAGAAGAATTACAATCCTGCGGCCTGTGGAACAAAAACCACATTCACAGAAAGACACACAAGATGAAAAGGCAAAGGGCTATGTACCAGATGAAGGACCAAGATAAAACCCCAGAATAACAACTAAATGAAGTGGAGATAGGCAACTTTCCAGAAAAAGAATTCAGAAAAATGATAGTGAAGACTATCCAGGACCTCAGAAAAAGAATGGAGGCAAAGATTGAGAAGATGCAAGAAATGTTCAACAAAGACCTAGAAGAATTAAAGAACAAACAAACAGAGATGAACAACACAATAACTGAAATGAAAAATACACTAGAAGGAATCAATAGCAGAATAACTGAGGCAGAAGAACGGATAAGTGACCTGGAAGACAAAATGGTGGAATTTACTTCTGTGGAACAGAATAAAGAAAAAAGAATGAAACTAAATGAAGACAGCCTAAGAGACCTCTGGGACAACATTTAACGCAACAACATTCACATTATACAGGTCCCAGAAGGCAAAGAGAGAGAGAAGGACCTGAGAAAATATTAGGAGAGATTACAGTCGAAAACTTCCCTAACATGGGAAAGGAAATAGCCACCTAAGTCCGGGAAGCACAGAGAGTCTCATACAGGATAATCCCAAGGAGAAACATGCTGAGACACATAGTAATCAAATTGGCAAAAATTAAAGACAAAGAAAAATTATTGAAAGCAGTGAGGGAAAAATGACAAATAACATACAAGGGAACTCCCATAAGGTTAACAGCTAATTTCTCAGCAGAAACTCTACAAGCCAGAAGGGAGAGGCAAGATATAATTAAAGTGATAAAAGGGAAAAACCTACAACCAAGATTACTCTACCCAGCAAGGATCTCATTCAGATTTGATGGAGAAATCAAAAGCTTTACAGACAAGCAAAATCTAAGAGAATTCAGAACCACCAAACCAGTTCAACAAATGCTAAAGGAACTTCTCTAAGTGGGAAACAAAGGAGAAGAAAAAGACCTACAAAAACAAACCCAAGACAATTAAGAAAATGGTAATAGGAACGTACATAAAAACAATTACCTTAAAGGTGAATGGATTAAATGCTCCAACCAAAAGACACAGGCTCGCTGAATGGATACAAAAACAAGATCCATATATAGGCTGTCTACTAGAGACACACTTCAGTCCTAGGGACACATACAGACTGAAAGTGAGGGGATGGAAAAAGATATTCCATGCAAATGGAAATCAAAAGAGAGCTGGAGTAGCAATACTCATATCAGATAAAATAGACTTGAAAATAAAAAGTGTTACAAGAGACAAGGAAGGACACTACATAATGATTAAGGGATCAATCCAAGAAGAAGATATAACAATTAAAAATATATATGCACCCAACATAGGAGCACCTCAATACATAAGGCAACTGCTAACAGCTCTAAAAGAGGAAATCGACAGTAACACAATAATAGTGAGGGATTTTAACACCTCACTTACACCAATGGACAGATCATCCAAATGAAAATAAATAAGGAAACAGAAGCTTTAAAAGACACAAAAGATCAGATAGATTTAACTGATATTTATAGGACATTCCATCCCCAAACAGTAGAATACACTTTCTTTGCAAGTGCACATGGAACATTCTGCAGGATAGATCACATCTTGGGTCACAAATCAAGCCTCAGTAAATTTAAGAAAATTGAAAACATATAAAGCATCTTTACTAACCACAACGCTATGAGATTAGAAATCAATTACATGCCAAAAAAGTAAAAAAAAAAAAAAAGCTAAAAGGGCTTCCCTGGTGGCGCAGTGGTTGAGAGTCCGCCTGCCGATCCAGGGGACATGGGTTTGTGTCCCGGTCTGGGAAGATCCCACATGCCAAGGAGCAGCTAGGCCCATGAGCCATGGCCGCTGAGCCTGCGCGCCCGGAGCCTGTGCTCCAAAACGGGAGAGGCCACAACAGTGAGAGGCCCACATACTGAAAAAAAACGTAAAAAACACAAATACATGGAGGCTAAAAAATACATTACTAAATAACCAAGACATCCCTGAAGAAATCAAAGAGGAAATCAAAAAAATATCTAGAGACAAATGACAGTGAAAACACAATGATCCAAAACCTATGGGATGCAGCAAAAGCAGTTCTAAGAGGGAAGTTTAGAGCTATACAAGCCTACCTCAAGAAACAAGAAAAATCTCAAATAAGCAATCTAACCTTACACCTAAATTAACTATATAAAGAAGAAAAAACAAAATCCAAAGATAGCAGAAGGAAAGAAATCATAAAGATCAGAGCAGGAATAAAGGAAATAGAAACAAAAAAAACAATAGCAAAGATCAATAAAACTAAAAGCTGGTTCTTAGAGAAGATAAATAAAATTGATATACCATTAGACAAACTCATCGAGAAAATGAGGGAGAGGACTCAAATCCATAAAATTAGAAATGAAAAAGAAGTTACAACAGAGACTGCAGAAATACAAAGCATCCTAAGAGACTACTACAAGAAAGTCTATGCCAAAAAAATGGACAACCTGGAAGAAATGGACAAATTCTTAGAAAGGTAAACCTTCCAAGACTGAACCAGGAAGAAATAGAAAATATGAACAGACCAATAACAAATAATGAAATTGAAACTGTGATTAAAGGTCTTCCAACAAACAAAAGTCCAGGACCAGATGGCTTCACAGCTGAATTCTACCAAACATTTAAAGAAGAGCTAACACCCATCCTTCTCAAACTCTACTAATAAATTGCAGAGGAAGGAACACTCCCAAATGCATTCTATGAGGCCACCATCATCCTGATACCAAAACAAGACAAAGATACTACAAAAAAAGAAAATTACAGACCAATGTCACTGATGAATATAGATGCAAAAATCCTCAGCAAAATACTAGCAAACAGAATCCAACAACACATTTAAAGAATCATACACCATGATAAAGTGGGATTTATCCCAGGGATGCAAGGATTCTTCAATATACCCAAATCTATCAATGTGATACACCATATTAACAAACTGATGGATAAAAACCATATGATCAACTCAATAAATGCAGGAAAAGCTTTTGACAATATTCAACATCCATTTATGATAAAAACTCTCCAGAAAGTTGACATAGAGGGAAACTACCCAAACATAATAAAGGCCATATATGACAAACTTATAGCAAACATCATTCTCAATAGTGAAAAACTGAAAGCATTTCCTCTAAGATCAGGAAGAAGACAAGGACATCCACTCTCACCACTATTATTCAACATAGTTTTGGAAGTCCTACTTGTGGCAATCAGAGAAGAAAAAGAAAGAAAAGGAATACAAATTGGAAAGGAAGAAGTAAATCTGTCACTGTTTGCAGATGACATGATACTATACATAGAGAATCCTAAAGATGCCACCAGAAAACTACTAGAGCTAATCAATAAATTTGGTAAAGTTGCAGGATACAAAATTAATGCACAGAAATCTCTTGCATTCCTATACACTAATGATGAAAAATCTGAAAGAGAAATGAAGGAAACACTCCCATTTACCATTGCAATGAAAAGAATAAAATACCTAGGAAAATATCTACCTAGGGAGACAAAAGACCTGTATGCAGAAAACTATAAGACACTGATGAAAGAAATTAAAGATGATATCAACAGATGGAGAGATATACCATGTTCTTGGATTGGAAGAGTCAATATTGTAAAAATGACTATACTACCCAAAGCAATCTACAGATTTAATGCAATCCCTATCAAATTACCAATGGCATTTTTACAGAAGAAGAACAAAAATTCTTAAAATTTGTATGGAGACACAAAAGACCCTGAATAGCCAAAGTAGTCTTGAGGGAAAAAATGGAGCTGGAGGAATCAGACTTCCTGACTTCAGACTATACTACAAAGCTACAGTAATCAAGACAATATGGTACTGGCAAAAAAACAGAAACATAGATCAATGGAAAAAGATAGAAAGCCCAGAGATAAACCCACATGCCTATGGTCAACTAATCTATGACAAAAGGGGCAAGGATATACAATGGAGAAAAGACAACCTCTTCAATAAGTGGTGCTGGGAAAACTGGACAGCTACATGTAAAAGCATGAAATTAGAACACTCCCTAACACCATACACAAATATAAATTCAAAATGGATTAGAGACCTCAATGTAAGACTAGACACTATAAAACTCTTAGAGGAAAACATAGGAAGAACACTCTTTGACATAAATCACAGTAAGATCTTTTTTGATCCACCTCCTAGAGTAATGGAAATTAAAACAAAACATAAGAAATGGGACCTAATGAAACTTAAAAGCTTTTGCACAGCAAAGGAAACCATAAACAAGACAAGAAGACAACCCTCAGAATGGGAGAAAATATTTGCAAACAAATCAGCAGACCAAGGATTAATCTCCAAAATATATAAACAGCTCATGCAGCTCAATAATAAAAAAACAAACAACCTAATCCAAAAATAGGCAGAAGACCTAAATAGACATTTCTCCAAAGAAGACATACAGATGGCCATGAAGCACATGAAAAGCTGCTCAACATCACTAATTATTAGAGAAATGCAAATCAAAAGTACAATGAGGTATCACCTCACACCAGTTAGAATGGGCATCATCAGAAAATCTACAAACAACAGATGCTGGAGAGGGTGTGGAGAGAAGGGAACCCTTTTGCACTGTTGGTGGGAATGTAAATTGATACAGCCATTATGGAGAACAGTATGGAAGTTCCTTAAAAAACTATAAATGAAATTACCATATGACCCAGCAATCCCACTACTGGACATATACCCAGAGAAAACTATAATTCAAAAAGACACAGGCACCCCAATGTTCATTCCAGTACTATTTACTATTGTAAATAGCCATTTACAATGGAAGCAACCTAAATGCCTATTGACAGACGAATGGATAGAGAAGATGTGGTACATATATACGGAATATTACTCAGCCATAAAAAGGAATGAAATTGGGTCATTTGTAGAGACGTGGTTGGATCTTGAGACTGTTATACAGAGTGAAGTAAGTCAGAAAGAGAAAAACAAATATTGTATATTAACGTATATATGTGGAACCTAGAAAAATGGTACAGATGAACTGGTTTGCAGGGCAGAAATTGAGACACAGATGTAGAGAACAAACGTATGGACACCAAGGGGGGAAAGCAGCAGGCGGGTAGTGGGGTGGTGTGATGAATTGGGCAATTGGGATTCACTTGTATACACTGATGTGTATAAAGTTGATGACTTTAAGAAACTGTGTATAAAAAAATAATTTAAAAGAGGGAAAAATTTTAAAAATAATTAAAAAAAGAAAACAAAGTACATTTACCCTTATTTTTAGGAAATGCAAATTAAACTAATATTAGTGGATAGAGGGTCATCATGTCTGCAACTGACTCTCAAATGGTTCCAAAAAAAAGAAACAGGTACATATAGCATATAAAGCATATATGGCAAAATGTTAACCTTTGGGGAATCTGGGTGAAGGATATATAAAAATTCTTTGTACTATCTTTGAAAGCTTTCTGTACACAGTACAAAGTTAGAAATAAGGAAAAAAACCTGTACATTTACCTAGAATTTTATATACAGTGAAGGTATTCTTCCAAAAGGAAGCCAAAATAAACTTTCAGAAAAACAAAACCAAAGAGAATCTAGGACTAACAGAGCAGAGTTGCAAGGGTCACCACAGGAAGTGAATCCAGCTGAAGAAAATGAGACTGGAAATAATTCTTGCCTTATATGAAGTGGTATGATATTAATTCAAGGTAGGCAAAAAGTTAAGGAAGCATATTGTAATCCCTAAAATAACCACTATAAAACTAATTGAACCAGTGAATAATAAAATTCTATGTAGGAGATCAAATAGAATACTAAAAACAGTCAATTATTTTAACAGAAAGTAAGGGAGGGGATGGAAACGAGGGACTTGAGGGCTCCTGGCCCAGTGTTCTGCCTCCTTGGTGTGGACTGGACCCTGCTGCCCCCTCAGCAGAAAATTACTAAGGAAACAAATGGCATTCTACAAAAATTGAGGCAGAAGATCAAAATCTGAGTCGTAGGCAGGTTGAATTTCGATAAAGTGCAGGTGAAGCTGGGAAATGATATGGTTAAAAAAATATGATTATGTGTTTCCAGGAAATGGCTTCGTAGCATACAAAGATGGGCAACTCTTATATAAACAGAATATTCAAGGTCACCTTGGTAAGGCCCTAATCCAAGATTTAATCAATGACTGTCTGAGCTACATTGTAGAAACCAAACTCCTGAAGAAGAAGGGGTGCTTTCATTGAAATTCTAAATGGGATGTGAATTCATCCTCTATTGAAAGAAGCTGCAGCCCCAAAGAACACATGGAGTTCTATATGCATTATAAAGAAATAAAATATAAGACAAAAATGTGTAGTAAATCTGTGGAAAGCATTTGCAAATAAGGGCCTCACCTTTTCTGTAGGAGGCCAAATCAGCTTTGAGGTCTTTCGGGATGGATAGAGAAAGAGGTATTGCCTGGGACATGTGGAAAATCATGGTTATAAGACCATTTCTTTCTTTGGAGACAAAACTGTGGCAGGTGGGAACGACCATGAGCTCTTCACAGACTTGGGAACTGCAGGCCACACAAGTCTGTGCCTGAGGACACAGGAAAGATCTGTGAAGAGCTCTTGTACTAATGGTCATTTTCCCTGTGGGAAGAAGAGGGAGCTAATGAGCCTGACAGGGTCATTCGGTGGCCAAACCCAAGGTCTCCCCTTCATATGCCCACATGACCCAGCCCAGGCCAGGCTCTCCACAGGGTTCAGTCAACTCATAGGTTCCTGACAGTGATATCCTCATGCAGCAGAGAAATCTCCCTCTATCCCCAAACACGTGAGGCCTTCCACCGCCAATGCCAGAAGAGAGAAGAAAAGACTTGTCAAGAATGGAGCAAAGGAATAACCCCACCAATAGACTTTATCCCCCAACTCCATATTTGCAATCACAGTATGCCTGGGCTTTGGGGAAGCTTCCTATCATTCTAGAAAGAACAAATGTGCCGGGACCCTCCCTCTTCATGGGTCCTGTGATAAATGTCACAGATATTTATGTTTGGACCCCCTGCATCAATAACAGAAAGGGGGATTTGTGATGAGAAAGAAAGGACAGGACAATTACAATGATTCAACCCTGGGACAAAAGTCTAAAAAACACTTTCTGAAATGAAGCTCCCTCCTGAGTGTCAGTTTGATGGGGCTTTGAAACTGAGAAGAATGTGATCACTGTGGTGGTATTCAGTTAAGTGACTCTGTACAATCTTTCTTTTCCAATCCCACTTCCTATTTGTGAGGTGCAGACCTCAGTACGGGCTGCCGACAGATGACTGGCCAAGTGACCACTGACCCCAAGTAGTTTGCACTCAGCTCTCCCAGAAGGCAGCTCAGCTCTGTATCCACTACACCTTGAATACCCTGGCTGGTTCTTGGCAGCCATGGAGATAGGAGGAAATAGAAGCCAACAACCCCTGGTTAGAGAACTGGCACCAGCAGAACTGTCCTTCCCTTGGATGTAGGTTCTGATCCCAGGTCTGGAGAAACTAACTTTGGATGTTAAATTTTACTAAAATTATCTTCTTATTGGACCTGGCTGGCTTCCCAAAGACATTATTTGCCTCTAGTTTCTCAGGTAAGAGCTTAGATTATTCATAGGAATAGGAGCTGCACTTTATCTCTCTGCAGACTTTTTAATAAAAGTTGTCCACTCAGGCCCTCACCTAGACTTTGACTTAAGGGGTGAGAGCAGCTGTGGTTGGGACCCTCTCTCCTCCCTTCCACATTCTGCAAGTTCTTTGTGAAACTGGAGGCAGCTCAAGGCCCTAGTTCAGAACACAGCTGAAGAGAGCTCCCAAGGTAATTGTTCACACGTCACTTTTCAGTATTTGGCAATGTTGAGACCCCCAAACCCTGCACAGATAGTTGCTGGGACCAGCTTCAGTCTACAGCGTGGCCTCTGCTGGGGGTCACCTACCTGAATCCTGGGCCAGGGGGAGCCCTGTGCTCTGCATCCCCTGCCTCCCAGCCCCCAAACAGTTGCTTGCATCAGATAAACCTGGTTCCCTCCAAACCTGCTGGCTGCTCAGTCTTCTCTTAGCTCAGGATTGGGTTGGGAGAACAAAAGAAGAAATGCTGGCCTATGAAGTCTGCCTGGCTCAACCACTCTGTTTACTACACACAGGACTGTCGTTTCTCAGTGATTCCCAGGCATGACCGTCCAGTGGTATCTTTCCTTGTAGAATTTTGCAAATGATACTGCAATGGCCTTTCAAAGTGAAAAGTAGCAAATTAAAGTGATTTTGTTGTTTCCTAAAAAACAAGGCAAAACAAAATAAAAAGGCAGTGAAGGCTAAACAAAGGACAAAGAACAGATGATAAAAAATAGGACAGGGCTTCCCTGGTGGCGCAGTGGTTGAGAGTCCGCCTGCCGATACAGGGGACACGGGTTTGTGCCCCGGTCCAGGAAGATCCCACATGCCGCGGAGCGGCTAGGCCGGTTGCCATGGCCGCTGGGCCTGCACATCTGGAGCCTGTGCTCCGCAATGGGAGAGGCCACAACAGTGAGAGGCCCACGTACCGCCAAAAAAAAAAAAAAAAAGGACAAATAGCAAGAAGGTACAATTAAACCCCCAAATATCAATAATTATACTAAATATAAGTGGACATAATGCTCCTATTAAGAGTCAGAGATTGTTAAACTGGGTAAATAAACAAAACTCTGTCTATATGCAGTATACGAGAGATGAATTTTAAACACAGGGAAGTTGAAAGTAAAAACATTGGAAAAGTTATACTATGTAAACACAGCAAACTAGAACTGACATGACTATACTTAGATAAAGTAGACTTCAGGACATGGGGTGTTTCCAGGTATAATGAATATTCATAATGGTAAGAGTCAATTTAACAAGAGGGTCTAAAAATATTAAATTGTATGTACCTAATAACAGAGCTCAAGAAAACATAAATAATAACTGTCAGAATTAAAGAGAGAACTAGAGAAATCCATCATTATTGTTGAGCATACTGTAGGATTTTATTTACATACATTTCTAGAACACAAAATACTAATTTAATCTGAGGCAAATCTCATTAATGGTTGATCTTGGTGAGGGTTTGATTGTAAAAGACAAATTATATTTTCTCAGGGTGTTGAAGATACTTTCTTTCTTGATCGAGATGGTGGTTTCACAGCAGTACACATTTGTCAAACTCTTCAGGCCATACACCTGTGCTTTTTATTGTATGTAGATTCTTTCTCAACAAAACCTCAAATCAATGCCCAGTATTTTCCATAATGCCCTTTTGTCACTTACATTTAATATTGGATTTTCTACACATTTAAATGTGTTATTTCTCCTATTGGAATTACAGAGTCCTGCCTGAGTTGTTTATTTACCTTTGCAATTTTGCAGCACTTTTCCCAATTTGGATAATCAATAAATACCAATTGAGCAAATAAAAATGAACTATAAATATTGAATCCAGCATTTTAAATTGGATTAAGTTTATTTTATATTGTAGAGCAGGGATTAGCGAATGCTGCCCCATAGGCTAAATTTGGTGCATTGCTTGTTTATGCATGGCCCTCAACCTAGGAATGGTGTTTACATTGTAAATGAAAAAAAAAAAAAAAAAAAAAATCAGGGCTTCCCTGGTGGCGCAGTGGTTGAGAATCTGCCTGCCAATGCAAGGGACAGGGGTTCGAGCCCTGGTCTGGGAGGATCCCACATGCCACGGAGCAACTAGGCCCGTGA
The DNA here is from genome assembly GCF_005190385.1 of Monodon monoceros. Classification (NCBI taxonomy): domain Eukaryota; kingdom Metazoa; phylum Chordata; class Mammalia; order Artiodactyla; family Monodontidae; genus Monodon; species Monodon monoceros. Next base: position 99,437,543 of record NW_021703767.1, on the reverse strand, counting down.
GCCACAACTACTGACCCTGTGTGTCTGGAGCTTGTGCTCCACAATAAGAGAGGCTGCGACAGTGAGAGGCCTGTGCATCGCGATGAAGAGTGGCGCCCGCTCACCGCAACTAGAGAAAGCCCATGCACAGAAACGAAGACCCAGCACAGCCAAAAATAAATAAATAAATAAATAAATAAATAAAATTAAAAAAAACATCAGAAGAAGAAAATATTATGTGATAAATGAAAAATGATATGAAATTCAGACTTCACAAAACATAAATGGAGTTTTATTGTAACATAGGAAAGTAAAAAGATGAGAAAAGACATACCAGGCAAACACTGAGTGTGATGAAAAGCTGATATGGTTTTACTAGTATCAGATAAAGGAGGCTTTGGGGGCACAGGGGATTACCAAATATAACTGAGGAGAATTCACAAAGGTAAAAGGTGAAATAGAGATTTTTGCTGGGCTGACATAGAGCCCAGGAATCTGAATTGTACCAAGCCCTCTATAACAAAACCTGCTCTAGAGTAACTAGAATAACAAAATAATCCTTAGTCATGAGCCATATAAATAATCAGCTATTTCACAAGATATAAAGTAACAGATGGGGGTCACACAGATTTAGTGAGAGGAGTGCAAGTGATTATGTAGGCTATAGGAGAGGATACAATTTGGAAAGCTGTGAGATAAGGAGATAACTGGTTTCTGCCTACACAGTTTCAGCAGCTTTGCAAAAATGAGATTTATAAATACTTTATAAATTAAAGAAATTAACTGCAGCATCACTAAACTGAAAGTACCACCTACGCCACTTGCACAGTTTTCTATTAATAGTGAGTGAAGCATTAGCTGCCAAGGCCTTGGAATAAATTATTATGGAATTAGAGCTTGCAGAGATGAGCTATTGCCTCTCATATACACATTACTTGTAGCAAGAAAATACCATATTTGGAGTCAATCTCTTGGAGAGTCCAAAAGCTACACACATTTACATTGACATAAGACTTACAGCTTTATTGATGTTTTACAGAAACAGGGTGGAGAAGATAAAATGGATAGTAATTTAAATGAAGATGAGATGGTTCTTCAGTACTTCTTAATCCTTTTGGTCTCTCAGCTACTTCTAAGAGTACAAGAAAGCATTCTTTGTTTTAAAAAGAAGCACATCAGGCTTCCCTGGTGGCGCAGCAGTTGAGAGCCTGCCTGCCGATGCAGGGGACACGGGTTCGTGCCCCGGTCAGGGAAGATCCCACGTGCCGCGGAGCGGCTGGGCTTGTGAGCCATGGCCGCTGGGCCTGCGCGTCCGGAGCCTGTGCTCCGCAACGGGAGAGGCCACAAGAGTGAGAGGCCCGCGGACCGCAAAAAAAAAAAAAAAAAAAAGAAGCAGCACATCATTCTATAGCGTTATGTATTAAGGAGGGAATAAATTCAGTATTAATTACATGAAAGATTATAGTTAGAAAATAGTTGAGGTCCACATTTAATAAATTGTCATATAACTCTGTAATGTAGATATAAAGAGGTTTCTGATCAGGATCATCTACCTATAGTTAATAGAATAATTATTACTCTTACTGGCAAATAACAAACCTATTGGGACTTGCTTCATCAAAAAGGAAAATTTATTAGCAGAGTAGAATATAAGGGTAATTCACAGGTCACAAGGGCCTCATGTGGACAGACCTCAGGAAAAGAACTGGAGCCACCAATATGATTGCCATTAGAGTTTTCTCATTAATGGTCACTTTGGGCTGTTTCCTTTTTCAGTCTTGCTGCTGAACAACTTCCTCTCATACCTGAAAATGGCTACTGTTAGCTTTCAAGTTTAGAATCCCTATTGTGGAGGGATGCCATGATAAAGGTTAAATGTCTGGATGCCTTACTAAGGAACTATTTGGCCTAGTTGGTGTCAGTACCTCTCCCAGTCTAACCACAATGGGTCCTGCTACTGTGTCCAGAGAAAGAGGTCTCACTATTCCAATCTGACAAGTTATCACTAGTCAAGCCAGAAAATATAGTAATCGGGCCAGATTGACAAGATATCATTTGTCTAAAAAATTCCCTCATCCATAAAAACAATGTTTGATTTTCATTTATTGCCCTCAACCCACCAACCTGGGAAGCTATTGAGAAAATAACTATAAGAAGATGAGCTTAATATGAGTCTATGCTCTTTTAAAATTAGTATCTAGATGCATTTGTCAGAATTCATTGAAAGGATACTAAGGGTTTATGCATTTAAGGTATATAAATTTTACCTCAACAGCAATAACAAAAAAGCACTAGAAATAAATATTGAACTCTGGTTAATAATATGCCTGTTGAGATATTTGTGGGACCATACTGATGTCCGTAACTTTGTTTGAAATGCATCAAAAAATAATATACATGAATCAATGGCTAGAGGGATGTGTAGATGAATATAGACAAATAGGTCTGTGATAAAGCAAATATAGTGAAATGTTAATTGCAGCACTGACATAGTATATGTATGAATTTTTACAGAAAAGTTCTTTCAACTTTTTTGTATGTTTGAAAATTATCCCAATGAAATATTGGAAAAAAAAACCTAAATGAATCAGCACTTCCTCACATAATGCATTCTCAATTAGTATTTCTATACACTTGAGAATCTAGAACAATCTCTATGCCTACTACTTTAGATAGTATTTTACATTGGTTTAAACTCATTTGCCTTTGGAGTTTCTAAGTTCAACGTGTACCTTTCTCACTGATTACAGTGGGTCATCTTAAACATTCCTTTCAAGTTTTTAATTCCACAATGATGAGTTATGTATTTTTAAATACAAAAGAGCAAAATCTGAAAATATAAATTATCTGTATACTCACTATTCAGAGATATTTGGTGTATGTTCTTCTAGAATTTGTTTTAATAAATGTCCTTTTAAAAGTTGGAGAGACTAAAGCAAATATATGGGAAGTTTGCCATTTAATAGATCTGGCCAGAAACCCTGCTTTATAAAATCCGAATTTATCATTTCCCACCTGAAACTTGTCATGACAAATATTTGTTTTTATCCTTCAGTCCTTTCTCATTGACCTAGTCCATGGGTATTTTATGTTCTATTGATTTTCTCAGCTAGTACAGTATTCTACATGTAGTTCATAATACAATATTATTGGATTGTACTATCTCAATAGCTTAAGTACTGAGATGTTTATCAAGTACTGCCTAATAGGCACCACTATGAATTATGCCACAAAAATAATATAAAGGGAGTAAAACTTATTTTAAAAAATAGAATTATGCCACAAAATAATATAAAAGGGGGCTACCCTGTTGACGCAGTGGTTGAGAGTCCGCCTGCTGATGTAGGGGACACGGGTTCGTGCCCCAGTCTGGGAAGATCCCACATGCCGCGGAGCAGCTAGGCTCGTGAGCCATGGCTGCTGAGCCTGTGCTCCACAATGGGAGAGGCCACAGCAGTGAGAGGCCTGCGTACCGCAAAAAAAAAAAAAAAAATATATATATATATATTTATATATGAAGGGAGTAAAACTTATTTTTAAAAATATTAAACAGGTCATTTTGTTGAATAGTTAAGACAGGTAATTACCTTGAGCCCCAGTTCTAGAACCTTAACAGCTTCAAAGGAAGTAAAATAAGACACTTGTAACACTTCCTCCACTGCACATCACATGCTCAGTAAATCTAAGTGGGAATTGCTATTCGTATAATTTGCATATTATTTAAATTTGCATATTATTAGCATATTCACAGACTAAAATATGCTAAAAATGTCTGTACTTAAAAGAGGTTTCAATACTTTCCCATAAGTATTTTTTACATTATTGATATTTTTATTAAGCCCATTTTCATTGATAATGCAGCCCAACTTCAGCTTAGACAAGTTATGACACAACAAAGTCAGAATTTTTTGATTTTCAGTAATTGAGATTTTGTTATTTAAGAATCTAAGATAATGAACCTCACTTAATGTTTTAGAGTCTTTGGGATGACATCATTCTTTTATCTCTATACTGGACTAGTGACTCTGGTACTTCATTCGTGTGTAATGCATCACTAAAAACAGTAAAATCTTTGTTCCTCAAATGATACAATATTATTTATGTTTTCTCTTTGAATTAAAGTTTTTCCATTTGTCACGAAACAGCTGTTACTAATCTGTTCAAATCGTTTGTATAATTCTCACTTTCCATCCATGTTTGCTATATTTTTTCAATCAAAAAGAAGAAAAAATTATCGATTAATTTTGCTGTCCTCCTTATCTGATGGAATTTCCCTTCCAATTCCCCTTATGTGAGTCAACTGACATGTGGCAAATACCCTCCTCACAGATGGATGGGTAATAGCAATTGCACAGTTGCTGAATTTTACAACACAGGTGCTTGGATTGGCTCTGCTTGCCTGCCAGCAATATACAGATCTTGGCAGTCCCCACACAGTTGTAAAAAGAAGCAGAGGAAGAGCACATACTCATTCAGCTGGCACTCATCCTTTTCTGCACTGAGGCCCACAGTTGAGCCAGACTCACTGCTTTCATTGCCTCTTAGCCCCTGAATCACTGTCAGATTCTTGACCTAAATCTGAGACTTGCAAGGAAACCATTTTTAATTACAAATGTGCAAATTTAATATAGAAATAATGTGTTCCTTCATGCAATACTTACTACCAACGAATGAGTGGGAACTGAGAAACTTGAAGATAGTATTTTTTCTTCCTAATAAAAAATGGAATGTTTCTACAACAGAAATAAAAATACATTTAAAATGAGGTTTTCTTTAATAAAAAAATCATATATTTGCTATTAGTTTTTAAATTAAACATTTGATTTTCCAAACATTCCTTGGTCCTATGTACTCGAAGATGTACCTAGAGAGAATGATTGCTATTTATATATGTGGGTGGGTCTAAAATACTACTTGTGAGCTGTTTTTCAGCATGAGAATGTAAGAAAATTTGTCTGTGGTGAGAATTTATGCACTGGGCAAGTTTCCAGGAATCTTAGTATAAATTAGAGACAGACTCACCCTTGAGGAACACATGGTAGAGTTGATGAAAATGTTAGTGTGATACCTTCTCCTAAAAAGAAGGAATAAAATGAAGTGATACTTGTGGGGGAGTGGCAGTTGTGCCTGATAAGGGCCAAGGAAAGCAACAGAAAGAAACTGATATATACTTGGGACTTATAGGATGTGTAATACTTCTTTAGGAAAGTGTGCAGATGTAGATAGTTTGGACAAAGGGAAATGGAAGAGTAGGTTTGTTCTGGAAAATGGGATTTACATATGTTTATTAGGGTTAAGTAGAGATGTGGTTCCAGAGATCCTCTTGGATCAGAAATGAAGAAATAATAATTTTTCCTAAGGATTATGAGGTTTATTTAAACATTGGCAGTGTGAATGATATGTCAGAAAGAACACTTCATTTACACCCTCAGCTAATGAACTGGCTCCACTTCTTGAGTTTCCTGATCTCAGCTGCCCCATCTCACCTCACCATAATACACTGAGTTAATCAAAACAAAAATCTTAGTCACTCTTAAGTCTTCCTTTTTCTTCATACCCCGTATTCAATCCACTAAAAACCTCTGATGTTTTCACCTTCAAAGCGTATTCCACCTTCTCATCCAAACTTTCAAGCCATAATCTTTTCTTGTCTGCAGTATTTTAATAGCCTCCTTATTGGTCTCCCTGCTTCTGTTTGGGGCACCTTTCCCAAGAATCTTTGCCACACAGAAGTCAGAATGATCTTTCAAAATCTAAGTCAGATCATGTCATTCTTCCACTTATTACTGTTCTAATAGCTCTCCATTGAATTTATAATAAAATGCAAAGTCCTAATGCTCTTATATGACCTTACACGATTCAACTTCATCTCCTGTGGCTCATGCTATTCTTTCTAAATTCTAATCTTTTCCTCAAACACAATAAGCTTATTATGGCCTTGGGGTCTTTGCAATAACCTAGAATGCTCTTCCTCAGACAGACATCTGTGTGATGATCTCATTCTTGTTATTTTCATCTCAGATTTAGATCATTGACTTGGGGGGCCATTTGTGACCATTCAGCCTAAGTCATCCTCCAGGCATACGGTATCACAGTGCTCCTCTAAATAAGACCTTCTGAGTAGTTGGAAACATAGATAAAGAACTTGCAACAGAATGGAAATCAATGCACTGCTTCTTGAGGGAGAAAGTTTTTCTGTGTAGCAAAAAACAGTATCTTATGTATAAGAGTCATACTTGCTTTATTCAGAAACTGCAGAAGCGAGTATGGTGAACATTCTAAGAAAAAGTGGCTTTATCTTGATCAGAAAACAGACCTGATTATCTGACAAAGAATCTGCCTGGGCATGGTATTATGACATTTTTGCTTTTTGTTAACCTCCTCTTCTATCTTATCAACAGAAAAAGGGAGGAAGGGAATGTATAGGGGTAACAGAAGGTCAAAGAAATTCTCTCTGGGTATGTTTGTTATTCAAATTTTGATGCTTCTTTTCCTTTATCTTTTAAAGGGGTGAAATGGCCTGGGTTTTGGGCAAGTCTTCACATCCATTTCATGTGTTCCAAAAACCCAGGATATAGGTACATTCTGATACTGATTGAAGCAAACTGTAAGTGCTCATTTTGGAAATTAAAGACTATAAATTGTATTTTCATTTAAGGAGTCTTATTGGCTATATATATTTTTTTCCTGTAAAAGAATCAATGCCTTGGTTGAGATCCCAGAGTTCTGCACTGCGGAGCGTGGAAGAGCCATTTTGGCCTGGAAATGTTAAGGGCAGGTGTTACCAGTTATCCATAGACATTGAAGGACTTTAGTAAATTTCTTTGCCAAATGTATAATTTTGAATAACACTGCCTTCATGGATCCTCCAGAATGAGTTAGCAGCAAAATACTGCTCTAAGTAGTTGAAGGTGAAACCGAGTGAAGCCCTGTGGAGCTTCCAGGCACGGAGGCCCTTTTGTCCCCCATTTCTTATAGGCAAGACTCCAGCCTTCATGACCTTCCCTGAGTTCCAAAAGGTGGATTCAAGCAGTTACTAATCAAGGGGCGGAGCGGCCAAGAAACCACCTGAGGCAAGAATGAAGGGACCAGAGAAGCTCATCAAGATTAGGAGACTAGCCACCTGAGACGAGATTAAAGGAGTGCAGGCCCTACACACACCCTAATCTTGTCAGAGACTTCACCTTTGAATTATTGTTATAAAACCCCTCATCAAATCCTTTGGGGTTGGGACACATAGTTTTTTGAGGCAGAAACCCCTGGTGTGTCTCCCTTTGCCTGGCAAAGTAATAAAGCTATCCTTTCCTACTTCACCTAAAACTCTGTCTCTGAGATTTGATTTGGCACCAGCGTACAGAGAGGTCGAGCTTTTGGTAACAAAGGTATTAACACGTTTGATATTGCAGAAAAATGCCTGTCAAAAGCAACAGTATGGGTATTCAGTTGTTGTTATATATTTTTTTCCCTGCAAATAATTTAACAGGTTTGGCTGCCTTTTTACAATTACGTGTTATTATTTGTTTTGAATAGGTAATATATGCCCATGCTACAAAATACAAAAGGCACTCAAAGACAGAACGTGACAAATAATTCTCAGTCTGACATTTCTATCACAGTCATCTAGTTCCTTCCCCAGAGGTATTCACTGCTGCAGTACTTTTAAAACGTGTTCCCAGAGAGAATCTATGTATATCTAAGCATAGATACCAAACATATTGCTTTTAAATAGAAATAATAATGTAACCGAAAGTGGGGTCTGGCTGCTCGCCGCTCAAAACCTAATAAAGAGGCCAGGTTGGTGGAAAGGAAAGTTTTCTTTATTTTGGATGCCAGCAACCAGGGGGAGGGTGGACACCTGTCCAGAGGCCATCTCCCCCCCTCCCCCGACAATCAGTGGGCAAGAGCTTTTATAGACCAAAGGAGGGGGCTACAGGCAGAAACAATACAGTCAGCTCTGACAGTCATCTTGAAATTGGTCATCAGTGGTCTGATCAGTGTCAATTTGATTGTTTTAAGTACAGTTAATCTTCAGTTCCAGGGTTGGTTTGTTCCCATTTCTTTGAGGCCAGTTCTCAGAATTGTGGCAGCTTATGTCATGGCTACAGCCTGGTCATCACATAGTTGACTTCTTCCACCTGCTGGGGGTTTTAGTATCTATAAGATGGCTCACAGAATATGGCTCAGAATATTATCTGTAGCCCTTGAGGAGGAACTAAAGGTCCTTGACTATGCTCAATGACTAAACTATTATTTGGTCTCTGACTGTTTTCCTTTGTTTCTGCATTTTCTCACTTGTCTGATTAAACTTATTCTTTGGATAAAGTTTTTCCACAGACAAAAGGCAGGCTGAGGACATGGGGGGGGCAAGGGCCATAGGGTCCTGCTCTGTTTCAATAACACATCTTTAATATTATTCACATTGACATCTTTCAATTAAAAGAATCTTCGAGATTTTTCCGTATCAACATATAAGGAGTCAATTACCTATTCCAACTGCTGCATGGTATTCCATTTTCTGAATAAACCAAATTAGCTTTAACACCTTCCTATTAGTGGACATTTATGTTGTTTTCTAATCTTTCTCACAAAGAAGAAGTTTTTTAAAGTCTTGGAGAAGTCCTAGGATACTGTACTACTCTAACATTTTTTTCTCCCTGAGAAATAGTGCCCTTACTCAATTTATAGGCAAAAAGTTTGTATTTAACATACTTTTTTCCCTGAATTACATCATCAATTCTTTTTTGTCCTCCTGTTTCAGTTTTCACAGTTAGCAAGCTGATTGTGTTGTATCTCCTTCTTCAATCGTTCCTATTCATCTTTGTCTTTTTTTACTCCTGCTTTCCTTTTATCTTATTTTGTTTATTTTTCAATCCTGTCATATTGTCAGTGTGTTTTCAGCCAGGATCGTTCTCTTTTATGATATTCTTAATGTGGGCTTCATACCTGAGATTTTATTTTTTCCTCCTTCTGTCTTGTGCTTTGCTGACTCATGTGTTGTATCTCTGTTACTTATGATGTCTTTCCTGAATTCTTTTATCTCTGCTTTGAACTATTTGTTATATAATTACTTATTAAGATTTTTTAGTTTAATGACAATATATTTGGTCACAATTTTTATCTGCTCCAAGAATTTTTTTTTCATAGTGGGTGTTTTTTGTCCATCCTTTATTTTCCTGATTTTTTTTTTTTCTTTTGATTCTAGCATTTTCCTGTAAATCCTGTGCTGGTTTTGATCTTGGGTGGCCTTGGCCTGTATTGGCTTGAAGCAGGATGTTGGTTCCCAGCCAGAGATTGAAGTCAGGCCATGGCACTAGACTACTGGCTAGTGACAAGGCCCTGGCCCTGCATCTTTGTAGAAATGAATTCCCACAAAGACGGAAAGTAGTGAAACAAGTAAAGTGTTTATTAAGAGGAAAAAGAGTACATGTCAATAAGCACACAGGGGTGAGCTCAGAGAGAGGTCTCGCCCTCATGGTAGTTCGAATCACTTATATGGGGCATTTCTTCTGGGTTTCCTTTGACCAATCATCTTGCTTTGCCTGGTTCTGAGTCCATATTTGGTATATCTCAGGGTCCTTCCCTGTGTGCATGTGCATCTCTTAGCCAAGACGGATTATAGTGAAGAGGCCTATGAGTAGGTTGACATCACTCCCTTTTGACCTCCAACAAGCCTTTCTGTGAATGTACAGTCGAGAAGGTCTCCTTGACTTCAAGAATGAGATATATGTGGTTTCTGATCTGGGCAGGGCTCAGCTTCTCCTCCTTCCTGCTATTTTGGAGTATCTGTCCACAGGGGACAAACTCCATCTGCTCAGCCTAGGGCCCATCTATCTCCTGCCTCAGTTTCGTAATTTCAGTGAGTTCAGTTTGGGGACCAAGAATTTGCAGAAATTTTGCATGAGGCAAGAATTTTTCTTAGAACTTACTGAATTAGGTCATTATTTCCTTAGTTTATTACTGAAAAATATTATCATATTTAAAGTACATTTTGATATTTAATTATGGCATCTACAATCTCTTAGCTTAGTGGTTCCCACTTGTTCATCTTGAGTGCTATTTTTTTAATTAATTAATTTATTTTTGGCTGTGTTGGGTCTTCGTTGCTGCGTGCGGGCTTTCTCTAGTTGCTGCGAGCAGGGGCTACTCTTCATTGTGGTGCGTGGGCCTCTCATTGCTGTGGCTTCTCTTGTTGCGGAGCACAAGAGGCACACAGGCTTCAGTAGTTGTGGCACGCAGGCTCAGTAGTTGTGGCTCACAGGCTCTAGAGTGCAGGCTCAGTAGCTGTGGTGCACAGACTTAGTTGCTCCACGGTATGTGGGATCTTCCCAGACCAGAGCTTGAACCCGTGTCCCCTGCATTGGCAGGTGGATTCTTAACCACTGCGCCACCAGGGAAGTCCTTGAGTGCTATTTTAAAACAATAAAAAGAAGCAGCATTTGGTGAATTTACTATGCCCGAGCCACGAGTTGATTTATTCCATCTCAGAGTTACCGGCACCATGCCTCTTGACTTAATTGAAAAAAACATCTCAGTGAAAAATGAAGGAGTCTTTAAATGCTGCTGAACATATAAGCATTCTATATAAGGTATATCTGACAGTTATTGAGCTTCTATTACAACAAAAATAAAATTACTGGTGGAAGTGCTACTCAAAATGAAAACTAGTGCTGTGATCCAGTAAAAATAATTTTACAGTCCTTGTGACTATTATTTGAAACATTTTCAGTAGTCTTTTCTACAGGACAATGAATACCAATAGTGTGATCATCAGTTGATATCACCATAGCTGAGTTATTTCTTCTTGAGTGATATATCTCTTTGAGTTTCTGATGTAAGATTTCTGACACACTGATTTACAGGTTTTGAGGTTGTCGTTTTTTTTTTTTTTCTTTTTCCGGCATAGAAATTTCTGCACAGATGTCACACATAATTCCAACCTATACCCCTTTACTTTTTTAGAATTAAAAAAAAATTGTTTTTTAATTCAGGTCAGGGCTTCCCTGGTGGCGCAGTGGTTGAGAGTCCACCTGCCGATGCAGGGGACACGGGTTCGTGCCCCGATCCGGGAAGATCCCACATGCTGTGGAGCGGCTGGGCCCGTGAGCCATGGCCACTGAGCCTGCATGTCCCAAGCCTATGCTCCGCAACGGGAGAGGCCACAATAGTGAGAGGCTCGCATACCGCAATAAAAAACACACAAACAAACAAACAAAAATTCAGGTCAGCAGCATTTAGACTCTAACATTTTAACTAATCATATTTCTAGTACTGAAGACTGAGCCAGACAAAGACCAAATGGACCTCTGAAGGTGAATACTGGTGTATACCATTACCAAGCAAGGCTGAAAAAATGTAAAATAAAGCCAACAGGAAAAACGAATGATAAACTGAAATAGGGCATTGCTAAGGCAGTTTTCTGTCTATCACACCTATATTAGAGTGGAATCCAGATAAATATCCCTTCTGTGGAAGGGCCCTCCCCTAGAATTACCTCTTAGAACCTACCAGATATTGGATTTCCCCACTGATAAATTAAAATTATATTAAATATAATCTTTCTCCTCTTCCTTTGCCTGTATCTGGAGAACTAGACCAGCAATCCCCACCTATTTCTGCCAAAATTTATTTCAACATTTATATCACATAACACTGTGTTAGACCTATGGAAAGATAATTCATCTGAAAGGATGAATTATCTTTCCATAGGTAAAGCTAGCCTGCTTTTGAAATTCTGCTAGTGCAGAAATAAAAGAAAATTTTACAGTATTTATAAACATATAAAAATTTATTTTTGAAAGATCAAAGGAATTTTTATACTTATGAAATTGTAACAATGAATTATAAAGAGAGAATAAGTTGAATAAGAAAAACTATATGAGATGCAAAAAATTATAAAATTTAATAAAAATAATTGTGGTAATAAAAATAATGGATTAGTTACAGAAGACAAATCTGGGAGCAAGAGCAAACACCAGAAGGAAATTTTCCCAAATCAGGGTATTTCTAAGGAAAGGAATAAAGAAAAATTAAAGCGAGGGTAAAGGGGGACAGATTAAGGTAATTTGACTCACGTATAATAGGACTATGGGAGGCAAGAACAGAGCAGACAGAGCAGAAATAACAGAAAGATATACACATGAAAACTTTCACCAAATTAAGGTGTATATTAGCTGGCAGATTGAAAGTAGCTTTGAAATACTAGGAAAAATTATGTTAGATAAATAATACTTAGATATATCTTGGTGAAATTTTATTTTATATATTAGTTTCTTATGGCTGCTGTAATACAGTAACACAAACTTAAGGTTTAAACAATGGAAATTTATTCTTTCACAGTTCTGGAGATTAGAAATTTGAAATCGGTTTCATTGTGTCAAAACCAAGGTGTCAGCAGGGCCACCTTCCCTCCATAGGCTCCAGGGAAGAATTTGTTCTTTGTCTCTTCTACTTTTGGTGGCCGCTGGCATTCCTTGGCTTGTGGCTGCATCACTTTAAACTCTGCCTCTGTGGTTACATTGCCTTCTCTTCTGTGTGTCAACTCTCCCTCTGCCTCTCTCTTATAAGGATACATGTTATTGCATTTACTGCTCACCTAGATAATCCAATATTATCTACTTCTCTCAAGATCTTCAACTTAATCACTTATACAAAATTATTTTATGCAATATAAGGCAACTGTTACAAGTTCCAAGGATTAGAAAATGGCTGTCTTTTGGGCTTCCATTATTTAGTCTGTGAGTTATAAGTATGCTTGCATGTACGTGTAAATCTAGCAAACACTCAAACAAAAGATACAGATTATATGCATAAAAACAAACCTCTAGTTGCTCTTAGACTTTCATTCTGTAGAGAATTCTATGGAGTTGAGAAAAATATATTTAAATGGTGATATTATAAATTCAATGAAATAATAATTTACTTGTGAGGACACCAAAAGATTTCCTCAACTATAAAAAGGCTTGGTTTACTTCTCCTGAGGAAAAAATTGTGTTGAATTACAGATGAATGGGAGATCAATCAAGGTTAGAAACTTAAGGATAGGGAAGTCATTTTATAAAGGTCTGGCAATAAGCACAGACCTTTATAAAATTGACAGACTTAAACGTCAAATTAAGTCTCAGGGCTGGAGTGCTGGCTTGGCTCAGTCCAGATTTACACACAATCTCTAGGTAATTTTCAGTCCTATGACTTTATATACCATTTTTATGCTGGAAACAACTTAATTCATATCTCTAATTTAGACATCTCCCTACTACTCTACTCTCATTTAACAAAGTGTTTTCTTGGTTTCTTTCTTAGAGACCACATAGGCATCTGAAACCTAGCATGCCCTGAACCAAACTCTTGTTTCTCTGTTTAGATCTGTTTCTCTATTTAGACCTACAGCTTTCCCTGTCTCAGAGCATGATAAATCCATTCAACCAGTTATTTAAGCAGAAAATCTTGTAAAAATCATTGTTTACTCCTCTCTATCTTTTGGCAAATCTTGTGGGCTATGGCTTAGAAATATAATAAATATAATACCTCTTACTTCTCGACAGGTATTAACTAGGCTCCAGCCATTCTTTTCTCTTGCCTGGAATAATTAAACAGCTTTCTTTATGCCCATTCTTGCCTTTGTATAGTCTAGCCTCCAAGGAACTAGTGTTCCTGCTAAAATAAAGGATGATCATGATTATGTTACTCATCTGCTCAAAGCCCTGTGATGGCTTCCTATCTGCCCTTCTCCTCACTTCCCACCCCATTTCCTACCACTTCCTCTATTTCCTCCAGTAGTTCAGATCTCTTGCCTGTTCTCTAAACACAGTAAGTGAGACGGTCTCCCCAGGGCCTTCTCATTTGTTCCCTCTGCCTGAACTTAAGTGGGACAGTGTCTCCAAACATTCCACTACTCACTCAATTTCTTTAGGTAGGATCCAAGCCAGACTCAATTTACTAAAACTGACATCTTTGGAGGGATAATGTAATGTGATAAATCAAATACTTTTCATTAAGACATTAGCATAGGATAGTTGGAATTTTGGTTCTTCCAAGGGATAGTGAGTCAAAAAGAGGTTGAAAAGATGATTGAAAGACACCCTAGAAAAAGAATGTTTTTCAGGCATTAAAAAATATACATGAAAAAGTAGAATTCCATATAGCAGTACCAACGAATGATCAAGAACCTTAGGTGCTCTGGAATTCGAGGCATTCCTTTGTAGCCTTCAATCTACTCTAAGATAAGAAAATTGCTGCCTCTCTAACTGGCTGTAACACCAGATGACCTGAGAGGAAGGACATGGTATTCACTCTCCGTCTTTGAAAACTTCAAAAATCTTTAAAGAAGGACTAGTGTTCTGTTAGAATTCTCACTTAATATTTTGCACATGACTTCAAAGAGACAACTCCAAAGGAGATTATTAAAATTTTATCTTTCATGGTTATGTGAAAATGTTAATTCACTTACCAAAGAGAATATTATACACATATTTGGTTTAAAATTGAAATGCCACAGCAGATGTTAGCATTTGAGTTTTTCACTCACTTATTACCTTTCACAAAGATAGTAACTTCAAAATTAGCATATTACAATGTTGTAATACAATGATAGCACATTTCAACTAAAGAAAACCAGTAGAATATCTTTAAAGGCAGCGGGGGGAGGAAGAGTCCTCTTAGACTAAAAATGTTGTTTTGTGCCTGGGGCTATAGACTAAAGACTCATTTCCACTGATGTGGTGAAAAATAACTAAACCAAGTTTTGTTCCTCCTGTGGAAACTGTCTTTAAGAAAAATAATATAAAATTACCTAGAGTGCCTTCAAAGGGGTCCTTGCAAGTAGGATTCCTGAAGTTTAAGCTATTCTTCATGATAAATTATTTTCTGAGAAAATGCCATTTTTTGTTCCCAAAGGCCTAACAGCATAATGAAATTTGCATTATAGATGTATGCAATCTTTTATATCACCAGTAACTCCTAGACCACTGTACAAGAATCTGTATCTAATTTATTTTTTCTTTTTTTTTTTTTTTGCATTCGTGAAAAAGAAAAGGAAAGAGGAGAGGAAAGAAGAGAAAAAAAGAAAAAACGTCCTACACATAAAATGGGGGAATCCATTTGTTTACAGCCATTCTATCAGGAAAAGAGTATGCCCATGAAAATTTAAATTTGATGTGGAAGGGAAGAAAACAAAATACTATGGAACACTAAGAAATGCTAAAAATGAAAAATTCCAAAATCTTGAGATTAACACGAGAATGAAAATTACCATCTGCTTAAAGTGTAAAAGATATTGGAAAATAATACTAAAAAATAGATAGTCAACACCTCATAAATTCAAGTTTTACTGCCCTCTTCACTAGGGAATCACTCTTTCAGAGGGATATCTGCTGCAAGAAAACATTTGTATTTTCCTGATATGATATTGATAGTAGGATATTAATATAAATGTGAATGTGCCCTAGGCACTTTAAGAAGTGTTGAATTTTGGTTTAGGCTGTGAAAGCAAATATTGCACTGAACAAAGTTCAACCGTCAAGAAAGACTTTATATAAGACTACTGCAATAGGGGAGAGAGACTGAACTCAACTCCCCTGAAATAAAAGATGTGAATGTTTCTAAGTTTTGAGGTGAGCTAGTGAAAAAGTACTGGAGGACTTTGGGGGAGGGTTGACCAGTGGGATGTGTCAAGCTTGTAGAGTTATCCTACAGTTTGAAATGTTTTCTTCTGGGATTAAGCCATCTGTGGCTGGTAACTGGCTCCCAAAGTAGTTAGGCTCCTACCTTCCCATCGAGACTGAGAGATGGAGTCACTATCTCTTATAATGTTTAATTGCAAAGTAATAGTTCCCAGATCCTTGAGAAAGACATTTCCTGGGTAGTAAAACTGGCAGAGAAAAACAATTAGGTCCTCAGATATCAATATCAAGTACATTTCTTTCTCCTGCCAAACTGCAAGGTTTTTTTTTGTTTGTTTTTGTTTGTTTGTTTGTTTTTGCGGTACGCGGGCCTCTCACTGTTATGGCCTCTCCTGTTGCGGAGCACAGGCTCCGGACGTGCAGGCTCAGTGGCCATGGCTCACGGGCCCAGCTGCTCCGCGGCATGTGGGATCTTCCCAGACCGAGGCACGAACCCGTGTCCCCTGCATCGGCAGGCGGACTCTCAACCACTGCGCCACAAGGGAAGCCCTTCTTATACTTTTTTGATGCTTCTTCCTGGCTCTCTGAGGATTCACAGCGCAATTTTCCTGCTACACAAAGGAACTGAACTTGGTTGTATCTCATCCTCCCATCCATTCACTCAACAAGCACCTACACAGTGCGATGGCACTTTGCAAGTAGTTCCCAGCTGCGAATCTAGAGATGAATCTCACAATATCAAGGCACTGACAATTAATTGCCTTGGAAATTTGGTTTTTTTCACTTTTCAGAGTAACTATAAAGGATTAAACCAGGTCAAGAAAATGGGCAATGTCTGGAGAAGAAAAGAGCCTTTTTTTTTTTTTTTTTGGTGAGATAAATGAGTTTTTGTGTTGTGTGTGCATGGTTATTTGTGTTAGCATTCACTTCTAAAATCACTGTCACTCCTACTGCTTTATTATCGTCTCATCAATTGATAGCTCTAATGATGAGATTTCAGACCAGGGATAAAGACAGAGTAAAGCAAAATAAACTCATGGATAAAAGCTTCAGAGTTAAGTCAAGAGGTGTTCTAGTTAAAATTCAAGAATGAAGCAATTGGTTGTCCAAGGTAGGAGAAAGTGGTCCATGGGATCTTTTCATATGACTGGGTTTGTCATATGAGGGAGGTTACAGGTATTCTACAAACATTAGTTATGTTTTCCTCATTATTGCTCTTATTAAGAGAACTTTTAAAGGGTCTTTAATGCTGTTGAACAGGCATCATCCAGTTATTTCATATGTAAGAGGGTTCTACATAAAAAGGAGGCTCAAGTGATTCAGAAAACATAATAGATCCTACGAGAATGGTACCTGAAATGAAGACGGTGGTGTAGAATGGAAAGCCAGATAATTTGTCTATCCTGTGTGTTTTTTTTCTTCATCTCAGGATGAAGGAAGAAATATAAAGCAAAATGTCCGTTTACAGCAGCACTGAAATAAACTAACTTGGCTTGTATAACAACTCTCTTTAATCAGCTGAATTTGATAAAATGCCATGATCTTTGAGTGACAATTTGATGAGGATGGCAGACCTATGTTGGATCTAACTATAGACATATTTATGACCAATGAATAATGAAACTGCGTTAACCAACAGTCTACAGACCAATAGATTCACTTTATCCTATCCTGAGTGCTAATTTTCAATGCTTAATTAGCATAATCAACAGTATTGCCCTTTCCTGGGATTTAAAATCCCCTGACTTCTCCCCTTTAGTGAAAGACAGTGAATTTATTCATGGGATGTGTTCTCTTGCCATTCAAGTTAGTAAATGCAACTTTGTAATTTTTTAAATTATTAAAACAATATAGTTGGTCTGCAGAAAGTGTAATCATTTCTTTTTTGGAACTGAACAATTTCTCTACTAAAATCCTGACATTTCTGGGTCCAGCCAAGGGTTCCCTTATTCCAGATGGTACATGACTTCTGAAATTGTTCATTTAGACTTCTGCTCATCCACATTTTTTAATTTTTGAGTTACCAGAAGAGTAATTTACATGTGGGCATGTTTGAGGAGAGTTGGGGAGTGGGGAGGTGAGGAAAAAAAGAGTTGAAAGAATGAGGAATATAATTTGAGGACTCCAAGCATACTTATTTTTAAAAATACAAAATATAAATAATTATATTCTTTTACATTTTGTCTCTTGGTAGTAACATTTTGTTTCTATCATAAGGTGTTTCCAAGTGGCCAAGTCTGTTATTTTAAGATTCTCTTAAATATATAAATTCTCTTGCATTTATATAAAAAAAATCAAAGCAGCCAATTATTTTCTGTTTGTTTTAATATATCATATTAACATTAAATGCATAAATTAATTAAAGGAAGAAATATTGTAAATTATAGTATCTAATGTTTCAAGACCTTATCCATTTTTAAAAGATACCTTTTATGAGTGGTAATAAAAATAAAGTTGAGACTGGAAAAAGAACACAGATACTTCTTAGGGAAAAAAAAAAACATCTTAAAGTTATTCAGGAAAGAGAGTTTGAAGCTGCAAATTGTTTTAATATGCATATAATTAATTGTGAAACTTTATAATGTGAAATTTAATTAAACTTGTTCTAGCCATTTAGGTTTTGAAATGTTAGGTACAATAATAAGTGAAAGATGTGAGAAATCGATATTATCCTGGCATTTTTGTTTCAGCTATATAGTAGCTTTCTTACCAGGTGTGTAAGAGAGCCACAGATATTTTTGCCTTGATCTACAGGAAGAAGAATGTTCTATAAAGGGTAAATCTATTAATTAGAGACCTGCACAGCTTTCTCTTTTGCTAGTGTAGTCATTAAATTGATTTTTCCAATCCATCATGTAATTGTTCCACCGATGGAATCCTGCTTTCCATTCTCGTTCTGCTTCATCAATATTTCCTGTAAAACATGGAATGAGTTGTATTAATCTAAATTTTAATCTCTGTTTACGTTCATTGAAAAATAATTTTGATTGCAGATGCCGTTTTCTCCAAGTACAGCGATGTTTATTTTTTGTTTTTTTTGTTTTTTTGCGGTCTGCGGGCCTCTCACTGTTGTGGCCTCTCCCGTTGCGGAGCACAGGCTCCAGACGCGCAGGCTCAGCGGCCATGGCTCACAGGCCTAGCCGCTCCGCGGCATGTGGGATCTTCCCGGACCGGGGCACGAACCCGCCTCCCCTGCATCGGCAGGTGGACTCTCAACCACTGCGCCACCAGGGAAGCCCTACAGCGATGTTTTATTCATTATTTATTATCAACTTCTCTCACTACCTGAAAAGATTTTAATTGAATTTTTATATATTATATGAAAATGCAAATAATATATATGTACAAAATATATATAACATAAATGCAAAAAAATCTGTTCATGTATTATGTCAAATTATGTCACATTACATATATTTGCTTTAGTTTCTGAGACGATGCATAAATATTATTCTTCTCTTGACTCTCCTAGGCATAGAAAAATCTCATTTAATGCATCTCATTTACATATATAATTATATAGTGGAGTATTATTTCTGATTTAAATGTTTATATATGAATATTTATTAATGCATAAGGAGAACTTTGTAATTGGCATTCTGTATAGATTCTACACTCATCATATATCAATATATTTTAATTCCAAACAATGCCTGGTCATTGAAAGCAGCTTATTGAAACTATTGTACTATATGATAGAAGTTTATTAATTGCTTTGCAAATTAGAAGGATGATTAAGAAAATCTCCAGCAATTTGAAAAGTATATGTATGTGTCAGGGGAGAGGAGTGTTTATACCAGAAATAATGTGAGACAATGAATCAAAAAGGGTTTATGTACTACAAAAACCTTGAAATCTTGATTTATTTGAAAGTGTATTATATTAAAGGATAAAGTCTGTGAACAACAGAAACTCTTAAATTACAAACTTTTAAAACCGTATATTTATGTTCCTAATATAAGTAGATATAATAAAGCTAGAAGATAGTTTATTTAAATCTATAGGTATTTTATACATTTGTAGTTCTTTTACTTTTTAAACTTTTAGGATGCTGAGCTATAGTCATTGAATTAAAAACAAAATTTTAAGTGATTTCAACTATTGTGAAAATAAGAACTGACAATTTTTTTTTTGTTTTTAAAGAAGATGTTGGGGGTAGGAGTTTATTAATTCATTTATTTATTTTTGCTGTGTTGGGTCTTCGTTTCTGTGTGAGGGCTTTGACTAGTTGTGGCAAGCAGGGGCCACTCTTCATCATGGTGCACGGGTCTCTCACTATTGCGGCCTCTCTTGTTGTGGAGCACAGGCTCCAGACGCGCAGGCTCAGTAGTTGTGGCTCACGGGCCTTGTTGCTCCGTGGCATGTGGGATCCTCCCAGACCAGGGCTCGAACCTGTGTCCCCTGCATTAGCAGGCAGATTCTCAACCACTGCGCCACCAGGGAAGCCTGGGAACTGACAATTTTTTAATGTATTCTTTTCAGTTAGGAATTTTCTAAAATTATAACTTTGTAGGATGTTAATTTGGAGAAGAAAGTTCATGTGATCTCATACTACATTACAATGTATATGAAAAAGTGCCTTCACTCATATTATCACAATGGAGCACATTCAGTGATTTGTTTTTAGTTTATATGAAAATCAAAATATTTAAAACATTTGTACAGCCATTAAGAGATCCCCTGTAATTTAAGATATATTTAGGCCTCAAATGTTCACAATGCTTGGACATTGGATAAATATTTAAGAATTTATACAAAAATGCCCTATTTTTATGTAAAATGCCTTTTAAAAGTCAATGGCTATAATTTTTTGTGAATAAAAGAATTTTTCTGAAGAGTCAAAACCATTAAATGTGGAAGAAAGATGTTAAATATCATACCAAATGATCCACTTTTATGTTCTTTTTTATGATAATTAAATGCTGTTTTAAATGTTATTTACACAAAATAAAGACTCTAAAATTCTGAAAAAACAAAATTTTTAATATAACAAATAAATGACTGGTAATTTAGCATTTAGACCATGAATTTTAATATTTAGAGAAAAGGTCTTATATCTGATTTTCATTTCCTCTTCATGGAATGATACCAAATCCACTGATTCATATAAATATAAATTTATTTCTTTATGTGTCATAATCAAATATCTATACAATTTAGTTATTAAAATAGTTTACTTTTTAGTGCACAAATGCGGTGTAAACCTGAGTACATTTTTACTTTAGAAGTACTGGACATTGATTGAGACAATAAAGTTCAAAACGTTTAATTATTTTCTAACAGTATCCAAAGGAACTGAATATACCATAATAAAAAGACAATAAAAAACCTGAGTCCTTTGTCATAAGTCAAAACCAAAATTAGAAGTTTTTCTCCTCCCCCTCCTTTTTTTCTTCCTCCAAAACTGGAACACTACTTAAGTGGCTATAGATTTATCATCATCGGTGAGATGTAGATCTATTTGTTTTGTAGTTAACAGGGTGCTGCAGTGTGAAATAAAGAAAAGAATATCAGTATAGGCTTTGGAGTGACATGGGTTGAAATTCCAGCTTGATCAATTATGGTATCAGTGACATAAAAAAAATTCTTAACTTTTCAAATTAGTTTTCCAAATGTAAATGGAGTTGGTAATCCCTATTTTGCAATGTTGCCATGAGGGATAAATGAGATGGTGCTTACATTGTGAAATCAAGTTATATGCATCTACGGGGAACTCTGGAAATGAATTTACTGCCCTTGTTATAAAAATTTATTCCTAACTTTGCTCTTTATTGAATCAGTGTATAGCTAGATCAATACCAGTAGTTCATAAACATATTGACACAACTTTTTTAGGACTTTGGTGACCTTCATTTTGCCCACATTGTGTCTCATTTGGGGGAAAATCAGGCTCTCTTCCCTACAGAAAGAGGGATAGTAATGAAACTGTTTTTTTGTCTTGTCAATTAAAAAAGGGTGAGCAATATTTCACCAGAGCTGAGTCTATTTAGCCAAGTCTGAGGAGTTAGGACAGAACATAAGAGAGGTGAGTCAACCCCAAATAGTTATTGGAGATGAAGTTAGATGACATTACATTGATATTTAATGGTGCTGAACATTTTGATTAAAAAGTAACATATTTCCTGTACTTTGAGAGTTCATTAAAAATATCTTCTGTCCTCTTTACTTGCTTATTTTCCTGTTTGTCAACTAGTTATTAAAATTGCAAAGGATTTCATAATTCTTTATGGAGTAGATCTCAAACTTACTAGTTGTCCTTTTATAATTTTTGGTGTATAGTGAGACAGTAGAATGAACTACGATAAACTCAGGCTGGGCTTTCTGAAGACTTCATGTACTTTTACAGTGAAACAAATAGATCATTTAATTTGATTATCAAGTTACCCAAAGCCTTTGTTTATTTGTTCATTTTGTTTTGCTTTTAACAAAGAATGGAAAACTCAAATATGAAATCAGCAAAACTAGCTTGATTTTTTTTCTTCAAACCACCTTTGCACTATCTCATTTTTGTTTGCCATTCTTGCTAAATGATTAGCAAATAGCAGTATATGAGGTTCCAAAGTGACCAATCCAAGTGGTATCTCAGCTCTTAAATTTATATGTGGTCTTCTTTAGTTGTAGCAAGCAACAACTAAAGAACACTTTGGTTCATGATTTATTCAACGCTTTGATTCATGATGTATTCAAAGGTCAAAGGAGGAACCACTGGATCTGATACTTTTTTTTACTGGGAAGATGTGACGGTTAAATATTTTTTCCTTTAAATAAATTTACTTTCTCAATTTTAATGAAAAATATTGATATTTTATTGACATTGAATGCCTCATTTCTCTACTTCCTTTTCTTTTTTCAAATGATTATGAGATATTGTGGAGTTATATTCTTAGTGAAAAACCTGAATTTGATAACAGTTGAAACAAATATTGTATTTTATTTTTTGCAGGTCAGCCTAGCTGTGTGCTGAAGTATAGTCTGAAAGTTAAGTGCTAGAATTTGTGTGTTTAAACAAGTCTTAAGGATCATTCTATTTGAGAATATTTATTGCTCAGATGTAAACAACTGCTCAAATGGTACTTATAAAGTCTATTGGGCTTCCATCGTGAGTGAGGTAAACATTTCTCCTTTTAAGAAATCCAGTCACTAGTTATTTTTTGAAATTTTCCTTTACTTGTAAAGTTATCTTTTTTTAAAAAAGTAATATTTCCATAAAAACTTCAGCCCAGGTCATCTGAATAACTCCAATTTTCAGAACATTGAAAATTAAAATGTTTGAAGTTTTGTGACTTGAAAACTATAAGGTATGGTAAGAACATATTTTCTTAATCTTTTAGTCCCTTTATATTTCTTAATCTTTTAGTCCCTTTATGTTTATAAAACCTAAAAACATGGCATTTCAAACTGGTTCTGTTTGTTTAAATGTGAACATTTTTATTATTAATGAATACATTGTTGATGTTATAACAATTATATCATGCATTTACTTTAAATTTTATTAAATATATTTCATATAACTCCTTTGGGGGAATTATCTGAAAAAAATACTGCTAAAATATAAAGTTATGTTTTCAAGACACACTGGAAATATCCCAGAGCAAGGTATGGTATTTCCATACAGCTCAGTGTTGCTTACACTAGAAAGTTGTTCAGCCTTGTGTAGAATGGAGCAGCATCTAGCTAAAAATTTAGGAGTTTGTTTATTCAACCTGCTTTATAGTAGTTGAGTATTTAGAGATAGAGATTTTGAAGTACATTTTCAAAAATTACTGAGATTGAAATTTTATTTTACCAACAAATACATCACAGTAGACCACATTTGCTTGAACCAGAATGACTCAGTTTTGTTTATAATAAATTAGTCATTTAAAATTTGCCCCTACCCCACCTTATTTCCCTTCAAATTATGACCCTCTCATTTAAAAATATTTTAAGTAACAATTGAGAATATGTAGTGTGTGATTTGTTAAATGGTACCTCTTCTGGTCTCTTGGCAGATTAAATGTGTTACCTCATTGCTATTCACACCCAGAGGACACAAGGGCAGCACTGTAGTTCTGCCAAGGGATGCAGGAGCCCATCCCTGATATATATTGTGCCACCCAGCATTTAGTGATGCACAGAGAACTGGTCTATCAATAATGTTTCCCAAACAGATGAGTCCATAATCATAATTTTGGTGAGTAAAATCTGAGAATCAAAAGGCATATTAAACAATCAAATACAGCTCTGAGATGTCCATATTTGCCTGAAAGTAACTCCTAACTGCTCGAAAGAAGAAACTAAAAACATCTACTGTATTGTGATATCTAGTATGTAGCCTGAAAATTGCAGAATGTTCTGATGAACAGAATGGTAAAGTATAAAGGAACTAGTTAGCGATGTGTCTGGTGATTGAAAGTCAATTACTTTTATTTGAAAAATATGAAAAATAGACCTGAGGAGCCACATCAGTTATAAATAGCTGACATTAAAAAAAAAAAAAAACAGGCAGTGAATTGTATATGTATGTCATTTTTCTCACAGAAAATGTGATCATTCATGTTGGTCATTAAAGTTTAGCCAAATATCTTCTTACCAATGAATTCTGAAATAGTAGGATAATCTGAACAATTTTCCTAGTATTTCCTTATACAAATCTAAGTAATCACTTCCTGAAGAGTAGTTAACTAAATTACTACTTCTTTATTGTATTATGTAATGTATGTAGGTGGTCTTAAATATCTCCAAGCTTAGAATATTTAGAAATATTTGGATTGCGTTTTTAGATATGTAAATTTTAGATATTATTTTCCCCCTTAGAAATCAAAGGTTCTACTATTTATCACTATTTTTTTTCTTATGAGTTATCTATTCCATACATATTAGTGTATATATGTCAATCCCATCCTCCCAATTCATCCCACCACCACCACCACCCCCGTCACTTCCCCCATACGTTTGTTCTCTACATCTGTATCACTAAATTTGTTTTGCCTCTTTTTGAGTATAAATATATAAAATAAACAATTATACGTTGTTTATTTTATATATTTATTTTTTCATTTATCCATTAGTTAATTCCACAAAAATTGGCTGAATAGCGAGAGTGCCCTCTTTTAGTTCCACTGCTAGGTTTCCTGTTCCTCTAGGGAAAAATTCCTAGTTTTGCTTTCTTTATTTAACTGCTAAGGTGCTGCTTATATAGTAAGCCCTCAAAACATATCTAAACTTGATGGAAGAAGGTTGTTAAAATAATGTACACATTGGAATCAATTAATTGTAAAGTCACAGATGAACATTATCACTGTGCCATGAATAGTCTACCTTTTCCCCCTTTTACATAATCCATAACCAATTATTTAACCAAATACTAAAACAAAACAAAACAAAACAAAAAACAACACACACCTGTCATTTCCAAGACTTTGGGAAAAAATAGTGTCCAGAATCGGCACTGTTGAGCACGTAGTTTAGTGTATACTCTTGGTGACTCTGTATTCAAGGTTAAATATTTTTGTTCATTGCTTTTGAAGACAGGCCATCTTGTACTATTGTTTTGGGTCCCATTTGGATTTCTAAAAAATTAAAGAGAGGCATTATAGTTCTACTGAAATCAATGATAGATTAAAAAAAATATATATATATATATATAGTTCTCAAAAAATAATAAGAGCTTTTAAAAAGTCAGGAAAATTGGGGAAAAAGAAAAATTGTGGATTTGTTTGATGATGTCAAGCATAAATGAACTGGGTTGAATATTTTCAGCGCCTTGAAGCACTATGTTAGTTAAAATTGTAGGAATTAAAATTTAAAGAAGAACTTATTACACACATTTCTGCTTACATACAGGGAGAAAAATATATTCTATTCTAGAATGCTTATATTTTCTTCACACTTAAGCATGTGTTTAAATTTGGGACTGATTACACATTTCCTTAGTATGTAATAACCTCGTTACCCTAGGGAACTGCCCTCAGTCTCATTTTTAAGTTGATCTTACATTCTTACAGATCTGTTCACTGATTAAAAATCTTTCAATAATTCCCCAGTGAGTTAGTTCAATAAAGGTTAGTGAACATGCTGCCACCCACATTTCCAAAATTACTTTCAGATATTCTCTTTATGGGCCAACCAACAGGAATTAGGGACAGTTCCTTAGTGATTCCCTCCTCTATTTTACCTCCTGTCTTTGCCTAGCTATTACTTGTGCTTGGAATTCCTTCATTTTCTAACATCAGGGGTCTAGAACCTTCAGATTCTCTTTTTTGTGATGATGTTTCCCATATCTTTGTGATTTTTAAATCAGTAACACTTGGCTCTATTTTTCAGAAGTTTATGATTTTTGGTTCTTTTGTACCTTGTAGGACTCAATAATATATTATTGCCTAGGTCACACAAACAGAAACTCAAAGAGTAAACATTCTGGAAGTGACTCTGTCTAGATAGTCACTGGTGATTCTAAAGATTTTTCTTTAATATATTTGTATGCTATTATTATGAGTCAGACCCTGCCTGGGCTCTAGAAACACAAATAAATATGGAAAACATAGTTTCCCTCAGGGAATTTACAATCCAGGACATTCATGAAAACAAAGAACCAACAATATATGGTATACTAAATCAAGCATAAACAAAGGGACAAAAATTGTCAGAAGAGGGAATTACCTAAAGGAATGCGATTTTAGCTGAAGTAAGGAGAAAAAATAAAGAACTGAACCAGAAAGAGAAGTTTGGAGTGCTAGAGAAAGGGAACAGAATTAACATAGTATAAATAGTAAGTGTTCTCTTAGTTCAAATAGCAATGAAAAAACTAACTTTCTTGGATTCTAAGATAGAGGAGATCCTTTTAGAATTATAGCTTTAGGATATAAGTGTTATAGCAGTAAGATCTGACAGCCTAGGAAAATGGTTTAGACTTTAGCTTGCAGGCATTTACAATTCTTGAGGGATTCTTTGCTAGATGGTTTATTGTGTACATAACATTTTAGAAATATTGACCCGGAGGTGGTATCTAGAATAATCAAGAAACCTAGAAACTAGTCACAGATACTTGAAAAGGAAGACTAAAGTGATAGGGATAAGTAATTCATTCCTTTCTCTTAGATTCATCTAACTTAAGCAAAGTCATATAAGAAAAACTCCAGTTGAACTTTTCTAAAAGTTTAGCACACAGAATTCTTCATCATTCAAATACCTTCTGTATATTATTAATGGATAGGAAGTTGGGAGTAGTGTTAGCAGATACACTTTTTTTTTTCTTTTTGGCCGAAAGCCTGTGAACCCCTAGAATTTGGAAAGCGAAGCAGGCATTCATCCAGCTTGGTTAACTAGAGGCAGATTTTGCCAACAAGAACTTGTGTTGAATAAGTACCATAAATTCCTAATTTATCACAGATGCACAGATATTCAACCATGATTCAGGGGCTGTAGAGATAAACAGCTTCTTGATGAACTAGTTGATTTTATGTAGGAGTTGGATGATTTAATAAGAATTATTAATAACCAGAGCTATTCAAGCTAAGCCAATATCATAACAGGATTGAAACCTCTTGCTTTAGGGTATTATTTGAAAGAGGTCAGGAAGAAGATTTCTCCAGATCACAGATGGCACACTTGTCTAGGTGAATTATATAGTCTTTTTCTTTTCTGTTAAAGCTTTAGAAATGAACAAGTACAGCTGCTGGAGGCTGGATATTAAACCAGGAGAACCATTGGTCTGATTCGGTACAGCAATTCTTATGTTCCTAAATTGCCCACTTTCCTTCTAATTCCATTCTAATTAACTTACGGCACCATTTTAACTGCACATTTATTTCTGGCTTCTGCAAATGGTGACTTAAATAGAGCTGACTTGTACTTGAGTTCAAGAGCGAAACACTAATGGCACTGCCAGTGTTCATTTAACAAACTTTGTCCTATGAAATAACTCATGACATTCCAAATTGTAATTCAGAGATAATAAAATTCCTTTGCCTATGGATGCAGATATAGTTTTCAAAAAGTGATTGAAATAGCTCTTGAAGTGATGAAGCATTTTACCCTATAATTGCAGAAACCTCCAAAGACTCTAAAACTTAACCAGAGACACAATTCTCTTCCTATTTATATCAATTAAACACTTTGTGAAATATAGTATAATTCCCAGATACAGAATTCTGAAACACTATATAATTTTAATTCCAAAATTATAAGATAAATTTAAACATCTTGAGTTTATTATTTTTCAAAAATATTTTCTATTCTGGTTATAAAATAAAGACCTCAAAGTGATAATACTTAACACTTTCCATCAGATAAAGAAATCTCTTCTCTTTTTGTTACCAGGTTCTTTTCCCAATTTGTGGTATACAAAAGTGGTCTAACGGTCATCCATTTCACTTTTCCTCTGATGTAGGATAGAAAAATTTTAAGACATGGCTTATTTAACTAAAAAAGCAGAGTACCTTTCAAACTGTATTACAGGAAATTACCTGCTTGTCATTGGTATTTGAGCACAGATTTAATAATTCATTTTATGAAGAAATTCTTTAAAAAGACATTAATTTACTCAGGATGCCAGGTATGAAGAAGTAGGATGCACTCAACTTCATGCATCAAGTTTTCTTTGAATTACAAATTCCAATATTGCCTACCCAATCCTAACACAGGACTTAAGATTCCCTTTAAGAATTCAGGGACAGTTATTTCTCTCTTTTTTTTTTTTTTTCTCATTTGAAGAACTTGTCTTTATTTTTATGGGATTTAAGCAAATATCAGAATTGTTAAAGGTGTGTTCCATTTGCTTCTTTAGCTTTTTAAAAATTTCCCAGGACCACAGACATCATTTGTTCTTTCTTTCCGGCACAGGCAGCTCACTTTACCTGTCATCTATTCAATCCCTCTAATGTGGTCAAGCGTAGGCACTGACAATTTTATTTATTTATTTATTTTTGGCTGCATTGGGTCTTTGTTGCTGCACGCGGGCTTTCTCTAGTTACGGCGACTGGGAATTACTCTTTGTTGCGGTGCGTGGGCTTCTCATTGCGGCAGCTTCTTTTGTTGCAGAGCATGGGCTCTAGGCTGGCAGGCTTCAGTAGTTGTGGCACGTGGGCTCAGTAGTTGTGGCTCGTGGGCTCTAGAGCACAGGCTCAGTAGTTTTGGCGCACGGGCTTAGTTGCTCTGCGGCATGTGGGATCTTCCCGGACCAGGGCTTGAACCCGTGTCCCCTGCATTGGCAGGCAGATTCTTAACCACAGGGCCTCCAGGGAAGCCCAGCACTGACATTTTTAGAAGGTGAAACCTCTAACTATATTTTGGGTTTCCAAACAGTTGCCTTTGGGTCTACCTTCTTCTACTTTGAGATGTGTCCTCCAGAGCTAGGGGTTTCCCTGGGGCCGATTGCCGCACCGCAGGTCTAAGGCCCAGGTGTACAGTCGGCTTTATGAATGATTAAAGTGGTTTTGATCTCTGTTAGACACCTGTGTCTGTCTCCCAGCTCCAAATCACATGCCGCCTCTGGGAAGCCTGCCTGGCTCTCGTTTCCCATCCCATGAGGTGACATCTCCTGTCCTGCTGTAATTTCTAGGAAGTCCTGGGGAAGCAAACACTGTGTCCTTACGTTGGTGTATCCTGGTAACGTAGCCTGACACTTAGGCAGTGCAGGCAAGCTCTGTTGTGACGTCAGATAAGGAACTTCATTTCGTGTGTCTCGTTTTCCTCATCTGGACCCTGAGATGGGGCCTGGCGCTGTGTGTGTTCCGTGGGAGCAGGTGAACCACCTCTTCTAGGTGGGCATTTTCAGCTATTTTGACTATGTATTCACTTGTCCTGTTATTTTGGAGGCTCCTTTAGTCCAGAGCTGTCAGTAAATTCCACTTAATCCTCTTTTCTTCCCTGATTTCCTTTAAACAGGCGTCCTGGGCTGTCTGGTAAGGAGCAGGGCCATGAGAACTGTAGCATTTGGTTGCTTGGGCTTCTGCAAACAAAAACCCCAACAAAGAATAGCTTGAAAATCAAGATTTTTTTTCCTGACGCTAAAAAGACAAAAGGAGGACAATTGCCGGTTTGGTCGGGTCAGTGACTTAGAAGCACTTGTTACCCAGGATCCAGGCCTTCCCCTCTTCCCACTTGGTCGTTCTCAGTGTGTCCGGCGTCCTCGGGTGGCTTCAGGAATTCTGGGTGTCCTTACTGTATTCCTTTCTGTATTGGTTAAGCTATCAATATCTGCAACTAGTTTTTTTGTTTGTTTGTTTTTTTTGCGGTACGCGAGACTCTCACTGTGTGGCCTCTCCCGTTGCGGAGCACAGGCTCCGGACGTGCATGCTCAGCGGCCATGGCTCACGGGCCTAGCCGCTCCGCGGCATGTGGGATTTTCCCGGACCGGGGCATGAATCCGCGTCCCCTGCATCGGCAGGCAGACTCTCGACCACTGCGCCACCAGGGAAGCCCTGCAACTAGATTTTAGGATGTGTGACTACATCTAACTTTAGTAAGATTCTTGATCCCCAGCTTCAGGGCAGGGTGGCCCAGTGATTCACTGAGTTTATGGATCGTGGGTTTTTCCTTGCAACTGGAGTCACATTTAACCAAAGCAAATCTCTTCTGCTTCAGCGTTATCAACTGTTGGAAACGTAGACCTTAAGTGGGAACCCACGCACAGGACGACCCTGTGTGCTGGGGGGGCTCAGGGGTGACAGGGAGGTGCCTTGTGATTGCAGTAGCCATTAGGGGTCCCCTTCAGAGCCTCTGTTCTGTGATCCTGGCCACTGGAACAGGTTTCAGAGGGGAGCATCAGGCCCATGCCCCCTTCCACACAGCCTGGGGGCCTCTGCCAGACACCCCAGTGTCCACGTATTTGCCTTAGCAGAGTCCTGCTAGTGTTGGAGGGTCTCCTGCAGAGGCGGGGGGTGGCTGTGTCCCACCGTGAGGACAAGAACACTGGCAGCAGAAGCTTTGGGAAGCACTCCCTGGTGTAAGCCCCCCCAGAGTCTGCCATCAGCCCCACCAAAGGGCCTGCGTAGGCTCCAGTGCCAGGTTACCCCAGGCCAAACAACCAGCAGGGAGCCAGAGACAGTTATTTCTAACTAAGATATACAGTGATTTTAAAGTGAATATATTTTAGAGTGCTTTACAATCTAGTAAAATGAAACCATGATTAGTAGTTGTAAATTGAAAGGCCAGCTGAAATACTCCACAATCATAAGACTGCTAAAGAGATACAGTATATATTAGATAATTTCTTAAATATGCAAATATTCGTGGATTTATATTCTATGTCATGTCATGCTTAAATAAAACTGTATTTTTTTTGGGGGGTGGTGAGGTAGAAAAGGATAGTTTTATTACTTTGCCAGGCAAAGGCAGACACAGTGGGCTTTTGCCTTCAAAAACTATGTATCCTCAAACAGTACTTTAGTTTAAAGAATAGAGGGGTTATAAGAGAATCTGAATTTAGAGATTAAATCCATTCTTTCATTAAACAAATATTAACTGAGAGTATAGTATTGAAACTGTGCAACTCAGATTGAGAATTGAACCCACGTTCTTTTAACTGAGATCACACACCTGGTCGCAGGACTTAATGAAGCTCAGGCTCTTGGTGTCTCATCACAGAAAGTATTCAGTGAGAGACAAAGTGATAGGTAAGAAGTGGATTTATTTAGAGAGAAATATACTCCACAGATGGAGTGTGGGCAATCTCAGAAGGTGAGAGGCACCAGGGTATGGGGTTGTCAGTTTTTATAGGGCTGGGTAATTTCATAGGCTAATGAGTGGGAGGAGTATTCCAGCCATTTTGGGGAAGGTGTAGGAATTTCCAGGAATTGGGCCATCACCCACTTTTTGACCTTTATGGTCACCCTTGGAACTGTCATGGCACCTGTGGGTGTGTCATTTAGCATGCTGATGTGTTACAATGAGTATACTGAGGCTCAAGGTCTAGTGGAAGTCGACTTGTCCGCCATCTAGGACCTATCTGGTTCTAATCAGTTTATGTTGTATCCTCAGGCTATGTCATTCTTTTAAAGTTGTGCGCTGCCCCCTTCCTTCCTGTTTCATTATGTCAGGCTTGTTTGAATCACTGAAGATTCAACAAAAACAAAAAAGACAGAAATTCCTGCCTCTTACAGTTTTCATTCTATGAGAAAGATAGATGATAAAGATGAAAATAAAGGAAAATATATAGTATGTTAAACAGTAATAGCTGCTAGAAATAATAATAAAGTGGAGAGTGGGGATGATAGGAAATGAGGAGTGTATATTATTGTGTATGTGTGT